>NC_071514.1:46322773-46625931 GCF_027887155.1 Malaclemys terrapin pileata | reverse complement strand
TTACACTCATAAGCATATTTCCATAAACATATGGAGTGCAATGTCACACTACCTACTTGAGATCCATCTGTCTCCCCATGTGATGCTGTCACAGCTATGACCAGCAGAGATGGTCGATTTAACAGAGCAGGGCCTGGTGGGAGAACATTCTCCATAAGTTACCCTCAGCTGTGGAGAAACCATCTGCACTTGGGCTGATCTAGCATGGGCCTGTTGACCATCAGGACAAGCTGCAAGGCAGCAGAAGAGGGTGGAGCCTGGTGGTGGTGGTTCTGAGGGCTAGGGAATTTGGGTGGGGAATATTTTATTCCCCAAGTTGTTTAGAGGTGCTGTTGTGCTGGGTTTGGCATGTGGTTCCAGTTTGATTGTGTTGTTCTCCTAACAACAGTGAAGGTGCCTAGAGTAGGAGCTGCAGCAGGACCTCTTTCCAGTGCTGCTAGCCATCAAAAATAAATAACCAGCACTACAGTTGAATGTCTCAGCAGGGTGGCCAGTGGCTGATGGGGCCATGGAGGCTGAGTTGTCCTCTCCCCAAGGAGGTGTCCTCTCTTCAGGAGGATGCTGTATTTTAAAGAATCCTTATTGAGGTTGCAGGAACAAACCATCCCAATGTGTAGAAAGAATAGTAAATATGGCAGAAAAGCAGCTTGGCTTAACAGTGAAATCCTTGCTGATCTTAAACACAAAAAAGAAGCTTACAAGAAGTGAAAGATTGGACAAATGACCAGGGAGGAGTATAAAAGTATTGCTCAGGCATGCAGGAGTGAAATCAGGAAGGCCAAATCACATATTACACACACACAGCTAGCAAGAGATGTTAAGAGTAACAAGGGTTTCTTCAGGAACAGTCAGCATGGATTCACCAAGGGAAAGTCATGCCTGACTAACCTAATTGCCTCCTATGACGAGATAACTGGCTTTGTGGATGAGGGGAAAGCAGTGGATGTGTTATTCCTTGACTTTAGCAAAGCTTTTGATATGGTCTCCCACAGTATTCTTGCTGCCAAGTTAAAGAAATATGGGCTGGATGAATGGACTACAAGGTGGATAGAAAGCTGGCTAGATCGTCGAGCTCAATGGGTAGTGATCAATGGCGCCAGGTCTAGTTGGCAGCCGATATCAAGAGGGGTGCCCCAAGGGTCGGTCCTGGGGCTGGTTTTATTCAATATCTTCATTAATGATCTGGAGGATGGCATAGACTGCACGCTCAGCAATTTTGCAGATGACACTAAACTGGGAGGAATGGTAGATATGCTGGAGGGTAGGGATAGGATAGAGAGGGACCTAGACAAATTAGAGGACTGGGCCAAAAGAAATCTGATGAGGTTCAACAAGGACAAGTGCAGAGTCCTGCCCTTAGGATGGAAGAATCCCATTCACTGCTACAGACTAGGGACCAAGTGGCTAGGCAGCAGTTCTGCAGAAAAGGACCTGGGGGTTCCAGTGGATAAGAAGCTGGATATGAGTCAACAGTGTGCCCTTGTTGCCAAGAAGGCTAACAGCATTTGGGGCTGTATAAGTAGGGGCATTGCCAGCAGATTGAGGGACGTGATCATTCCCCTTTATTCGACATTGGTGAGGCCTCATCTGGAGTACTGTGTCCAGTTTTGGTCCCCACACAACAAGAAGGATGTGGAAAAATTGGAAAGAGTCCAGCGGAGGGCAACAAAAATTATTAGGGGGCTAGAGCACATGACTTATGATGAGAGGCTGAGGGAACTGGGTTTGTTTAGTCTGCAGAAGAGAAGAATGAGGGGGGATTTGATAGCTGATTTTAACTACATGAAAGGGGGTTCCAAAGAAGATGGATCCAGACTGTTCTCAGTGGTACCAGGTGACAGAACAAGGAGTAATGGTCTCAAGCTGCAATGGGGGAGGGTTAGGTTGGATATTAGGAAAAACGTTTTCACTAGGAGGGTGGTGAAGCACTGGAATGGGTTACTTAAAGAGGTGGTGGAATCTCCTTCCTTAGAGGTTTTTACAGTCAGGCTTGACAAAGCCCTGGCTGGAATGATTTAGTTGGGGATTGGCCCTGCTTTGAGCAGAGGGTTGGACTAGATGACCTCCTGAGGTCCCTTCCTACCCTGATATTTTAGTGGGTCAGTGTACGGAGGGAGCATGTTATGATCAATCTCTGGTCAGTCGATGTGTTCCCCAGGACTGTCCATCCAACAACTTTCATCAGCCCTCAAAATGAAAACCAGGTGCAGGTAGAATCCCTCTTCGATCTGCAAAATTGTTTACTGGTCCAAGCAGTAATGAGCCAAACTCAGGGCATTTTGTCAGTGCCTGGGAGAGCTGATGGCTTGACACATAGCTGAGGGTCATTAATTTTAGCTGGCAAGTTCCAGTAACCCCATTTTTACTGCTCTTCTAACCCATTTTCTTGACAACTAAAAGAACACAAGGCTTTATCTTCCTTCTGCTGCTGCAGCAGATCATGGCAGGGCTGGTGTGATATGGGTTGGTTGCAGAAACCAATCAAAATAAATTCTAATGAACTGGCAGGACCAATGAAGCAATCTGATTGGCTAACTGAAGTTCCAACACGTATGCCATTATGGCTTAAAGCTATTTAGGCTTTCACTTGAAGTGACAGGGAAGCCATGTCCTAAGTTGGGCACAGGGGTCTTGTGTGGCCTCGTATGGATTCTTATCCTCCCCATCACAAACCCTAACCATACTCTCTTCGAAGCCTGCCATGAGTTATTCCCCATGCACTCAAGATAGCATTCTCTGAGAATTAGAAGAACAAGTCATTCATTGCCATGACCCAGATCATCAGGAGTTTAAGACTAATATGAAGAATCCATTAAGATAAAGTAGAAATTCAACCAGCGTAGACAGTGGCCTGTCTGGAATTGACTAAGTCTCACCACACATCTCCCAGCACTATGACCTGGGTCTGATGCAAAACCTGGGTTGGATTCCTTGAGTGAAAACAGCTTATACTTACATTGTTCCCAGAGTCCCAGAATACAGAGGATATAATATATTGGTGCTGTGTTGTTTGTTTGGTTTTTTTTGCTTGTTAGTGCAATTATAGTCCTGAAGGCAACGTCTACACCTAAAAAAACAAATCAGAGAGACAGAGAAAGAGAGGAAGTGTAAAGCAGAGTTAATCTACTCAAATTGCCTGGTACTGGCAATAAGCATTTCTCCAAGATCTAATTCCCATGCATTCAGATAAATAGAACTAAATTTTCATCTGCAATAGCGCCACCTGGTGATTGTTCACAATGTTACCGTGGCGATCTTTCTAAGATACTAGCACTCACCAACCACTCCTCCAGGTCTCAAAGTGACGGAGATGCAAGGGAGGCAGTGGGAAGGGAAGAGAGAGGGATTCTGTGAGGCAAAATTGGAACAAAATTTATCTTCTTCCCTTCAGTTGCTTAAAAAAAAAAGATTAGAGATAACTCCATCACCATCCATTTTGTTGACAGAATCCATCTCCATCAAACAGGGCTGCCAAGCTGATCATCTGACAGGGGATTAATTTCTGCTGAGGAGCAATCACAGCTGGGCTGGGAGTTGGGCTGGCAGCGGGTCACAGCATTCATATCTCCAGACAGAAGCTTTCCAGGCAACATCTCTACAGAGCAGCATTACCATAGACAGCAGTGGGCAGAAGGCAGGATTGTACCACAGTACGGCATGCTCTCTCTCTCTCTCTCTCTGTATTTGAAACATGCCAATTGCCATGGTGTCACTGTGCAGGATGGTATCGACAGGGCAGTTCACTTTCTTCCAGTATCTCCTTAACACCCTGCAGCACTGTTTTCAGGGCTGGGGAAGCGGATTGGGTCAGGGATCTGTGCCCAAGAGGCTGAGCTTGAATCCCCAACATGGAGCTGTGATGCTTATACGGTGGTGTCAGACAGTCCAGGGGCATCAAAGGGTATGTCTAGACTGCAGTGTGATTGCAGCTCATGCAGAGGTACCTGAGCTAGTTTCAATCTAGCTAGCTCGGGTCCCAGAGCAGTGAAGCAACTCGGCTGCACAAGCCCTCCCCAATCCCAGTTACCCACAGGACTAGCCAGGAGTACTCTGGGACCCAAACTAGTGAGATTAAAACTACACCATGATTGCAGTGTAGACATACCCTTTGTGAGCATGAGGGGGTCTAACATACAACACATCCGAGCCTGTCCCAGAAAGTGCCAGGCAAAAAGGGAATGAGCCCAAAGGCTGGCACAAAGGACCCTCAACACAAAGATGATCTGGACCATGGTGGTTGGGGCTCAGTAAATCTCTGTGTCTCCACAGGGAAAATCCCACGAAGGCATTTCCATGTGCATGCCAGCCAATGGAGGGCTCCTGCTACAGCCCTTTGGCTGGGAAAGGCTGCGATGAAGCTGACATTTCAGTGGTTTTTTTTGTGTTGATTTGGTTCCTTTCTGAAAACCCTTCTCCCCCCCTTCAGCTCTACCCCATCCTCTCTGCTGTCAAGGCCATGTCCCTACTGCCTTCAGCAGGGGCAAGGAGAGGGTGCAGGGCAGCTGGGCTCTGATGCCCAGTTCTGCAGCTCAGACATGGTTCACTGGTAAGTGTCAGCCTTGCCTGCCACACGAAGATGTTCAAGTGGGGGTGGGTCGGGGAAGGCTCCTGGGAGGTGCTGAGTACCTCTAATGGTACATCTCTTCCTTCCTCCATCAGTCCCACATAGGGTTGCCAACACTCCCAGATTGACCAGGAGACTCTCGGAATTGGGCTTGATCTAGTGGAGGCTACTGAAGCCAATCTGGGAGATTTTAGGCCACTAAAAGTCCAGCAGTTCAACGGGGCTAAGGCAGGCTCTCTACCTGCCCTGGCTCTGCGCGGCTCCTGGAAGTGGCTGGCATGTCTGGCTCCTAGGTACAGTGGCATCCAGGGGTCTCCGCACGCTGCCCCTGCCCTGAGTGCCGACTCCGCAACTCCCATTGGCTGGGAACCGTGGACAATGGGAGCTGAGTGAGTGGTGCCTGCAGGCAGGGGCAGTGTGCGGAGCCACTTGGCCGCCCCTGAGCCTAGGAGCTGGACATGCCGGCTTCTTCCTGGGAGCTGCCCGAGGTAAGCGCTGCCTGGCCAGAGACTGCACCCCATCCTGCACACACCCCAACCCCTTGCCCCAGCCCTGATCCCCTCCTGAACCTCAACTCCCTACCCCAGCCCTGTGCCCCTCCCATACTCAAACGAACTCCCAGAGCCCGCACACCACACCCCAACTCCCTGCCCCAGGCTCAGCCTGGATCCCCCTCCCACATTCCGATCCCCTCGGCCCCACCCCCCAGCCCAGAGCCCACACCCCAAATCCCGGCCCCAGCCTGGTGAAAATGAGTGAGGGTGGGAGAGAGTGAGCAACAGAGGGAGGGGAGATGGAGTGCATGGGGGTGGAGCCTCAGAGAAGGGGCGGGGCAGGGGGTGGGGCAAGGGTATTTGGGTTTGTTTGATTAGACAGTTAGCAACCCTAGTCCAAATGTACCACCTTCCACAGCTATTGGCCAAATTTCAGTTGCGGAATAATCCTTATCTGATACTCAGAACTGAAGTAAGGCCTTTCTTTAATACACAGACAAGGGCCCCTTCTGGTGAGGTAATGAGCTTCTCCAGTGAAGACCCTCAGCTCACTTCACATAAAATAGCTCCATTTCTCTCAGCATGACATAATGGCCTGACCCCTCCTCTCACTGAAATCAATGGGGGTCCAAGAGGATGGGACCTCTAGGGAATGTCTCGTGGACAGGAGAGAAAAGGGCCATTGATGTCCCTGAAATTCCTCCTGCTGAACCTCCGGTTTGGTTAGTGGTCTGTGACAACCAAAGGAGAGCTAGTCCCAAAGAACCCATCCTGGATTTTGCAGAAGGCTCAGTACATGCTGGGACAGGAGGATATGGTTAGATCTATGTAGATACCCAACAATGCTGCATGCATTTGATAATGAGGCTTGGCTGGAGACAGTATACATGCCTTGTTTCTTAATATGTATTTTATATTTGGGATTTTAAAAACATGATAATGATCCCTAGCTTTTGTCTCATGCTTTCCTTCAGTCGATTCCAAGTCCATCATAAAGGAGGGCAGGATCTGAATCCCCATTTCACGGCTGGGGACACCTTGGAATGAATATGGCTTAGTGCTGGTGAAGGGCTAACAGCGCTAGAGACAGAGGCCTACTATCATTGTGTGTACAACAGTAACCCTATTAGGTTCCACCCAGCGTGGAGGCCAGTCAGACATAGCCTGTGCCCTGAAGAGTTTACCATTTAAATAGACAGTGGTGGAAAAAGAATCAGAGGTGGTGGAGCCAAAAAGAGAACCCCCATCTTCTTCATCCCACCCCACTAGCCCATGCTTCCTCCTGGGTAGCCATCAAGCAAGTACAGGCAGGGCAGCAGTGCGGACACATCGACATGGGCCCACCAAAGTGCCTCAGAGCTAGGACAGCCGAGTGAGTGGCCATGGCAGGAGCAGGAGCAGGAGCAGGAGCAGGAGCAGGAGCAGGAGCAGGAGCAGTCTGTCAGAACTACCAAGCAGCTGGGAGTATCCCCGACATGGTAGCAATGCTGAACAGACTGGAGAGAGTACCTGCCTTGGGGTCTCCTAGTTAGACTCTTGCTTGTGGCTTGGCTGAACCCTCAGGACTCGCAGGGAATTATCTCAGCTGACTTCTCAGGCTCTGCCTCTAAGGGTGAGAGGGGAGTTCAGCCTCCATGGCTCATTCCATCCCTGGCCTCCCTGCCTGGACAGACAGCTGGGGAGGCAGGCCATGCTGATTCTGATGGATGGGGCTTAGACCACTGCTGTCTTCAGTAGCATCCCCATCAGATTCCTGACCAGCATCTCAAGACAGTGAAAGAAGAATCCATTCTCCCTCCACAGCACAGATTCCTGTCGTGGATTTATTCCAAGCCCAGTGCATGCTGGGACAGGACTTTGTGAAGTTATGATTGTGCAGTGTGGATGCCCATGCAGCACAGACATGACCAATACAGCTCCAAGCTATGGACCACTCTGTCAAGCCGTGGTCCCTTGATTTAGGGAACCCCCAGTCACATAGCAATCCAACAATGCTTTTCATATAGACAACCAAGGAGCCATCAGATGCTAACAATTTTCAATCATTTCTGTATTCTGCCCTGTGATGTTGAAGTAAAAGGCACAGTACCCTGAGGCATCCATGCCCCCGCCAGAAAGGAGTGTATGCTGCTGAAAATATAATCACCTGAGATTCAGAACTGTCTTTGCACACGCTTAGTCTAGGAGAGCTTTAGTCAGCTGAGAAGTCTTCCATTTATTTAGGGCTTCTAGCAAAATGGTGCCCGGACACCTAGATTTGCACATAAGACACAGCAACCTAACCCCTGGAATCATCTAGCAACTGAAGCCAGCAGGCAGTATAATAACATATTTTGCAACTTTAGGAGTGCAACTTATAAATTTTGGAAGAGCTGCTGCTGCCAGTGAAATAGATCAATGGCTTTAAGTAGCATTGTCAGACTGCAGACAAAATCAAGTTTGTCAGCAATTTGCAAACATTAGTCTGATGCTGCTGCACTTCCACCAGCCTCCAACTTAAGTCCACATGATTTCCCAGCTCAGCTCCACAACCCTGGTTGTTGGAGAGGGAGGTTAATAAATCAACTCTTGCAATATCTATGACTGTGTGACTGTGTGGTGTACACGTCTACATATTTGCACACGCTATGCTGCATCCACAACCAAGAAGGATGATGACCCCATCAATGATGATGACACCAGCTTGGACTTCCTTCCGTTGCTAGCTGTTCTCCCAGGTGGCTAAAGACCCCATCTTGTGGCTGTCATGTTACACAGAGAAAAACTATATAAGGCCCTAGAAACCCCTCCATTTTGTCTTCAGCTGGCTCAGAAGATAGCCTCTCCACCCCAAAGAGATGCCTGAAAGAAACTGGAACAAAGGACAGTAACTACGGGGGTATGAGTGCTTGCTGGACCCAGGCTAGGAAGGAGTCTAGTCTGTCAAAGAAGCTTATTGGAAAATCTCTGAGGGTGAGATTTACGTACATTTAGTTTCCTACTGTATTAGGCTTAGACTTGCATGTCTATGTTTTATTTTGCTTGGTAATTCAATTTGTTCTGTCTGTTACTACTTGGAACCACTTAAATCCTACTTTTTATATTTAATAAAATCACTTTTTGCTTATTAATTGACCCAGAGTACATAGTTAATACTTGGGGGAGCAAACAGCTGTGCATATCTCTCTATCAGTGTTATAGAGGGTGAACAATTTATGAGTTTACCCTGTGTAAGCTTTATACAGAGTAAAACGGATTTATTTGGGGTTTGGATCCCAGTGGGAACTGGGTATCTGGGTGCGGGAGACGGGAGCACTCCTTAAGCTGTTTTCAGTCAAGCCTGCAGTTTTTGGGGGACGTGGTTCAGACCTGGGTCTGTATTTGTAGCAGGCTAGCATGTCTGGCTCAACAAGGCAGGGTACTGAAGTCCCAAGCTGGCAGGGAAAACAGGCTCAGAGATAGTCCCAGCACATCAGGTGGCAGTTGCAAGGGGGTCTCTGTGACCCAGCCCGTCACACCCTGCTCCAACTAAATGGTTCAAGCAAGTGGATTTTCACCCCTTCCCTTTAGTGAGTAATGGATCTCACTGTTAGGTAATTTTCCTTTGTTTGATTTCACCCCATTATTCCTATTTATACCTCCATGTACCATTGTGGTTCATCACAGTCCATTGCTCTCCTGTCATAAGGTCACTACATCATTTCTAATGCTTCTAGGATAATATCCACCATCTGTGCACCCAGTGTGACTGTAGGCACTCGCCGTACCCTTTCCATAATGGGGCCCAAGTAGCACAGCCTGTACTGATCCTGCACACAGCCATACTCATTGAACCAGGGAGCCAGAGCTACAGAATGCTGGACATCTTCCTCTTACTATTTTTTAGTACTTGTATTACTATAGCACCTAGGAGCCCCAGTCATAGCCAGGATCACATTGTGCTAGGCATGGGCGCCAGGTTTGTATAATTTTTGGTGGTACCCAGAACAGGTCCAAGCAGAGCTGTCCTGTCCATAGGATGGACCAGGGCAACTGACTCAGGCCCTGTGCTTCGGGGGGCCCCGCACTTCAGGGGGACGCAGGGTCCAGGGTGGCCTGGGGAGTTAGTGGGGTCACTGGTGCCGGCAGCAGCGAGCGACCCGGCCCCAGCCTGCCCCACTCCGCTCCGCTGGCTCCTGGCATGGCTAGGGGGAGGGGGCGGAAGTCGGAAAGAGACAGGGCGGGGGTTTGGGAGAAGGGGTTGAATGGAGGTGGAGCAGGGGTGGGAAGAGGCAAGGCTTGGGGGAAGGGTGGCGTGGGGGCGTGGGTGGAGCAGGGGCAGAAAGAGGTGGAGTGGGGTAGGCTGGGGCCACGTTTCTTGCTGCTGCCAGTGCCAGGCCTCCTGCTAACCCCCCGAGGCTGCCCTGGACCCCATATCCCCCCGAAGCATGAGGCCCCCCAAAGCAGTGCTGTTTTTCTCCTATTTTTAACTTTTAGACACCCCGCCACCCACAGACCTCCCCACTCCCAGCACCCCACACACAGCCCCACCACAACTTCCCAGTGCCCCACAAAGACCCCCCACTGCCCAGAACCCCTATGGATGGGATGGATCTGATTAAATATAAGCCCAAACATTGGTGGAGCCGGGTCCACGTTCCTGAATATTGGTGGAACACGGGCACCACGGGCCCCTTTAACTCGCCACCTATGGTGCTAGGGGCTGTACAAACACAGAACACAGAGATGGTCTAAGACCTCCCCTGGACCAGAGAACTGCAATCTGGTGGGGGTGGAGCCCAGGGCAGCGCTGATTAGAATTGGAGGGTGGGGGGATTGCCCTTCCCTCTGTGCTTGTCAGCAGCTCCCAATCCCCACTCCCTGCAATCAGCCTTGGATGCTCCTTGCTGGCTGGACAGGCCAATGGTTCCCTGCTCCTCTGCAGCTTCATCCTGAGGATGAGCACATTCCACAAGCTCCCAGCCCAGCCAGCATCTCTGCTGTGGTTCTGAGAGGCTCCCAGAGGTGAGGTAAGGGCTGCTCATGGCTGGAGCCCGCAATGCAGTCAGAGTAGGGATGACACCAGCTTGGCAGGGCTCTTGCAAGAAGGGCTGGCCCCACCCACTCGGGTGAAGCAGCTGGGAGAGATGGGAACAAGGAGCAGAATGGAGCATCTGCTGATCCAATGAGAGTGGGACTCTCCCTTTGCAGCCCAATGAGTCCCCTGAGCTCAGGTACATCTCCCCCTTCTCAGAGTCCTGCAGCCAAGTGCCAATCTCAGGGCACGACTGGCCACTGCTGGACCACTTGACACCAACATTTTGTGGGGGGATGGATGACAGAAATCTTCCCTGAGCTCCAGAGCATCTATGGCCCTGCAAGAATTCAGGGTGCCTCTGCCAGGTCTGCCTCTCTGCACTGTCCTAGGGAAGTTGTGTCTCCCCTCCTTGCCACAGTTTCCCTAGCTGTAAAAATGGGGGACAGCGGTACAGCCCAACCTCGCAGAGGAGTCGCGGGGCTCACGGTGTGCAAAGCGCTCTGAGATCCACAAGGCACACATCTCTGCGTGATACAGAGCCTTGGTGGGAGGGAGAAGGGAAGTTTACAGCTCCAGTGGCCATAATGAAAAACAAACCTAAAACCGCACACGCCGCTCCCCACCTGCAGCCCACCTCATTAATCTGCAGATCTGGCTTCTAAGCATGAGCTTCTGGCTGGCTGTGCTGCCAGGAGGGAGCGGGGAAAGCAGAAGCAGTCGGCTATGATGGCCTGATTTCCATCCCCTTAGCTTTGTTAGTGCTGTTTAAGCTCCTTGCGCTTAAAAAAAGCAATATTCTTCCCAGCCACGGAATATAAAGGCCCTTTCCCCCTCCCCCCCGTTATCCTCAGCCTAATTAAATTCAAGACAATTTCTTCCTAGAAATAAAGAGGAGGAGGAGGGGAGAGGGTTTGTGTTTTCCATTAATGCTGCCATGGAGCTGTTTGTTTTATGAATCCCTCTGCATCTGGCAGTCCCCGATAGCCGCATTTGCATTGCACAGTTCTCATCCTGTTTAGGAGCACCATCGCACCATTGTGTTCTGGGCGACATGAGGGGGGCATCCTTTCGTGAGAGGAGTGTGTACGCCCAGCTTTCAAGTCAGCAATTAGGAGGCAGGAGCCAGCTAGGCTGTCATGACATTTAGCGGAGCCTATAGTCGTTCCAGCGATGCGGTACAGGAACAGTTTCATGGGCTTCAAAGGAGATACTCAACTACCAGAGAAATCACATGGGCTTGGGTGCTGGGACTAGAACACTGCTCCCCCAACAAAGTCTTTACTACACCAAATGAGCTAAAGGAGAATCTGTTAGCAATAGTAGGTCAATTATCCTGCATGGGCCAGCCACTAGAGGACATGACACACAAACATAGATACATACATAGTTGTGGTGGGGCTGTGTGGGGGGTGCTGGGTAGTGGGGGGCTCTGTGGGTGGCAGAGTGTCTAAAAGTTAAGAGTAGGAGAAAAACAACAGGTGTGTCCTTTGCAGATGCTCTGAGCAGGGCGGGGAGCTGGGCTGTTTGCTCTGGCGTATGAGAAGAATGCAGGATCATTACATTCAGGGGTAGCTCTGCCCTGTGGTCATACGAGCCCCATCTCCTTTCCTCCATCAATTATTCAGCCAGGTCTGAACAGTTCCTTCTAGCTAGAGAACCCTGACTGGTACTCACAAGTCACTGTATATGGAGTGAGGTCAGGTAAATACTCTGGGCAGACAAATGCTCTGGTGGACTTCAGTGTTTCAGATTCTCTTTCCCTACAAATCCGGGGCTCAGATGAAGATTAAAGAATAGAGTTTGGTTTTCTATAGCCACCTCCAATACTGCATGTGTCTCTAAGCACCTGACAAAGCAGTGAGTCAGATACCAGTGCTGCCGTGACCACATTGACAAATACAACAGACAATCAGGTGCTCAGTGAATGCCCACAAGCAGCCCTGGGCGTGTCAAACCTGTTTCTGTTGGAACTGGAAATATGTTGTTAGTAAGCAGGACTCTCCTTCTGCCTCTGAGACAATGCTGGATTGACACAAAGCCCCAGAATGATGCTAGGGGTGCTGGGCTGCTGGAGGAGCACTCACTGGGACAGAACATAAAATAGAGGGCCTGAATCATAGAAATGTGGGGATGAAAGGGACCTCAAGAGGTCACCCAGTCCAGCCCCCTGCACTGAGGCAGGTCCAAGTAAACCTAGACCACCTCGACAGGTGTTTGTCCAACCTATTCTCAAACCTCCAATGACAGGGATTTCACAACCTCCCTTGGGAGCCTGTTCCAGAGCTTAACTCACCTTTGAGTTAGAAAGGTTTACCTAATGTCTAACCTAACTCTCCCTTGCTGCAGAGTAAGCCCATTACTTCTTGCCCCACCTGACATGGGGAACAATTGATCACTGTCCTCTTTATAACAACCCCAAACACATTTGAAGACAGTTATCAGGTTCCCCCTCAGTCTTTTTATTTTCAAGACTAAACACGCCCAGTTTTTTTAACCTTTCCACATAGGGCAGGTTTCCTAAACTTTTGTTCATTTTAGTTGCTCTGCTCTGGACTCTCTTCCATTTGGCCACATATTTCCTTAAGGCGGTACTCAGAATTGGACACAATGCTCCAGCGGAGGCCTCTCCAGTACCGAGCAGAGCGGGAAAATGACCTCCTGTATCTTCCTTTCCCCACTCCTGTTCATACACCCATTAGGCACAGTAGGCATGTGCCTATGGATGCAGGTATTATAGGGGTGCCTAAAAATTCAAATTTTGCCGCTCCCCGGTCCTGGCAGGAAGCAAAGCCAGCTGAGGGGGAGATGGCCCCACGCAGCCTTGCTGGAGCGCTCCGCGCTCAGGCCGGCAGATGGAGTCACCTCCCAGCAGGGCCGGTAAGTGCAGCCAGGGGGCAGTGCTTGGGAGAGTGGGTCTCTGGGGCGGTTTGTGGGGAGGCTCTGGGCAGTGAGGGGGTGGGTGGCCCTGGGCAGTGGGAGGTTTGTGGGGGGCACTGAGCAGTGAGGGGTGAGGAAGGTCTGTGTGTGTTGGGACACTGGGCATTGTGGGGTCTGTGTGGGGCACTGGGAAATGGTGGTGCGGCCGTGCAGGGAGTGCTGGGTAGTGGGCAGTCTGTGTGGGGCACTGGAAGTTGTGGTGGGGCTGTGGGTGGTGCTGGGTAGTGGGGGGTCTGTGGGTGGTGGGGTGTCTAAAAGTTAAAAGTGGCGGGGTAGGGTAGGGTTAAGAGCTCCTGGCTGCCACAGGTGGTGGGGGGTCCTGAGCCCCAGAGCCTACGGGCACCCAAGGTGTAAATCCAGCCCTATATACACCCTGGAAGGATATTAGCCTTTTTTGCAACTGTTGAACAGATGGGGTCCCGTTACAGGTCCCCTGGAGAGCTGGCATGTGGCTGGCAGACACCGCGTGACATGGCGGGGATTCAGCTGGACAAACAGAGCATGTAACTTTTTCCTGTAAGGCCTCTGGGGATCCCATCTCTCCCCTGATGCTTTTTTCCTCCCAGCCTTTGTCAGTCTTGTCTATTTAGATTGTGAGCTCTTTGGAGCAGGGACTGTATCTGACTGCATGTATGTACACCACCTAGCGCAGTGGTTCCCATCACATGTAGGGCCTCTAGTGGCTACTGTAATCCTCCTCCTCCACTGCCAGAAGATGACCAGGACACCAGGTTTGGAAGCATTTTTGTCTTTGAGATCACAAAAGTACTTCAGAAGTGCCCATACTGTTATGAGATGCGTACAGAGGGGTATGTCAAACACGCCACTAAAAAGGTCTTTTCCTTGCATCACCCTGTGATGCATCACCAACACTACACTCTGATGTCGCAGTCCTGAGCCCTGAGCTGTTCTCACATGCAAAACAAGCTGAAAGCAGCTAGATCTCCCATCCAGCCCTCTACAGACATATTTTTACAAGCACATAAATGCAAGCATCCCCTTGGAGCCCCCGAGCAGCTGCAAAATGCCTGCTCTCCACATTAAGTGGTTTTCTAATTAAAGCAGCATTTGAAAAAATTAAGAGCACTAAGAAAACTCCGCTTTCAGTATCCCATGTCCTGAAAGCAGCTTGAGCCATTAGCCATCTTCAAAATGAGCCACAGCAAAATGAAGCTTAATTTGACAGATTTTGCCCCTCTGGCTTCCATGGATGCCAGATTGGAACAGTCCAAATATTTGAATGCAACAGACCCTGTCAAGGCTGATTCCCCACTCTGGCACTTCAAGTGCAGAAGGTGGGGGCCTGCAAGGATTCTAAACATTAATACTGGCCACTCCAGGCTGATATTAAACTCACAAGGTCACAGCTTCTCTCTGACCTTGGATGGGTAGATGCAGCCACCACCCAAGTGCAAAAAACTCCTTTGGCACACTTGGGAATTCCTCCTAGTGGGGTAGCCTCAAGCCCTTTCTCTCTCTCTCTCTCTCTCTCTCTCTCTCTCACACACACACACACACACACACACACACACACGGAAGAGCTGAGAAAGAAAAACAAAGGAAATCAGCTGTTGCTACCAGCTAATTAAACAACATATGCACAAACCACTTAGAACACAAAACCCCCAATTCTGTTCTTAAAAAAGGTAAATTTTATTAAAAACAAAAAGAAAGAAAATACATCTGGAACTTAGGTTATTGCTAGATTTAAAAAGAGCAAATATAATAATTAAGCATCAAGAATGGTTTTCTTGAGGTCCAGTTTAATGGTTACAAGCAAAACAAAAGCATTTGGGGGTTAGCGCAGAGGAGTCCACAAGCCAATAAGGAACAAAAAAGTGATAAACCTAATCGCATCTTCCTAGACATTCTCTGATCTACTTACTTATCTGGGGATTTCAAATAAGTAGTCTCTAGGTATGATCTCATGGTTTTTCATACCTGGCTTAAAGCTTCCTACAGCACAGTTCATCCCTGTTCCTGCTCTGCGTCTCCATCTCCGGAGAACAACAACAGACAGACAAAGGGAAAGATTTCCCTGATTTTAAACAGGCTCTAGCCCTCCCATTGACTCTTTTGGTCAGGTGCCCACTCCTTTCCTTAACGCTTTACAGGTAAAGCAAGTAGAGAACAGCTGCTAACAGGAATTTTATAGCTAACTGGCTGGCTCGGTATCCAAAAAAGGGAGTTCCCCCCCGCCCTTCATTTATCACGCGCCCCCCAACTCATAGATGGTGTCGGCCAGCCTGGTTCAAGTCGGGTCCACGCTGGCTGGATTTCTTCCTGGAAATTTAAGAGAGTTAATAAGATACATGAAGCTCTAATTTTACTACTAATTACTTGAAGAACTAAACAGTATTTTTCACATTTCAAGGACTACAATGACTTAGAATAGAGGGACATTTTACCTGGCTGATTCTGGGAAACCTTCCCAGGAGAGAGCATCAGCCACTTTATTAGAGGCTCCTGAAATGTGTTGTATTTCAAAATCAAAGTCTTGAAGAGCTAAACTCCACAGTTTTTTGTTAGTTTCTTTGACTGTATGAAGCCACCTCAGTGCAGCATGATCAATCTGCAGGTGGAAACGCCATCCCCAAATATATGGGCGTAGCTTCTCCAGAGCATACACAATGGCGTAACATTCTTTTTTTGAGACTGGCCAGTGGCTTTCCCTCTCAGAAAGTTTTTGCTGAGAAACACGACAGGATGGAATTGTTGATCTGGTCCTTACTGCATTAAAACTGCTCCTACACCATGGTTGTATGCATCTGTGGTTACGACAAAAGGTTGGTCAAAGTCCTGGGTCCTTAGTACAGGGTCAGATGTGAGGGACACCTTAATCTGGTTAAAGGCTTTCTGACACTTCTCAGTCCAATGAACTGCATTTGGTTGTTTTTTCCTGGTTAGGTCTGTCAGGGGGTGGCAATTTGGCTGTAGTGTGGTACAAATTGTCTGCAATACCCGGCCAAGCCCAAGAAGGATTGGACCTGCTTCTTTGACTTAGGGACAAGCCAATTTTGGATAGCATTTACTTTAGCCTGTAGGAGGTTGTTAGTTCCTTGACCCATCTGGTGTCCAAGGAACGTTACCCTGTTTAGGCCTATTTGACACTTCTTGGCCTTAATGGTTAATCCTGCCTCCCTTATGTGCTGGAAGACAGCTTGGAGGTGTTCCAGGTTTTCTGCCCATGAATCTGAGAATTTGGCCACATCGTCAAGAGAGGCTACTGCAAATTCCCCAAATTCAGCCAGAAGATTATCTACCAGTCTCTGGAAGGTGGCAGGTGCATTTTGCAGTCCGAAAGGGAGCACATTAAATTCATACAGCCCTACTTTGGTGATGAAGGTGGATCTTTCCTTGGCTGGGTCATCTAGCGGCACTTGCCAGTACCCCTTAGTAAAGTCAAAGGTGGAGATGAACTGGGCATGTCCCAGTTTTTCCAATAGCTCATCGGTGCATGGCATTGGATAGTTCTCTGGGCGAGTTACAGCATTTAGCTTATGGTAGTCCACAAAAAAATGGATTTCCCCATCTGGTTTGGGAACCAGAACCACTGGAGAGGCCCATGCACTCTCAGAGGGATGGATTACATCCATCTGTAACATGTCCTGGATCTCCATTTCTATTGCAGTTTTAGCTTGAGGAGCCATCCGGTAGGGTGGGGCTCTAATTGGGCGAGCATCACCTGTGTCAATGTAGTGGTACGCCTGTTCTGTCCATCTGGGGTGCCTGAAAACATTAGTGCAAAGTCACACTGCCGACTCATAGTCATCCTGCGATCAACCAGGACTCCGAGGTCCTTCTCCTCTTCTGTTACTTCCAACTGATGCGTCCCCAGCTTATAACTAAAATTCTTGTTAGTCATCCCTAAATGCATAACCTTACACTTCTCACTATTAAATTTCATCCTATTACTATTACTCCAGTTTACAAGGTCATCCAAATCTCCCTGCAGGATATCCCGATCCTTCTCTGAATTGGCAATACCTCCCAACTTTGTGTCATCCGCAAACTTTATCAGCCCACTCCTACATTTGGTTCCCGAGGTCAGTAATGAATAGATTAAATAAAATCGGACCCAAAACTGAACCTTGAGGAACTCCACTGGTAACCTCCCTCCATCCTGACAGTTCACCTTTCAGTATGACCCGCTGCAGTCTCCCCTTTAACCAGTTCTTTATCCACCTCTGGATTTTCATATCGATCCCCATCTTTTCCAATGTAACCAATAATTCCTCATGTGGTACCGTATCAAATGCTTTACTGAAATCAAGGTATATTAGATCCACTGCATTTCCTTTATCTAAAAAATCTGTTACTTTCTCAAAGAAGGAGATCAGGTTGGTTTGGCACAATCTACCTTTCGTAAAACCGTGTTGTAATTTGTCCCAATTGGCATTGACCTCAAGGTCCTTAACTACTTTCTCCTTCAAATTTTTTTCCAAGACCTTGCATACTACAGATGTCAAACTAACAGGCCTGTAGTTACCCAGGTCACTTTTTTTCCCCTTCTTGAAAATAGGAACCACATTAGCTATTCTCCAGTCAAACGGTACCACCCCCAAGTTTACAGATTCATTAAAAATTATCGCTAATGGGCTTGCAATTTCTCGCGCCAGTTCCTTTAATATTCTTGGATGAAGATCATCCGGTCCTCCCGATTTAGTCCCGTTAAGCTGTTCGAGTTTGGCTTCTACCTTGGATACAGTAATGTCAACCCCCACTCCTTTATTCCCATCCGTCTCACTTCCACTATTCCTCAGCCCTTCATTAGCCTTATTAAATACCGATGCAAAATATTCATTTAGATATTGTGCCATGCCTAGATTATCCTTAATCTCCACTCCATCTACAGTCTTAAGTGGTCCCACTTCTTCTTTCTTTGTTTTCTTCCTATTTATATGGCTATAAAAGCTCTTACTATTGGTTTTAATTCCCCTTACAAGGTCCAACTCTACACGGCTTTTGGCTTTTCTCACTCCATCTCTACATGCTCTGACCTCAATAAGGTAGGTTTCTTTGCTGATCCCTCCCATCTTCCACTCCCTGTACGCTTTCTGTTTTTTCTTAATCACCCCTCTGAGATGCTTGCTCATCCAGCTCGGTCTAAATCTCCTGCCTACGAACCATTTTCCTTTTCTCGGGATACAGGCCTCCGACAGCTCCTGCAACTTCAACTTGAAATAATCCCAGGCGCCTTCTGCCTTTAGATCCATAAATATGTTAGTCCAATCCACTTCCCTAACTAGTCCCCTTAATTTATTAAAGTTAGCCCTTTTGAAATCGTAAATCTTAGTCTCCGATTTAATTCTGTTAATCTTTCCATCCCACATCCCATAGCAAACACTGGCCTATGGGTCCTGCACACATCCCTTGGCAAAAAACTGGTCTATGATTCCTCCCCACATCACATAGAACACATTAATCTGTGGGTCCCCACACATCCCATGGTACACACTGATCTATGGGTCCCCCCCAAATTGCATAGCACATATTGGCCTGTGGGACCCCCCCATATCCCATAGCAGACATTGACCTATGGGTCCCCCCCATCCCATAGCACACACTGGTCTAACGGTCCCGCCCCCATCTCCACATCCCAGAGTACACATAGACCTGTGTGTCCCCGCAACACCCCATAGCACACTCTGATTGTGGGTCTGACAATACATCCCATAGCACATACCATCCTATGGGTCTGCCCCACATCCCATAGAACACATTAACTTCTTTGTTGCCCCCACGTCACGTAGCACATACTGACA
Source organism: Malaclemys terrapin pileata (assembly GCF_027887155.1). Taxonomy (NCBI): domain Eukaryota; kingdom Metazoa; phylum Chordata; order Testudines; family Emydidae; genus Malaclemys; species Malaclemys terrapin. Next base: position 46,607,175 of record NC_071514.1, on the reverse strand, counting down.
TATGGGTCCCCCTCACATCCCATAGCAGACACTGGCCCATTGGTCCCTCCCACATCCCATTTGTTCTCATTTTTGAACATGTTCAGATAATTTATTTTCCTGTTTAATTATTTTTACATACATTTAAAGTTTATTGTGCAAATTTCCCTACATTTTATTGTTTGTACATTTGTATACTTATGGAATAATGGAGTACATGATTGTACTGAATTTCACAATGGTTTCAGTTGAGTTGGCAAGATAGGTCTGGAAATATCATGGGAACAGACGCTTTCAGTTGCTTTATAAAACTTCCTGCTTCCAGGAAATAAACAAGAAATGGCTTTGCTGCTGAATTTTAGGCCATTGCACTTCTGTTCCCAGCAGGAACCTGAAAGTGCAGGAGGGCAACAAAAATAAATTGAAAAAGAAAAGTCACTGAGCATGTCTGAGCATCAAGAAAACAAAAGGTGGGGGGACGGTTTCAAGCTGAGTCGTGAGAAGAGTGACAAACAGAGTTTTGAGTTCCCTGGCCATTTTGAAATATATATTTTTAAAAATTGATCCGGTTTGGATCAAAATTAAAAATGTTCTGCAAATCAAAAACTCAGGATAAAAGTTGTTTCAGGGCTAATGAAACATTTAGTTTTGATGAAAAAGAAATGTTTCATTTCAATTTCAAGCTTTTAAAAATTGTTTTGAATTTTTTAAAGGAAAGTTTGAAATGAAAAGTTGTTTCATACCAAAAAAATCAAAATGTTTTCTTTAGAAAAATGATTATTACATAGTTTTGGGAATTTAAAAAAAAATAAAATGAGCAAGTCAGTGAAATTTATACAAATTCACAAAACATTTTGGTGTTGCCGCATCTGCATTTTTCACCAAAAAACAGTTTTGTATGGGAAATGTGACTCAGCTGCAATCTTGAGTGAATCAATGTGGTTCAAAGGGCAAGACGTCAGTGGTGGACCTAGCTGATCTGAATTCTAATCCCAGCTTAGGGACTGAGCTACTCTGTGGTCCTGGACAGCTCATATTGCCTCTATATCCTCTCCCACCTGTTTTCTGTCTTGTCTAAGGAAGCTCTTATGAGTAGGAACTGTCTCTAGTGCTAGAGCCCAGTGCATAAGAGACTCCAGGTGCCACCATAACAATAAGATCAGCATGGGATTGAAAAAGACAATAATAAAAATAGTATGAAAGATATGAGGTCGTAGACAGCAATCACAAATTAAATATGAAATAATAGCAAGTGTATTAATCATAACACCATAATAACAAGATGTGGCAGCTGTCATCCTGACCCTTTTGCTGCTATGTTGTGTACCTCTCCTCCACTCGCACACCTTTCTAGGCCCCTGTCCTGCAGTTGGGTCCCTGCACCCGTGTGCAGGTAGATCCAATCACAGGATTGGGGCCCTAGAATGCCAGATCTTTGGGGCAGAGAACTGAGCCTTTTCTGCATGTCTGTACAGCACCTAGCACACAGCAGGTGCTGCTGCGAGCTAAAGAATACATTGAAGAAAAGAGAAGCTGCCTGTGCCAGAACACTCAAGCTGACACCTCAGCAGGGTTTGCTGCCGTATGACAGGCAAGCAAGGCGCAGCTTGGACACACTATTAACTTACCCATGAGCGAATATGTCTCTTGACTTCTGCAGAATGGGGCTGGATGAAGGATACAGCATGAAACCCCAAACCAGCATGTGAGGTCAAGCAGCACTGCCGACACACTTGCAGCTGACATGGAGACTTCAGGCCCGAACTGCCTTGGACATTATCCTGCCAGTCTCACTCTGATATGAAAGAGAACCTCTCTGGGGGGACAGATGCTGCGTGCCTACACTGGGGGCTATACGCAGGAAGGTGGTGGGGAGGAAGGTTCACATTATACCGTGACACCTGCAACCTGAGTGGCATCTTTGGTCAGAGAAGGACCCTGGCCCCATCTAATTTGGTGGCAGCTTTGACACTGATTGCAGAGGGAGTGGGGCCAGCCCAGTCACTAGGCAGGAGCTGTGTGAGTGCACTAGGACAGTATCTAAAGGCTCACCAGCTGGGATAAAAGGACGAAGGTTCAGTAACCCCTATGTAACACCTGCACTGGGGGGCACAAACAACCCCCCTCCCATGCACCTAGCTGTGCAATGCTAGATTGTGGGTTTACCTCTCCCTCTTGTAACTGCCTGATTCAATGGTGTGGAGGGAATGGGGGCTTGGGGAGGGAGTGGGGGGATCAGAGAGGCCCCAGGCCTGTGTGGTCATTGTCCTCCCCACAGGGATGGGGGGCTTTTCCCTGCGTGCAGCTGGGGTCCACTTCCGGTCCCAGCTCTCACTAAGCGTCAGTCCTGCTGCTGGTGAGAACAGGTATCCCCAGCCCCGCTCCTACTGCTGGACTCTCGGCTAGGCAAGTCACCTCCACCCTGGCACAATGACACCACAGAGGCCAGGATGGGATCTGGTCTTAGCCGGGGGGGGGGAGGGGGGAGGGAAGAGACTAATCGATGGTGGGTGCAAAACCTGAGTGGCACTGTAACCTGGTGCATGATGTCACAACACCACTTGTTGAAACTGGGCCCAGCCACCCCTCCAGGGGATGCTGGGCTAAATATCAATGAGTGGCATCGCAACCCAGCACGCAGGTCACAGCTCCACTCAGGTGTGTCCTGACTTGGCACCCACACACCACAGCTGCAATCCTCCTTGCGCTGGAACCTCTCCACAATGGGTTACTGGACTGGACGGAGCTCTTCCACTGCAGCAAATCTTACAGGGCAGGAATTTTTCAATGAAACATTTTTTATCAGAAAATGCTGATTTGGTGAAACCATAACTTTACATGGGGAAGGAAATAGAAAGTTCCATTTTTGAGTTCAAAATGAATTTTCGTTTTGCAATTTAAGCTACTTTCTTTTGGCTTTTCAATTCATGAATATTTTTCAAGATTTTGACTTTTCTCACAATTCAGGCCAGGAAACATTTTTGAAATCCTGAGAATTCTCACAGGATGGGAAAACTGTTTCTGACCCAACTCTAAGTAGGAGAGTGATTTTTTGTTTTACAGTTATACAGTGAATCCTCTCTGCCAAATCTCTTGGGTAGATTTTCTGCATCATGCAAGAGCTTCAGGTTAACAATCACTTTCAAGAAAACTTTGATCATGTACCAAGGGAAGAACCAATGTCTGACATTACTCTGGAGGGTAAATCTCTTGGTGGTGTCAACAGCTTTTGCTTCTTAGATTCTACGATCAGCAGGAATCATGACCTTCAGACTGAACTGACTAAGAGAATCAGAAAAGCAGCTAAGAATTTTGGGCTATTACAAAAATGTGAATGGAATAACAGCAAACTATCAATGAGATGAAGATGAAAATCTACAAGACTTGTATGCTGTCATCCCTGCTCTATGCTTCAGAAACATGAACTCCATATGCTAGGCACATCAGGAGATTGAACAGCTTCCTCATGAGATGCCTGCATAAAATTCTGGAAATAAAGTGGGAAGACAAAACACAAACACAGAAGTGCTGGAGCATGCAGGATTCACACATTTAGAAACCACTATGAAGAAGAGGAGGTTGTGATGGCTCGGCCATGTCCGGAGAATGGGAGGAGACAGTATTCCCAAGAATATTTGGTACAGGAAGATTCGAGTCGGCTCTTGAAAGTGGAATCACCTTTTATGGTGGTACCACAATATACAAAAATGATATGAAGTTGTTTAACATCAATGTAGACAGCTGGGAGGAGCATGCAGAATCCCATCCAATCTGGAGGGCACATCTGGCACTGGGTGCTCAACATGAAGCGGCTGTGATCCAGAGGATGGAAGCAAAGCGAGAAAGAAGAAAGCTGCGTGCTGTAATCTTGGACTCCACTGTAGACAACACATGGATCTGTGAAACTGTTAACAAGCTGTGTTGCTGTCAAATTGGGTTTGTCAGCCATAAGCAGATTCATCAGGCACCTGACTAGACCTTTAACATGTGCACTGTGATCCTGTGGATTGACTGTTGCTTATTATTATATAGGTCCAACCTGTTGTGTGAAGCAAGCTATATTGGTATAAAGGTGCCTTATCCTTATTCCTCTTCTCCTACAACCAGGGTAACTGCTTCCACACTAGAGGGTCTGTATCACTTTGACCAGAGCAGCACAATTAAAGTGGTACAACTTTTGAATATAGACAAGTCCTCAGATAAAATCCTTTGACCTCTAGAAATCAAGGCTGGGGATCTCATGAGAACATGGAGTGCTCACCAATGCTTTGCTAGGTAAGCTTCAAGCAGTATTCAGAGTCCATTCTGGCCAAGATGGAAATGCCACAAGGCCAAGCCAGGGCAGGAAGTGCACAAGGGGCCATCTATCCAAGAGCAATGAGCTGGGCCTTTGTTACCCCTGGCAGGAGAGGGTTGGGCCATGCATCCCTGGGAGGAAAAGAGCAACTATTTTTCACGGGAAATGTGACATCTTCAGTGCAGGGACAAGGGTTTGGTTTTGTCCAAATTGCCCATAAAAATATTTCAGTTTTTCAATACAATCAAAAACATTTTTCTTATGTTTTTTGAACACATTTTAGGTAAAAAGAAAAACCACAAACCTTTAATTTTCAGTTTCTAGGTTTTCAACCAAACCCTCAAAATTTTGTCAAATGAAATAATTCCACAAAAATGTTCACTTTGGATGAAAATCCATTTCTCACCAAAATTACTTTTCAGTGAACTAAATCCGCCTGGCCCCATCCCTGCACAGACGCTGGATTTCAGGCCGCATCCAGTAACATTGGCAGCCTCGTCATGCCCATTAAAGCCAGTTGGGATTGTGCATGTGAACTGGTGAGCTGATGGAGATCTTGATGTTCACCCCTGCCTGACTAGTCCTGTAGCCATTAGATTGTGCCCTGGAGGGGTAGAGCAGTCAACACTCCTGGGGCTGAATCCCCACCATATGCTCCAGGATGCTCTCTCTTTCTCTTCTGTCTCCTCTCTCTTCCTTGACTGAGCTCCTGCTGATTTTTGCTTTAAGTGACAATCAAGTTCCCCATCAGAGCTTGTTGTTGTGAGCTGAGCTGCAAAGCCCCTGCTCCTGACCTCATTATTCTCCACCACCCACATAGCTGTCTGCCTGCCAGACTCTCCCACTTGCTGGGCTGTTTGCTAAAAGGGACTTGAGGTCTCTCCAGGGCCTCCAGAGGCAGCAGAATCAGCCAGAAGAGGAAGGAGGCTGGAGAAGGGTAGCTGGAGGTCTATAAAAGGCAACTGATTGAAGTATTTGGAGTGGCAGACAGACATGCCCGGATTCTCACATTTCCCCATGCAATAGAGCCTGATTATAGGGGGCAGTCCTCTGGAGATTATACTTCAGCCCTGGGCACTGGCTCTCACTAGCAATTAATTGTAAAAACCATCCCACTAATTGGCAAGAGACTGGCAATGATGCTCCCAAACCCAGCCAGCCAGCCAACTGTGGAATCAAATGCAGCACCGGGAAAGGGAGGTCAGACCTTGGTGATATAAGGGGGTGAATTAAGGTAGTGCCTTGACTGGGATATCACTTCCAGAGGCCTGGGTTCACATGCTTGGTTTCTTAGGTTCCATTACCTCACCTAGGACTGCAGTTTCTAATCCCCCAAGCAGGAGAGCAAACTGAACGGCTGCTGTTTGCCAGCACAGTCACATCAGTGCTGTCATGATTATACTTTGCCATTGTTGCCAAGTTTCACACAGCTCCTTGTGTGATTTTTAATGCAAATAACATAATGAGCTATATGCAGATGTAAGAAGAGTCTGAATGAGCTCTCCCCTGACATCTAGTGGTGAGCTGTGGAAAAAGACTTCAGGAACTGATCTCATTTGCATGGACACACCCATGCTGCCTACATGCTCAGCATGATGGGATTTCTTGCTCAAACGATCACTTGTGGCTGGTATTGGATCCCCAATCTTGTTATTGGGGCAGGAGTAATAAAGGGTTGTTACTCTTGTGTGAACCGAGGGCAGCAGAACTGTACCTGGCATACCCTGATGGAGGGACTCATCCTCAACTGAATGGCACTCACTAGGCAGGGGACATGGGTTCCAAAGCAAGAGAAGAGGAAGGAAGGAAGGAAGGAAGGAGTCTACTTTAAGACAGTGTGTCTATGGCAAGAGACTGCCCAGTGTGCACCAACTGTAAGTTTACCCTACTAACAACTGAAATCACTGAGACCTGTGTTAATAGGGGGCCCTAAAAACATCTTGGTGCAGCTAGCAAGGTATTGTGTCCACCAAGCAAAGTATTAACAACTTCAACAGAACTTAATTTACAGTGGAAGTCTTTTCCAAGCTGTAGTTGCACACTCTGTAACTCTCCCAGCCTCCTCAACTCCTCCCCCTTCCTTCCTGTTTCCTGTCCTTTCAGACTCCCAACAGCCAGTGCTCTCAGTTCCAATAATCACATGCAGCATCTAAACACCACATTCCCTCCTCTCTTAAGAAACTTTCCAAATTAAAATAAACATTGTTGTTCTAACCACAGGAACAAATATGAAACAAGACACTATACTGTTGGCAGGAATATTACACCGAAAACACTGTAGATACTACATAACATAGTCTTTAGTCCAGGCAGGTGGTCGTCTGAGTCTGACAGGCCGTCTCTCAAGCCCTGGTTCCAGCGCAATGTCTTGTTGTGTTGGTTCTACAGTGAAGTCATCCAATGCAGACCGGGTGTTGGCATAATCTCCTCTTGGTGCATAGGCAGGTGCAAGATAAGCATTCCATACCTGCCCATCAGAAAGTCGATAGGTGTAAGGTCCCTTCTTCTCTATGATTTTAAGAGGAGCTCTGAATTTATGGTCCCCTTTGCATAAGATTCCAGGTTTTCGTATTCTAACAAAGGAACCACACTCAAACTTGGTTCCTTAGCACCCCGCCATTTGTCTGTGAAAGCCTTAGACTTTGCTTGGTTCTGTTCAACTGTCTTTCTCACATCATCCTTGTGTGGGGCATCAGGTCGTGCCTTTAACAATCCAGCAATGTTCAGTTTAGTAGTCATCTGTTTCCCATGAAGTAACTCTGCGGGTGATCTTTGCGTTGTGGCATATCGTGTAGCCCGGTATGCTTGCAAGAAATCAGTAGTGAAGGGTATCCACAATCTCCCTTCCAGTTTAGCTGTTTGCAAACTCTCTTTCAAACTTCTGTTAAATCATTCGATTTCCCCATTGGCTTGAAGGTAATATAGGGATGACCTCCTGTGTAAAATGTTCCTCTCTGCTAAAAAATTTTCAAACTCCGGGGAAGTAAATTGACTACCATTATCTGAAACCAGTTCTTTGGGGTTACCTTCCCGGCTAAAAACTGAAGAGAGGAACTTAATTACTGTAGCAGAAGAAATTTACGATGTAAATGCCACCTCAGGCCATTTGCTGAAATAGTCTATTAAAGTGATGGCATAATGACAGTCAAGTGGAGCAGTATCAAAGGGTCCTACAATATCAATCGCCACTTTTTCCCATGCAGATTCAGGAAAAGGAACAGGCTGTAATGGACGGATACCTGTCACTGCTGTCTTATCATGCATTTGGCAAGTGACACAGGATTTTATGAGTGCTTCAGTTTGACAGTCCATCCCTGGCCACCAATACAGATCCCGTAGTCGTTGTTTGGTTCTGACAATTCCTTGGTGAGTATCGTGTGCCAGGTGTATGAGTTTTGACTGTAATTCTTCTGGCACAAGGAGCCGGTATGTACCTCGTAGCACACAGCCATCGAGCAAAGAAAGTTCATCCTGAACTCTAAAATAAGGCAGCAAAACTGGGTCAAGGTTTTTAGGGTTACTGGGCCATCTCTTTGTAAGAAATTCCAGTAATTTTTGTTGAATTGGACACGCTGAACAAGCAGCTTGAAATTGTTCTCTTGTAACTGCAGTAAGAGTGCTTGTAATAAGCGCAACTACTACATCCTCATCCTCCGGTGGACCATCTGGTGAAGGCAAAGGCAGGTGAGAAAGGCAATCAGCTACCACATTTTGGTTTCCAGGCTTATATTCCAGTTCATAATTGAAAGAATGTAGTCTTGCAGACCATCTAGCAATATGATATCCTGCTCTTCCCAGTCCTTTCGTGGTGAGCAACGTTGTCAAAGGGCTGTGGTCTGTGCGCAACTTGAACGTGCGGCCCCACAGGTAAGTTCTCTATTTTTCAGTAGCCCAGACACAAGCAGGTGCTTCTTTTTCAACTGTAGAATATTTTCTCTCAGCATTACTTAGTGTCCTTGAAGCAAATGCAACAGTCCTCTCTGTGTTGAACTTATGAAGTTGTGTGAGGACAGCCCCAAGTCCATAATCAGAAGCATCAGTAGTTACAATTGTGGGCAATGCAGGACTGAATAATGCAAGTACTGGACTATGTACAATCAAGTCTTTCACCCTTTCAAAACTAACTTGTGCATCCGTTGTTCACACTAAGGTTGAATTTCTCCGTAGTAATTCTCGTAACAGTTCAATAACAGAAGCATAATTGGGAATGAATTTTGCATACCAGGAGGTAAGACCCAAGAAGGAATGTAAGGTTTGCAAATCTGTTGGAGGAGGAGCATTTGAAATTGCCAGGATATGATCTGGATCAGGTTTTAGTCCAGCCTGTGAAATTGTATGCCCCAGAAAGGAGAGTTCAGTTTGTCTAAATTTGCATTTGGACCTATTGAGCTTGAAGCCTGCTTTGCTGATGCAGTTTAGTACAGACTGCAGGTTATTGTCATGCTCCTCAGTAATATTTCCAACACAATAATATCATTCAAATAGCACTGAACTCCATGTTGATTCTTCAGAATCAATGATATTTTTTGAAAGGCACTTGGGGCTGATGCGAGACTGTATGGAACACGTTTTAAACGAAATAGTCCCTCAAGTGTAATAAATGCTGTGAGGTCTCTGCTATCTTCATGCAACATAACCTGATGGTATGTGCTCTGCAAATCAAGAGTAGAGAACATCTTTGCTCCATGGAGTTCTGCAAATACTTCCTCTATGTGAGGAAGAGGATGGCTGTCAATCATAATAGTTTTATTTGGCTCCCTTAAGTCCACACAAAGGCGAATGTCTCCACCCTTCTTCTGCGTCACTACTATAGGTGAAACCCATTCCGAAAAGTTAATCTCTTCAACAAGGTCCTTTTGAACAAGTTTTCTAAGTTCCTCTGAAACAGCTTCCCTGACTGAAAATGGTAAGCGCCGTAATTTCTGTCATACAGGCAACACATTATTCCGCATTTTAACTTTATGCAGAAGCCCATAAGCACAGCCAAGTTTCTCCTCAACCTGGAGTTGGGTCCCAGCTGAAACTGGTGTGTGTACCGCAAGAGTGCTTTGCTGAGGAAGATCAATTCGTCCATTAACTACCCTGAGATTTAAAGCAGCTAATAAATCTCTGCCAAGGATAGGAGTGCCTTTGTGAACAATGTAGAATTCCACAGTTACACAGCGATCACCAAAAGTAACTATTGCTGGCAAGCAGCCATGTACTGGAATATGGTTTTTCAAATAGCATACCAAGTGAAGTTTGGGTTCAGTAAGAGGCACATCTTTAAAGTAATGCAAATAGATGGAATCAGGTAGTATAGATACTGCTGAGCCAGTGTCCAACATTAGCTGAATAGAGTGTGATTTGCCTGAGGGTATGGCAGAAATATTTACAGTGCATTTTATCTGTTCTGGAATAAGTGCAGTAGTGATTTTGTCTACATTCAGCACAGTAACATCTGGTATTGTAACTGCATGCACCTGTTGATTGAACTGGCTACTGCGACATACTTCAGCAAAATGCCCAATCTTTTTGCAACGATTGCACTGAGCTACTTTTGCTGGACATCCTGTGTAGCTTGCAAGATGTTGTGGGGATCCACAGTGAAAGCATGCTTTTACTGTATTTTGCATTTGCTGATTTAGTGGCTTTTCATTAGTTTTCCTTTTGCAATTGTTTGTCTGCAGTGATAGTGAACTTTTCTGCAAAGGAGTCACAGCCTGGACTGGGCCTTCTGTACCCTGGCTTATTATTTTGGCTTCAGCTGTAGCTGACTCAATCTGAGTAGCAATGGTTATTGCTTTTTCTAGTGTAAGTTGTGGTTCTAGAAGTAAGCATTCTCTTACACAAAGCATTGTTGTTTTCTCAATGAGCTGGTCTCTAATCATCTCATCTGCCATATTCCCAAAGTCACAAGTTACAATCAGACTCCTCAGGAAAGCCATATACTGCATTATAGTCTCCCCTGATTTCTGCTCATGCTGGTGAAATCTGTTACGATTAGCTACTACATTCACTTTTGGCACAAAAAAGTTCTTTAATGCAGTGAGTGCAGTCTCATATTTATCATCTGCAAGGGGAAAAGTGTAAAATATACGCTGCCCTTCTGCTCCAAAGCAGTGGATTAGCAGAGCACGCTTTCTTACTTCAGAAATCTCTGTAGTACTGATTGCAAGCAGATAAGTCTCAAACATACGGATCCAGGCAGTAAAAGCAATTGGAGGCTCACCTGGGCTTTGCAGAAAGGGTGGAGGTGGGTTCAGAGGCAGAAGATCCATCCTCGTCGCCAAAATGTTGTATCCACCAAGCAAAGTATTAACAACTTCAACAGAACTTTATTTACAGTGGAAGTCTCTTTTCCAAGCTGTAGCTGCACACTCTGTAACTCTCCCAGTCTCCTCAACTCCTCCCCCTTCCTTCCTGTTTCCTGTCCTTTCAGACTCCCAACAGCCAGTGCTCCCAGTTCCATCACATGCAGCATCTAAACACCACACAAGGCAGTTGGTGGAGTCTTGGGGGTGGGTCTTTTGCTCATGGTTTATGTTTATGAACCCTAGTTGCAGTGTTTTCCCAAATTAATGCTGAGTTAATTCCCTCCTTTTATTAAAAGTTTTTGCTACACTCAGACTCTGTGCTTGTGAGAGGGGAAGTATTGCCTCTTAGAGGCACCCAGGGGGTAGTGTGTAATTGTCCCATAGCACTGGTTGGGGGTTCAAGCTGGTTTTGTGTTATATTGTTGAAAAGGAACCCCTAGATACTGAACCCGGACCTTGTTGCTGCTGGCTCCACCTGGCAAAAGGGTTACATAAGTAATCTGCATGCACTTCAGCTTTATAAATAATGGTTCAGAGTCAGTGCTGGAAAAAGCGTCAGATCAATAGTCCTGGTGAATGGAGCCCTCTGTTTACTACATGGCTGCATCAGGGCAAGTATCCCACTAGGGCTGGCTAATAATTTTGACTTTTCATCATAAAACTGAATACTGAAAACAGGAAAATAAATATTTGGAAATGCCACTGTCATGTCTCATGGAAGTTGTAGTCCAGGTGGCTTCTGCTGCCATTCTTCTCTATGGGTTAGATTTCCCAGTCATACTATATCTCCCAGGATGCACCATGGCCAGGGATGCTTATGGTGAAGGCTCAGCAAGAGGGGAGAGGTTGTGCATCATGGAAGATGTAGCCAGGCCAGGGAGCCTAGCCCCTAGAAGAGAATAGAGGCATGAGGCACCAAAACCACAATTCCCATGAGGTACTGCAGTGCCATTTCCAAAATGAAATGTTTGGTTTGGTGCCAACATTTCTGGGGATTGGGCTGAATTTTTTTGGTTTTTTACTTTTTGCCAAAAATTAAAATTTTCCACAGAAATAAAAAACATTTTCCAACCATCTCTACCTTCTACGCACAGTGCCCTGTTCGCATGCCTTGAACCTGAGCTGATGTGGATGAGGCTTTGCTGTAAGGGTAATTTTCATTTATATTGCACCTCACAGCCAAGGGTCTCAAAACACCTTACTAACATGTATTAAACTAGGTCTGGACAATAATTTTCCATAAAACCTGTTTTTTTATGAAAAACTGGCTTTTCCACTAGACATTTTTTCCCCAGAAAGTATCTGCTTTCTGTGGAAAATATCAGTTTTCTGTTGAAAAAATGAAGGCTCGAAAATCAAAATATTTCATTTCTGAAATGTTCCCACGGTGCCTCATGGGAGCTGTAGTTGCCTCATTCTCCACTATGGGGCACCCCAGCTGAAGTCATCTCCCTTGATGCACTACAGTCATAGAATTATTGGGGTGTACCATCTCCCCACACCAGGAGGGAAGCCTATGTTGCATCATGGGAGAGTCCAACCAGGAAGCCTGACCTTCTATAGGTCTATATGAGAGCGTAAGGCATGCAAACTACAACTCCCATGAGACACTGCAGCAGAATCAAAATATTTTAGTTTTTGTTTTTTCACCAAATAGTCACAATTTTCCATGGAAAAAACATTTGTTTTCCAACCAGGTCTATTAATTTCCTGGTAAGGCAAGATTGATAAGGAAAACTTATGAGCTGCACTGAGCCAGCATTTTAATACCCTTCCTGTCACACTTGGGTCCTGCACTTGTCAGTTTCTATCATGTACAATAAATAACGTACATTAAAAGGTCATCACCTCTCATAAGCTATTGGGTAACAGCATCCTGCTCTCAACATCACAGACCAGCCAATGATGGTTTCTCAAGATGATGTAGTGCTTGTATGATGTGTTTCATTGGCTGGGTGTGCTGCTAGATACTCTCCTGCAGGAGGCAGAATTCTCTGGAAAGCTATAAGGGGAGCTGACTTGCTCATGTAGCTGAATTGATCTCTTTTAATAAGTCAGATGTTATTGTTCTATCTTGCCTCCCAGACATTCAGAAATATCACCGTTCCAGACACAGCAGTTTAGAAGATGAGCTGCTTGCAACAGGTTATTACTGGTGGAATTCAAGCCTGCAAAACTGTACTCTCGAGTCCAGCTTGGGCTTTCATTTCCTATGTTTTGCTCTCCCCATGGGGTGGAAGAATAGAATAACCTAGACCATTGGAGTCAAGATGATCCTCTTTGCTGCTGAGAACCTAACTTTAGCTTTTCCTGCCTTTGGTGGACTGTGGTCCAAACCTTTGACCCAACTGTAAATATTGGGTGGGGGAGAGACCAGAGGCAAGGGGGCTGTTGATTGGTTTAATTATATAAGGTATCATATAACAAAAAGCAAAGCCCCTTATGTTGTGGCAGTACTCTTGTGACCACCTCCGGCAGCAACTGTGATGTTGTTTATCCAGAGGAATGTCTGTATTCAAGCAAAGTTTGCAGTAGTGATGTGCTAACAGTGCACTGCTGCCCAGCACCCCGTCACTGGGGTTAAAGTCCTCTTCCGCCTCTGAGATGGATTCTCACAAATGCATGTACCCAGGTCTCTGGATGAGAGGAGAACCGATGCCGCTCAGGATTGGTAGTCAACGTGCCCTGATAGATGTGGGGGACATCCACATGGCATTGCAGTCTTTTCCATTTGATCCATGCCACAAACACCAACAGCATAGAGCATGCAGGATCTCTCTCTGTCAGAATGACGCAGCATCAGCTTCACATAGGGCCTCAGGACATTTGAGGATGTATATAGGCGCACAATGTTAAAAGCAGCCAGCTAAACCTTGCATTCGGCAGCTGTAATATGGGAATTACATGTGTCAAATATTGTTGTCCTTTGGCCCATATGGTTAGCCAATATTTGGGACATAGCTGAGTTGTTTCCGTGAGGGGGAGAATTGAGGATACTAATCAGGTATTTCTTTGGTGTGGTCCTGTTTATTTCCAAAGAATGTCCACAAAGTTCTGTTTCCCTGAATACAGTAGGAACAACCACAGGTAGTTTCCTTAGCTCAGAAATCCAGGTCTGCCTTTTCAGCCAGTCCTGTACCCAAAAGAAGTGCTGTTTCTCAGCTTCCTCACAGGGCCACACTCACAACTGCTTCTTCCACTTCTTGCTGGCTCTCTCACACACAGACAGTCACAGCGCAGAGACCAATCAATTCCCTAATCCCTGCATTTGCAACCAGTCCAGGGAAACTCCTCAGACTGCGTGGCTTAGACCAGCATAGGTTTCACCATGTGGCTGATTGCCTTCAATGGTAGCTTCTATTGTCCAGCTATCTTTCTCCATAAATTGGTGTAATTGCACCTTCCACAGACACTCCTAGACTCATGACTGAGTTGTGAGACTCACACATTTGGACCCTATTTTAGTACTTCCATTTACCTCATGAAATCTCATGCCTGGATCCAGCCTAGTACAGAGGTGAGGCACCAGGCAGGAAGGGCTAAGGGGCAAGCTCCCACCACAGAGCCCGTCACTGCCACCACACATCACTCCCCATCCTGTGCATGCCCCAGAAGAACAACCTCCAGGCTCTTACTCCCTCTGGGCTGGTGGCAGCAGGATCCAAACAGCAGGTGCAACATAGAGAAAGTGGACTGAGCCACTGGTTAGTCACCAGTGGTGCCTGGTAGTGATCGCGGCCTGATATGGGGAGAGATGGGCTGGCTGGGTCTGCAGATGGGGGGAGTAGGGGGTTGGAAAGGGGAGGGAGAGCAGGAGGCTGGGAAGGGGAGCATGGGGATGGGAAGGGGGGAGTAGGGGGCTGGGAAGGGGAGGGGTGAGCAGGGGGCTGGGAAGGGAAGAGGGAAGCAGGGTGCTGGGAAGGGGAGGAGGAAGGGGAACAGGGGCCGGGAAGGGGAGTGGGAGCAGGAGGATGTGAAGGGGGCTGGGATGGGGAAGGGAGAGCAGGGGGCTGAGATGGGGAAGGGGGAGCAGGGGACTGGGAAGGGCAGAGGGTTGGGAGGGACAGGGTGAGCAGGGAGTTGGGAAGGGGAGGGGTAACAGGGGGGTGGGAGGAGGTTGCAGGCAGTTAGTGGGGGCTGCAGGGCTCCTCCACCCCCATAGCTAAGACCCCTCGTGCTGAGTGACTGGCTCCCCTCACCCCCACCCCGGGCATGGCACCCATGCTCCCCCCACTGGTTGTCACCCCAGCTCTAGCACTCTTCTGCCCCTCTCTCCTGGGCCCACGGAAGGCTTGTTTTAGATGGTCCAGTCAAACACCACCAACTTTTGGGACAGACTCTGTGCCTCAGCCAGAGAATCTGTGACCCCATTCTTGCACAGCTGAAGCCCACTCTTTCTGCGGTGCTCTGCTCAACCTGGATCACTGGCCCCCAAAGAAGCACTAGAGGCAGATTTGCCCTCTGTATTTGTAAAAGTCTGCTAATTTTTCGGGAGTCATTTCTGTTTGTAGTGATCCCTGAGCTGGAAACGAAGCGTTTTTGTGCATTGCTGATGAGTAGCAGGTTGTAGTTGCTGGGCAGTACTTGTAATGGGTATATTAATGGGTTACCCAGGTTTCTGGGACATTACATTTGTATTCAGAAAAATTCACTTAGCACAACTTTGCCAATTTGAAAGACCTGCCTCCATTTAGCCTGAAAGGAGGGGCTAACAGCCCCTTCAGCTTTAATGAGGTGTGGGGTCACCTAGAGACAATGGCAGCATTAATAATGGCAGCATTAACAGCATCCAGCATAACTGCACAGTTATTTATTGTTTGTATTTTGGTGGTACTCACAGGCCCCAGTCAGTTAGCAGGCCCCAGAGTGCTGGGCGCTGTGCACACATGCTGTGAAATGCTTGTCTCTGCCCCAAAGAGCTGACAGTCTAAGGATATGCCAAGAGACAACAGGTCAACATCAATATATGCAGGTGCCCATGGGAATTCAGACCTGGCGTAGCCACTGAGTTCTCAGGCCATTCCCTACCTGTTCTGGAGAAGCAAGGGTAACAAGAAGGGTTTCTACAGCTGTCATGAATATAGGGGGAAGGGTAGCAACCTTTATGTATGCAGTAGCATAAAATTCCTCCTTGGCAGCTGTACTGGATTGCCTTACCTGTAAAGGGTTAAGCTGTTCAAATAACCTAGTTGGCACCTGACCAGAGGGACCAATGAGGAAAGAAGATACTTTCAAATCCTGGGGGGAAGGATTTGTATGTTGCTCTCTTTTGTTGTTCCCTCTCCGGATGGTGGGAGAAGCCAAGCAGGTACAATATCTCCTGAAAATATACCTGGAATAATCCATGTAAAACCACAGAAACTGTGAGTAGGGCAAGGAAATGCGTTAGGTTATCTTTTGTTTTGGCTTGTGAATTTTTCTATGCTACAGAGGTAGTTTTATTCCTGTTTTTGTAACTGTGAAGCTGAGCCCAGAGGGGAGTCCTCTGTGTTTTAAACTTTTTATTACCCTGTAAAGTTACCTTCCATCCTGATTGTGCAGGTGTGATTCTTTTAATTTTTTTTTATTTATAAATAAAGTTCTTCTTTTAAGAACCTGATTGTTTTCAGTGTCCTGAAGACAAAGTGTCTGATCTGTGCTCACATTGCTAAGGCAACTGGTTGATTTATTATTCTCAAGCCTCCCCAGGAAAGGGAGTGAAGGGGTTTGGGGGGATATTTTGCAGGGAATAGGGATTCCAAGTGACCCTTCTCTGAATTTTTGTGTAAATCACTTGGTAGTGGCAGCAATACCATCCAAGAACAATCATAGAGCAAGGAACCAATTTTGAAGCACTTGGAGGAGAGGAAGGTGATCAGGAACAGTCAACATGGATTCACCAAGGGCAAGTCATGCCTGACCAACCTGATTGCCTTCTATGAGGAAATAACTGGCTCTGTGGATATGGGGAAAGCAGTGGACGTGATATATCTTGACTTTAGCAAAGCTTTTGATACAGTCTCCCACAGTATTCTTGCCAGCAAGTTAAAGAAGTATGGATTGGATGAATGGACTATAAGGTGGATAGAAAGCTGGCTAGATTGTCAGTCTCAACAGGCTAGATTGTCGGGCTCAATGGCTCGATGTCTAGTTGGCAGCCAGTATCAAGTGGAGTGCCCCAGGGTCAGTCCTGGGGCTGGTTTTGTTCAACATCTTTATGAATGATCTGGAGGATGGGATGGATTGCACCCTCAACAAGTTCGCAGATGATACTGAGCTGGGGGGAGAGGTAGGTAAGCTGGAGGGCAGGGATAGGGTCCAGAGTGACCTAGACAAATTGGAGGATTGGGACAAAGGAAATCTGATGAGGTTCAACAAGAACAAGTGCAGAGTCCTGCACTTCTCATCGACTGTAATCAACAGGTCCTGTTGATTACAGTGGATGAGAAGCTGGATATAAGTCAACAGTGTGCCCTTGTTGCTAAGAAGACTAATGGCATATTGGGCTGCATTAGTAGGAGCATTGCCAGCAGATCAAGGGAAGTGATTATTCCCCTCTATTTGGCACTGGTGAGGCCACATCTGGGGTATTGTGTCCAGTTTTTGCGATCACCACTACAGAAAGGATGTGGACAAATTGGAGAGAGTCCAGCAGAGGACAATGAAAATT
This sequence comes from Malaclemys terrapin pileata, assembly GCF_027887155.1. Taxonomy (NCBI): domain Eukaryota; kingdom Metazoa; phylum Chordata; order Testudines; family Emydidae; genus Malaclemys; species Malaclemys terrapin. The sequence continues at coordinate 46,589,954 of NC_071514.1, read as the reverse complement.
ATCAGGGGGCTGGGGCACATGACTTGCGAGGAGAGGCTGAGGGAATTGGGCTTGTTTAGTCTGCAGAAGAGAAGAGTGAGGGGGGATTTGATAGCAGCCTTCAAATACCTGAAGGGGAGTTCCAAAGAAGATGGAGCTAGGGTGTTCTCAGTGGTGGCAGATGACAGAACAAGAAGCAATGGTCTCAAGTTTCAGTGGGGGAGGTCTAGGTTGGATATTAGGAAAAATGAGGGTGGGAGGGTGGTGAAGCACTGGAATGGGTTACCTAGAGAGGTGGTAGAATTTCCATCCTTAGAGGTTTTTAAGACCTGGCTTGACAAAGCCCTGGCTGGGATGATTTAGTTAAGGAGGTGGTTGGACTAGATGACCTCCTGAGGTCTCTTCCAATCCTCATCTTCTATGATTCTTCTATGATCTCAGAGGCGGGAGGCTGTGTGAATATCAGCCTCAACCAGTAGTCGTGACCTTTCTGAGTAAAGCTTGATGGGAAATGGTTTTCCTATCCTGTGAATATTGTCAAGAGTTTGAAATTTTCTCCCACCTCAAATGAGGATGGAAAGTCAAAATCTCAAAAATATTCACAAATCGAAAACCCAATTCTCTTTTTCCAGTTTGGGTCAATGGAAATATTATGGTCCAATAATTTTGAAACGTGTTTTGACTGCAACATTTCTGTCACCTTTTTCAGTCTAAATAGCTGAGATTTTGTAACAAGTTATTACAAACAGTCACAGGGAAACTGGAGTTTTTTTCATTTTGACACTGCTTACAATAGCCTACCTGTGACTATTAGTAGTTAATATCCCCAATGGCCATTGATGGGACACTAGATGGGGAGGGTTCTGAGTTACTACAGAGAATTCTTTCCTGGTGTTTGACTGGTAGGTCTCATGCACATTCGCAAGCTCTAACTGCTCACATATTTGGGGTTAGGAATTATTTTTCCCCTGAGTCAGATTGGCAGGGACCCTTGGGGTTTTTCACCTTCCTCTGCAGCATGGGGCATGGGTCACTTGCAGGTTTAAACTTTTGTAAATGGTGGTTTCTCCGTAACTTGAAGTCTTTAGATCATAATTTGAGGACTTCAGTAACTCAGCCAGAGGTTAGGGGTCTATTACAGGAGTGGGTGGGTGAGGTTCTGTGGCCTGCAATGTCCAGGAGGTCAGACTAGATCATCATGATGGTTCCTTCTGGCCTTAAAGTCTATGAGTCTACGAAACAGTGTAGAAATTTTTCCTTAACATTTTTTCAGCCCTCCACAAAATGTCACCACTGGTAGTTTATGTGGCCTTCTCCTCCAAGGCCACTGCCATGTGGTGCAGCCTTCTTGGGTCCCTCCACCTCGTCGTGCCTTTTTAAATCTCCTCTGGCCACATCTTTTTGGCCCAGTCTCTAATGGTGCCTATGGAGGCCTCTCTCCCTCTGCTCTGGCATCGCTTGGCTCTGCCAGACATGCAATTTATATGAAAAGCCCAGTCCAGAAGAGAGTCGCATTGTGTTTTACCAGTACAGGCTTTGAACTGAGTCCTCAGTGACTTGCAGGAAAGGCTGCAAAGGGGAAAGAGGAAGAGCAGATTTGTCAAACAAATTTAAATCTAGTGGGGGAAATTAACCCACGTACAAACACAGTTGCGGGACTCCCTAGGGCCTGTGGGGATCTGGAGACTCCATTTTCATGATTCACAAATTGCAGTGCCACCAGAAATTGCTGTGACACTGCATTCAGGACAATTACTTGTGTTGTGCTGTGGCCTGACCTCTCTCCTTTCTGCATGAGACAGGCTTCGAAAATCAGTTGGAGGAAAACACAGATATATATTGACAGAAGAAAAAGTCACTTTGCATGAAAGGGGGGAAATGATGGTAATGTGTATAGGTGATAAACTGAGGGTTATGGGGCACGCTGAAAGAGATGCCTTTGTGACAGCTGTCTGGAAGGTCTCAGGTGCTGGGATTCTGAGGAGCTTCCATGAACATCCACAGCTTGTACTGTTCTGGGGATATTTGCATACTAGGAGGTCAGGAAGTAAGTGAGCAAAGGAGTTAGCAGCTGGGGGGATGAACAAGTGAGCCTGATGGGGGCTGAGTGATTGGTGGCTGAACACAACACCCATTGATGTCAAGAGGAAATTCTCCATTGGCTTCACTGGAATTTGGATCAGCCTCTGGGTGAAAGTGAGAATGGATAAGCAAGTCAGTGGGTAGATGAACAGGTGGAAAGTCACGTGGGTCATTTAATGGCTCGGTGAGTGAGTTGGGTAGGTGAGAGTATGGTGGGTGAGTGAGTTGAGTAGATGAGTACATGGCCTGTGAATAAGTTGAATAAGTGAGTGCATGGCAGCTAAGTGAGTTGGGTAGGTGAGTGCATGGCGGGTGAGTGAGTTGAGTAGGTGAGTGCATGGTGGGTGAGTGAGTTGGGTAGGTGAGTGTGACGTTCCCCTCTCGTGCTATCTGGACCGGTGATCTGCTAGGTCACTCCAATCCTCGACTCTGGGAGCGAGCCTTACCCTGCTCTGCTGTGAGAACCCCCACTCCGGGCTGTTCACGCACAGCCTCTAGCATATAAGCTGGTCCCAGCTATGTGAGTGAGCACTTTTGGCCAGCTTCTGCATGGATTGTGCAACCAAATGACACTAGCCAATATCTCCGGTGCCAGACACAACCCTAGGAACCTCTGTCTTGTAGTGTCCAGTTATGCCCGCTGGATGCTGCAAGCTTATATTAGTTCATCAATTTAACAATGAAATTGATATGTATCAGGCTTGTTATCCCAAGGGGAGTCTCTGACATGCTTCAAACCAAATGCACTGCTTCAGGTAGAATAAACAAACACATTTATTAACTACAAACATAGATTTTAAGTGATTATAAGTCAAAGCACAACAAGTCAGATTTTGTCAAATGAAATAAAAGCAAAACACATTCTAAACTGATCTTAACACTTTCGGTGCCTTTACAAACTTAGATGCTTCTCACCACAGGCTGGCTGGTTGCCCTTCAGCCAGGTTCTCCCCTTTGATCAGCGCTTCAGTCACTTGGTGGTGTTGTCTGTAGATGGAGGAGAAAGAGAGAGCACATGGCAAACGTCTCTCCCTTTTATCATGTTATTTCTTCCCTCTTGGCTTTGCTCCCCCACCCTTCACAGTCAGGTGAGCATTACCTCATCGTAGTACCAAACTGACCAAGTGAAGGGGGGTGACTCACTCGATAGTCCAACAGATCCGTTGTTGCTGCCTAGGCCAGTGTCCTTTGTTCCTGTGAGGCTGGGCTGGGTTTGTCCCATACATGCCCTGATGAGGTGTGAACTGTTCCTCTGCTCCTGGAGAGTTTTGCATGGGCTTGTCTTAAGCCATGAGGACACATTTTCAGCCTCATAACTATATACATGAAATTACAACCTATAACATTACTATAACAACAATGCTCACTGCATTATGAGCCTTCCGAAGACACCCGATATGGCAAACTTTGCATTGGATACCACACAATCATTTTATAAGGATTAACACAGGGGTGAAGGGTGTTTCCCAGAGGCACAGATGTCACACCTCCCCCATTAATTTACTGCAAGAGGGTTAGTCACCGACTAGCCCGAAGGCAGTTTGTGTTATAGTTCTCTTGGGATCCAGCCCTCAGTGCCATGAGGCGGTGTGCCTGATTCCCAATTCATACACATCAAACAGGGGTTGGTTTGTTTGGTTTCTCTGCTGTGATAAGCTTTACATCTATTTACAAGTATTAACTGAGAACCAGCGTTATCATAAGGTTTAACATCCGTATCAATATTCTTCTCCTGAAAACTTAACATTAATATCGAGATTAATGGTGAGTGAGTTGGGTAGGTGAGTGCATGGTGGATGAGGGAGTTGGACAGGTGAGTGCACAGCCCATGAGTGAGATGGGTAGGTAAGTGCATAGCCCATGAGGGAGTTGGGTACATGAGTGCATGGCCCATGAGTGAGTTGGGTATGTAAGTACATAGCGGGTGATTGAGTTGAGTAAGTGTGTGAGTGGCCAGTGAATGATTTGTGTAGGTGAGTGCATGGCAGCTGAGTGAGTTAGGTAGGTGAGTGCGGGTGGGTGAGTTAGTTGGGTAGGGGAGAGCATGGCAGTTGAGTGAGTTGAGTAGGTGAGTAAATAGCCAGTGAGAAAGTGGGGAAAGAGAGTGCATGGCTCGTGAGTGAGTTGGGTAAGTGAGTGCACTGCTGGTGCGTGAGTTGGATGGTGAGTGCATGGCGGGTGAGTGACTTGAGTACGTGTGTGCTTGATGGGTGAGTGAGCTGGGCAGGTGAGTGCATTGGGGTAACTAAGTTGGATAGGTGAGTAAATGGCCGGTAAGTGATTTGGTAGGTGAGTGCCTGGCTGGTGAGTGTGTTGAGTACGTGAGTGCATGGCGGGTGAGTGAGCTCAGTAGCTGAATGCATGGCTGGTGAGTAAGCTGAGTAGGTGAGTGCATAGCGGGTAAGTGAGTAGGGTAGGTGAGTGCATGAGGGGTGAGTGAGTGAAGTAGGTAAATGCATGAGGGGTGAGTGAGTTGGATACGTGAGTGTATGACAGGGCAGTGATTTGGGTATGTGAGTATATGACGTGTTTGTGAGTTGGGTAGATGAGTGCATGGCCGGTGAGTGAGTTGGGTAGATGAGTGTATATCGGGTAAGTGAGTTGGGTAGATAAGTGCATGGAGTGTGAGTGAATTGGGTAGGTGAGTGGATGGCCGGGGAGTGAGTGGGTTAGGTGAGTGCATGCTGGGTGAGTGAGTTGGGTAGAGGGGTGCATGACCAGTGACTGAGTTAGCTAGATCACTATATGGGGGTTAATTGAGTTGGGAAGATGGCGGGTGAGACTGTTGGGTAGATGAATGTATGATGGGTTAGTGAGCTGGGTAGATGAGTGCATGCAGGTGAGTGAGTTGGGTACGTCAGTGCATCGAGGGTAAGTGAATTGGGTAGGAGAGTGGATGGCCGGTAAGTGATTTGGGTAGGTGAGTGCATGGCCGGTGAGTGAGTTGGGAAAGTAAGTGCATGGTGGGTGAGTGAGCTGGGTAGGTGAGTGCATAGCAGGTAAGTGATTTGGGTAGTTGAGTAGATGGCTGGTGAGTGAGTTAGGTAGGTGAGTGCATAGCAGGTTAGTGAGTAGGGTAGGTGAGTACATGGTGAGTGAGTGAGCTCGGTAGGTGAGTGTATGACCAGTGAGTGAGTTAGGTAGGTGAGTGCATAGAGGTTAAGTGAGTAGCTGAATACATGACGGTGGAGTGAGTTGGGTCCATGAATGAATGGCAGGTGAGTGAGTTGAATTAGTGAGTGCATGTGGTGGGAGTGAGTTGGGTAGGTAAGTTCATGGTGGGTGAGTGCAGTACGTGAGTGCATGGCGGATCAGTGAGCTCGGTTGGTGAGTGCATGGCTGATGAGTGATTAGGGTAGGTGAGTGCATGGTGGGTGAGTGGGCTTGGTAGCTGAATGCATGGTGGGTGAGTGAGCTCAGTAGCTGAGTGCACAGCTGGTGAGTGAGTAGGATAGGTGAGTGCATGACTGGTGATTGAGTTGGCTAGATCAGTGCATCGAGGGTAAGCGAATTGGGTAGGTGAGTGGATGGCCGGTAAGTGATTTGGGTATGTGAGTGCATGGCGGGTGAGTGAGCTCGGTAGGTGAGTGCATGGCCGGTGAGTTTGCTGGGGTAGGTGAGTGCATGGTGGGTGACTGAGTTGGGCAGATGAGTGCATGACCGGTGATTGAGTTGAGTACGTGAGTGCGTGGCAGGTGAGTGAACTTGGTTGGTGAGTGCATGGCTGGTAAGTGATTAGGGTAGGTGAGTGCATAGAGGATAAGTGAATAGGATAGGTGAGTGCACAGCCGGTGAGAGTCTGGTAGTTAAGTGTATGGGAGCTGATTGAGTTGGGTAGGTGAATGCGTGGCGGGGAGAGTGAATTCGGTAGGTGCGTGTATGGGGGTGAGTGGGTTGGGTATGTGTAGGGATGGCTGGTGAGTGAGTTGGTTATGTGAGTGCATAGCGGGTAAGAGAGTATGGTAGGTGAATGCATGGCAGGTGAGTGTATTGTGTAGGTGTTTGCATGGCCTGTGAGTGAGTTGGATAGTTGAGTGCATGGAGGGTGAGTAAGTTGGGTAGGTTCATGTATGGGGGTGAGTGGGTTGGGTATGTGAGGAGATGGCCGGTGAGTGAGTTGGGTAGTTGAGTGCATGGCTGGAGAGTGAGTTGGTTAGGTGAGTGCATGGCGGGTGAGTGAATTCAGTAGGTGTGTGCATGGCCTGTGAGTGAGTTGCATAGGTGAGTTCATGGAGGAGGAGTGAGTTGAATTAGTGAGTGCATGGGGCGTGAGTGAGATGAGTAAGTGAGTGCATGGAAGGTGAGTGAGTTCGTTACGTGAGTGCATGACAGGGGAGTGATTTGGGTAGGTGAGTGCATGGCAGGTGAGTGATTTGGGTAGATGACAGTATGACAAGTGATTGAGTTGGGTACGTGTGCAGACAGCGGGTGATTGAGCTCAGTAGGCGAGTGCATGTTCAGTGAATGAGTTGGGTTGCTGAGTGCATGGCCAATGAGTGAATTGGTTAAGTGAGTGCATGGCAGGTGAGTGAGTAGGGTAGAGGGGTGCAGGACCGGTGACTGAGTTGGCTAGATTAGAGCATGGGGCATGATTGAGTTGGGAAAGCGCGTGAATGGCAGATGAGTGTGTTGGGCAGATGAGTGTATGACGTGAGTTGGGTGAGTTGGGTATGTCAGTACGTGGAGGGTAAGTGAATTGGGTAGGTGAGTGGATGGTCAGTTAGTGAGTTGGGTAGGTGAGTGGATGGCCGGTGTTTCTGTTGCGTAGGTGAGTGCATGGCCAGTGAGTGAGTTAGGTAGGTGAGTGCATAACACGTAAATGAGTATGGTAGGTGAGTGAGCTCGGAAGGTGAGTGCATGGCCGGTGAATGAGTTGGGTAGGTGAGTTCATGGCCGGTGAGGGAGTTAGGTAGGTGAGTTCATAGCAGGTAAGTGAGTAAGGTAGGTGAGTGCATGTTGAGTCAGTGAGCTCAGTAGGTGAATGCAATGGCTGATGAGTGAGTTAGGTAGGTGAGTGCATAGAGGGTAAGTGACTAGGGTAGGTGAGTGCATGAGGGGTGAGTGAATTCAGTAGGTGAGTGCATGTCCGGTGAGTGAGTTAGGTAGGTGAGTGCATAGCTGGTAAGTGATTATGGTAGATGTAAGCCAACTGATCACCGGTTTCAGAGGCAATAAAGTCATTATTGTTTCCAAATCATACATTCTTTATTCATTCATCACCCAAATAGGGGGAAAACTTGCAAGGTAGCCCGGGAGGGGTGGGTGAGGAGGGAAGCAGCGGGTGGGGTGGTGAATAAGGGGAGGAGGGAAGGACAAGGCCACACTACAGTTCAAAACTTATTGAATGCCAGCCTTCTGTTGCTTGGACAATCCTCTGGGGTGGGGTGGCTGGGTGCCTGTAGCCTCTCCCGTATTCTTGGGCATCTGGGTGAGGAGGATTTGGAACTTGAGGAGGGCAGGCGGTTATACAGGGTCTGAAGTAGCGGTCTGTGCTCCTGCTGCCTTTCCTGCAGCTCCACTAGATGCCTGAGCATGTCAGTTTGCTCCCCCATTAGCCTCAGCATTGCATCCTGCCTCCTCTCAGCGTGCTCCTCTTTCCTGAACTCTGCCATTGTTTGCCTCCATGCATTCTGCTGAGCAATTTAAGTGCGGGAGGACTGCATGAGCTCTGAGAACATCTCATTGCGAGTACATTTTTTTTGCCTTCTAATCTGTGCTAGCCTATGGGACAGAGATGATAGGGGGAGCGTAGAAACATTTGCAGCTGCGGAAGGAAAAAATGGGAGAGTAGTATTTAAAAAGATACATTTTAGAGAACAAAGGGAAGACTATTTCATGCTGAATCAAGCGATTCATATTACATAGCACATGTGCTTTTGCTACAAGGTCGCATTTTGCCTCTTATATTGAGTGCCTGCTGGTTTGGTGTGAGACATCACACATGCTTGGCTGGGCAACAGAATTCGGCTGGCAGGCAGCCATGGTAAGGCAAAGGGTTTCGGCTTCTTCATCCTTCATAACATGTGGGAACAGTTTCAAACAGCAGCGCCCTCCTTTCCCATACCAAGCAAAGCCATGCTTTTAAATGAGTTGGCCATTTAAAAGGAGGGGCTGCGGTTTTAGGGTGAATGTGCAGCACAATCCAACCCCGCACCCCCCAATTCTCTGGGATGATTGCTTCACGCACACCCCACCACCACCACTTGGCTAGTATCAGGGAAGATCCCTGTCAGCCAAATGCAAACAGCTCAGCATGAATGGGACTCCCCCCCACTGCGTGGCTAACAGTGCTTTCAGTTTTGAAAGTGCTTTCAGTTTGATTCCTCAAGGTGGTTGGAAACAATGAAAAATTTCACTTGCCAAAAAATTCCAAACAGTGGCGATGGGTTCTTTTTTTTTGGGGGGGGGGGGGGGGAGGAGAAGTGGGGGAGGGTAAGTTTAGGTTGTTTATGCAACGGAAAAATTCCACAACAACACCATCTCCTGATCTTTGCATGCTGCTTTGATCTTTACTTTGTAGTTGCCATAGTGACAGGTTTAAAAAAAAAACCAGCATAGGTGGAATGAATTATTGTATGTTGACAACACACTATATCTGTTACTACATTATACATAGATAACCCTGTCTACGCACACCTTGTATTTATAGGAACCACCATTACAATGTATATGTTCTGAAATGTTATATATATCCAGTATATCTATATCTATATCATACAATTTATATCAGTATTATGTTGAATTATATCTATATGCTTAAGCATAATACTTTATATAAGTATGATGGGATGGATAGCCCACCTTAGTTCGGAGAGAGTCAACTGGAGCTGAAAAGGCTCAGTTAGGGCACCTGGATACACTGCAGGGTGGGCCAGGCCTAATTAAAGATGAGTCGCACGAGCTTGGTGATTACTATAAAGAGAAGAGTAGAAGCACTATATGGAGGATGGGATGGGATGGGATTTGATTTTACAGTTTTTCTCTTGGCAGTAGACTATAGAGCAGTCTAGGGGAAGAGGGATGTCCTCTCCTGAAAAGTTGCTCTGGTGAAAGATCAGGTGGGATGGGGTGCAGGCTCTAGAGTTTGCCAACTTTCTAATTGCACAAAACCGAACACCCTTGCCCTGCCCCCTTCCCTGAGGCTCCGCCCCTACCCTGCCCCTTCTCCGAGCCCCCCTCCCACCGCTCACTCCATCCTCCTCCCTCCATCACTCACTGTCACCCTCCCTCACTCACTTTCAGTGGGCTAGGGCAGCGGGTTGGGGTGTGGGATGGGGTGAGGGCTCCGGCTGTGGGTGCAGGCTCTGGGGTGGGGTGATAAATCAAGGGTTGAGGGGCTGGGAGGGGGCTCAGGGCTGGGGCAGGGGTTCAGGGTGCAGGATCCAGCCGGGCAGTGCTTACCTCAGGTGGCTCCCCAAAGCAGCTGGCATGTCTGGCTCCTAGGTGGAGGAGCCAGGCAGCTCTGCGCACTGCCCCCACCCTGAGCACTGGCTCCACAGCTCCCATTGGTGGGGAACCATGGCCAATGGGAGCTGCGGAGCTAGTGTTCAGGGTGGGAGCAGTGCACGGAGTCCCTGTGGCCACCCTTCTGCTTAGAAGCTGGACATGCCAGCCACTTCTGGGAGCCACGTGGAGCCAGGGCAGGCAGAGAGCCTGCCTTAGCCCTGCTGCGCTGCTGACCAGACTTTTAGCAGCCCGGTCGGTGGTGCTGACTGGAGCTGACAGGGTTCCTTTTTGACTGGGCGTGCCTCACCTCTGGTGATGAGGAGCCCTGATAAAAGTTCAGGATCTGGTTTTCCAGGGAGAGAATCCTGGAAGGCACTCAGCTGAGGAATGGAGCAGGGGAACTTAAGAGGAAGGAAAGGTCAAGCTGGAGGAGGGCAGAAGTCTGTATAAATATATATATATATTTGGTGAAAGAAGGGTGAATGTAGAGAGGCCATGGTGCTTGAGTGAATTATAGGCGCCCAGTGGGCCCAGGAATGGGCTGTGGGAGATGCCTGCTGACATTGTTGAGATAGGAAGAAGTCCAGGGAGGTAGCAAGAGGTGGGTCTGAGTAGATCTACCTGGCCTGCTCACCACAGGACAGGCCTACACTTGAAGTGGTGTGTAGACTACAGACACAGCATACCCAGCTAGCACAGGTATAAAAATAGTGTAGATCGGGGTAGGCAACCTATGGCATGCGTGCCAAAGGCGGCACGCGAGCTGATTTTCAGTGGCACTCACACTGCCCGGGTCCTGGCCACCAGTCCGGGGGGCTCTGCATTTTAATTTAATTTTAAATGAAGCTTCTTTAACATTTTAAAAACCTGCGTGGCCCTGAATACTTTGTTCTGCGGCCACGCAGCTTACAGGGAACCTAGGTTGCCACCTCTCTGGATTTTACCCAGACAGTCTGGTTTTTGGCTTCTGTGTTTGGGTGCCATTTAGGATTCCCAGGTGCCTGGTTTTTGACCGAAAAGTCTGGTTGAAAAGGAGACCTGGTAATCCTAAATGGCACCCGAACCAAAAGTCTGGTTACCGCGGAGTGGGGGGAGGCGTTGGGTCATTAATCCACGCCACCCCCTGTCAGCCAGGCCCGATTCCTACCTGCAGACAGGCTCCTTGAGACGATCCAATGAGTGATGGTGGGGAGAAGAGTGAGTGAAGGGGGGTGGGGATTTGGGAGAAGAGGCAGAGCAGAGGGCGGGGTTTCAGGGGTCCAGTTACCAGCAATTAGAAAGGTGGCAACCCTACTGCCTACCTGCATGGAAAGGGGGTGACAGTTAAGCAGTGGCTCTATCTTCCCCTGTGTGGGCTCTGGGGATGTGGCTGGGCCACACAGGGGACCCCTTACTCCCCTGGAGGAGCATGCAGTGTGGCTACACGACTGAGACCAAAGGGACTGACCCAAATCCTATGAACGTCCATGAGGGTCTTTCCACTGACCATAGTGGACTTTGGGCCAGGCTGCTAGCCACTTCCCTGGGGACACTTCTAAGTTGCCAGGCCTCTACTGACATATTTTTAATTCATCTGCCACCAAAATGCTGTTGCTTCCTCCTCCACCCCTGCAGAAATGGACTTTCCTCCAAAATGTCTCTGGTCTGGAGCATGGGATGGGCCATGTTTAGTTTTAGGCCAGTGATTGGTTCAGGAGATATTGGACTTCAAAGCATGAGGACTAGATCCTCATCTGGTATAAATCAGCAAAGTCAATGGGTGAAATTCTACGCTCACCGGGATCGTTTCCGACCTTGGTACCAATGAAATCCTGACTTTGCTTATGTCAATGGCAATCTCCCCATTAACTTCAGAGAGGCTGGGTTTCACCCTAATGACTAGTGGGAATGGGGACTCCTCCTTTTCTGAATAGGGGTGTTTGTTTTTAACCATAGCATGAGCCAAGAAACCAAAACTTAAAGCCATGGCATTGTGGCCCCAACCTGTTGCTAAACATCATTCGCTGAGATCTTAAGCCACCTTTGCACATCACTGATTCTGAACTGCCATCCTAGACCAGTCCCACCACCCCGTGTAGCTTTGTCTGTGTATCTACTCCCATCCTACGTTCATACTGGTGTCTGTCCTCTAGCCCCCACCTCACCCCATAAAGAAATCCCAAATCAAGGCTAAAATCCACAAAGATCTAAAGATGGGCTTGGGAGGAATGTCTTTTAAAGCAGCCTCCAATTTTAGCAGCCACTGTCGCCCCTCTTCTTCTCACCCCTCCCCCGCCACTCTCTGCTCCTTCGCTTCCTCCTTATTTATGAAGCTAGGTCTCACCAGGAACTAAGATGAGCCTAGCAAGTCTTCTAAAGTGTGCGAGATGAAATGAAGCACAGATCAAAGGGAGGAGCTCTGTGCATCCCAGCTCTGGCTGCAACCAGGGCCATGCAGACACTTCCCTTTGATGTTTTAAAGTGCAAGGGGTTGGCCTTCCTATGCCTAGAGATCCAACTTTGGCTGATCATCAGACACTCACACTGCCTCTCGCCGTCCTGCTCCCCAGAAACCATTACAGCTATAGAGTGTCACTCCCCAGGAGAGGGAGGTGAGAAAGAAGAAATCTCTGATGGGGGTCTGGTGGGAATCCCATCTGGTCTCCTGCATTGGTGGTCATGGCATGTAGCCTTATGGGTAGGGGAAGATGGGGGGTAGCCTTCCTAAGAGTCTGATCCTGCCCCTCTCCCCCCCCTGCAGGATTCTGTGTATGTAAGCATAAGGAAAGAAGAAATGGGCAGGGCGGGGGGTGCAAGAGAACCTAATTGTGCAGCTGCCAAGATAGTCTTGCCTAGTAGTAAGAGTGAGGCCTAGGAGGGGGAGCACCTAGTTCAGCATCATTTGCTATTGAGTGGGAATGCCTTGAAGTAGGGAGCTTCCAGTCACATGGGACATACTAGTTACTTGTTCAGTGCTGGACTGCATAGAGCTTTCAGACTGATAGCTACGCAGTCAATGCACCTTAAAGACTGGCTATTCTGGACATAGAGTTGAAGGGCTAGATCTTCATCTGGCCTAACTCTAGTGAAATCAGTGGAGCTAAACTGACTTACACCAGCCAAGGATCTGGCTAAGAGGCCGGTCAGCTGCCATTATAATCAGAACAGAGTCTGGAATAGGCATGCTCTCGCTATACTGACTTGATTTATTTTTGTAGTTCATTATTTACCTGCTGTTTTCACTCTAATACAATTAAAATAGTTGGCCAGTTCCTTAGCTGGTATAGATTGGTGCAGCTTCATGGAAGTCGGTGCTGTTTTAATAATTTACACCAGCTGGTCCTTTGTACTTAAATCTAAAAGCACAGTTGGGTTTTGCAAGAAATAACAAATAGGTTATTAAAAGTGAGCAAGTTTGAACTGCTCCTGTTCCTAGATTACCTCAGCTTTGAACCTTGCTCTTCCTATTTACCTCCTGCTGAGATATGGACTCAGGGCAACTTCCCGGCCTATCAAGTTTTCTATAAAAGGAAAAAGAATATTATATTGCAGGATATGATTACTGTTCTTTTCCCATCTCTGGGCAATTGAAAATTTCATTCTGGCGTTCACGTTTCACGACTGACTAAATATGCCAACCTGGCAATTTCTGCTGGTAGCCAGGGAGCCTAAGAATCTGATCATTGTGCGGGTTTTCATTTGTTTGCAGAATGTGTGTTCTCATATCATTATCAAATAAGAAGCCTGGTTGTTTTGTTTGATTTTTTTCATGGAGGTTATTGAATTGAGGTGGATTCCTAGGGTGAATGGAAATTGATACATGATCCGCAATTGGCAATGGCAATAATGCTACCTGGCACTATTTATAGTACCTGGTATCTGAGCTTCTCCAAGGGTGTGGCAATTAATCATCACAGCAGCTTTAGGAAGGAGCCCAAAAGGTAATGTGGCTACTCAAGGCCACACAATAATTTAGTGGCAGTGAGGGGAATGGAACCCAGGAGTCTTCACTCATAGTACCATGGTCTAACTGCCAAGCAAAATTTCCTGTATAGTTTAGTATTTTTCTTACAGCGGGGGATATAATAAAACGTAGGCCAGATTTGGCATTTATTTATGCTGCTGTAAAACAAGAACATCCTCGTTTTTGTAGATACAGACTAACACAGCTACCCCTCTGATACTTGTAAAACAAGAGTCACTCCATTTTTTAATGATTGTTTCTACCACAGTAACACAATCTGAGAGCAGGGTCCCAATGTGCTAGGAGCTGTACATACACACAGTGGCAGTGAGGGGAATGGAACCCAGGAGTCTTCACTCATAGTACCATGGTCTAACTGCCAAGCAAAATTTCCTGTATAGTTTAGTATTTTTCTTACAGCGGGGGATATAATAAAACATAGGCCAGATTTAGCATTTATTTATGCTGCTGTAAAACAAGAACATCCTCATTTTTGTGGATACAGACTAACACAGTTACCCCTCTGATACTTGTAAAACAAGAGTCACTCCATTTTTTAATGATTGTTTCTACCACAGTAACACAATCTGAGAGCAGGGTCCCAATGTGCTAGGAGCTGTACATACACACAGTAAGATGGGCCCCGCTTCTGCAGTGTTTACAGCCTGAACAGACAATACAGACAAAGGAAGGGTTAGCATTAAAGTTGGTTGGGAATATTTCAACAAAATGGTTTTTGGTCAGAAAATACTGACTTGCCAAAAATGTTTCTTGGGCCCAGGATGGGATGTAGGATTGCCAGGTGTCCGGTTTTCTACCGGAACACCTGGTCAAAAAGGGACTCTCCCCAGTCTGGTGAAAATAAGCAAGTAAGTGAGGGTGGGGAATTTCTGACTACAGGTTCATGAGTCAACCACAGAAGTTTCCTGGCAATGAACTGACGTACAGAACAGGTACATGATATACATCTAAGGCTAGCCTGTTTGCTTGCCTATATATCTTTTCTTATAAGTTTCTTATTTTCTTATGGGTTTGATTATTTGTTTTATTACAATAGTTTTATAGATCTATATTTGAGTATATTTTGGCTGTAATACAAGGGACCTGCAGTCCACATCCTGTATGTTGAGCTAAGGCAAAGTTAGCATAAATATGTTTGGGAACTTTCACCTAGATAGATGGTGATGAGCTAAAGCATAAGGTCCATGTGTGGCTGCGACCTTTAACATAGAGGATGCGTTAAAGCAGGTTGGCATAGGGGCTTTCCTAAATTCATACCCTTTTAAACTTAACAGGTACACCACAACTTGGAACTTGGAAAGAACTGAAATAACCAGTGAGGACAAAAATAACAAATGTGATACCTAACCACAAAAGGGCCATGGTAACAAATGGACGTATATGATAATAAGTTGAGATCATTGATATACTAACCTATAGGAAAAAGACACTCCAACATTAATAAGGCAAGGAAATAGAAAAAAGGAAAAGGGGAAAAAAAATCCCCTACTGAATATGCATCAAACATAGTGGCATCAGCATAACATATTATAAAAGTGGCATCCCAGCCTATGGGCAGTAGGAGAGAGAGAGAGAGATGTAATATATAATTATTTGATATAATAATTTGAATAATACTGAGCCTGATCTTGGGGCAAGAACCTGGCAACCCTCAAAGTGATAACTGGGGATTCTTAATCAATATATAATATAAAGATTGGGCAACACTAGGCGCTGTACACACATACAAGAAGTGACAATCCTACCCTGTATGGGCCAGTCTGTGGGGATTGAACCCATGCTCCGAAAGGTATGTGCTTCCAACTCTCCTAGCTGCAGACCCAGCTTGCTGAAGCTACTTGCAGTAGGAGACCTAAATCAAACCTCTCCGAGTCCACTCACACTCTCGGAGGGGTCAATGACGGTTACACCTGTGACTCCGGCAATTCTTTCCCTACCATGCTGTCTTCTCCCCTTTCTTGGTTTTTCTTTCTTTTCTGTTTGTTTCCAAAATGGTCTTCAATGGAGCCAGGGAGTGAACCCAGAACTTCTTTGGTTAACTGGGTGCATCGCTACTGTCTGAACTAAGGCTGATCAATTATCTTAAAGCCACTAACAGACTCAAGGACAGCTTCTTTCCAGCCAGTAAAGGGGGACAGAGCCACATTCTGCAAGTGTGGGCTCAATAAATATGGAGAGTGAATTTCATTGGCCATGAGACCAACATATTGACTTGGAAGCTTATTTTGCCTCCTCCTCCCCTCCCCAGGTAATGTGGGATGGATCATGGGGAGGGGAGGAGGAGAGCATGGGGCCCCAGGCTGGGGGCGAGGCTGGGTCACATGAAGAGTCACGTGGGAGGGATCACCTGGGGAGGTCACGTGCTCCCCCCCTTTAGCTGGTGCAGCATACAGGTAAGAAATGCATTCTATTTGCACCACTGGTCATAATCTTCTTCTTTCTTGCCATTTCCCTATTTGGGGTCAGCAACTTTTATAGACTTCTTACAAAACTTTTGATTGTATGCCTGACTATCAGGCCAATTGGTCTCTCTAAGGTCCGCTGATATCCAGTCCACGTACCAAGCCTTTGACCTCCTGCTTGGTCGTTTTCCATCTCTGATCATTGCAAGGACCATCCTGCCAATAAAACTTAGGTGTCCACTGGACATGTCCATATCAACATAGCCTAGCCTCCCTCAACTTGTCTCCAGTTGGGGCAACCCATGTTAGGCCCCTCGCAACCTCATTTGGTTTCCTATCATGGAGTGTCCAATGACTTGACCATCTCAACATCTTCATTTCTGTAGTGGAGAGTATACTGATTATTTGTGGTTGACAACATCCCTTGGTAATCTAGTCCAACAAATGAATTATCCTTGCTGCTAATCAAAATTTTCACCTTATTTCTAATTTCCAGCCAATTCTGCTGATTTCAACTTCAAGCTATTGAATCTTGTAATACTTTTATCGACTGGGTTAATGAGCTGTCTGATATCAGATCTTCTCCCTGTGCAGCCAGTCATCAAGTCTCTTCTTAATCTTCTCTTAAAGTCTGTGATGCTTTGGTCTCTCATTGAAGGACATGTGTTCTAAACCTCAAATCATTCTTGCAGCTCTTCTTTGAGCCCTCTCTGTTTGTTCAACATCCTCTTTAATGTGTGGACAGAGTGTTCCATTAGTTGTCTCCCTGATGCCATAGACAGAGGTAGCATAGCATCTCTTCTCATACTCTGTGTCACCTCTGGACTCTTTCCTGCTTGATCTCCACCTGAGTCACTGCCCTTGTAGGTTCACAAGGAAGCCCAGTGGGTGAAAATTAACCGATTTGTCTCAACATGTATGTAACCCACACACCTCCTGAGTGGTGTTGTTCTGTGCCATCTAGTGGCACTGAGACCACTTGGAGAGAGATTAATGAGTCTGCTACAGGCTTAGCTAACAGACATATGGCTTTTAGCTCATGCAGGAGAGGTTCATGCATTTAGCTTCAGAGGCCCCAGATTCAATCCCGCCCACCCATGACAGTGGTCTGTTGGTGATACAAGTCGGGGCTCATCCGGGATTTCAACGGGGAAGTCTCTGAAGCTTGGGACATGCTATGATGTTGCACCCCATAATGCTTTATAGAAATATGCTTATGAGTGTAAATATGACATAGCTGGAATATGTTTTATGCTAGATATGCCATATAACACATCTTTGCAAAGGTTATGATCTACTGAGTGTATTCATCCTATTTGTATAAATGTATCATTCTTGTATCTGAAACTAGAAACATAAAATATAACTCTGAGGTCCTATTGTAATTATGCAAAGTGTGGACCATTAATGGTGGCTTGGAATCTTGATGGCTCCCATAAACCAGGACAATTGGTTGTAAATGGCTCTGTTTACTTGTAAGACTTCCTGTATACCTGTATGCTGGCAAGTGAGTAATGAAGTTTTACAGTGACATGCGATCGTGTCACCTGAACTGGAATCCATCTTTAACCTGGTTCTTTTCCATTTTGAAGGAGGGGTGGGAACCCAGAGAGGAACAAAGGATTCCCGCCTTGTGCAAAAGATATATAAGAGGGTGGAACAGAAAAAAAAGGGGCTGCAGTCATGAGAAATCCCTTAACTACCGCCTGAGCTGGAACAGGGATTGTACCAGAGGGAAGAGCATCTTCGCCAGCAGGCTGGCTAACCTAGTGAGGAGGGCTTTAAACTAGGTTCACCGGGGGAAGGAGACCAAAGCCCTGAGGTAAGTGGGGAAATGGGATCCTGGGAGGAAGCACAAGCAGGAGAGTGCAAGAGGGGAGGACTCCTGTCTCATGCTGAGAAAGAGGGATGATCGATGAGTTATCTTAAGTGCCTATACACAAATGCAAAAAGCCTGGGAAACAAGCAGGGAGAACTGGAAGTCCTGGCACAGTCAGGGAACTATGATGTGATTGGAATAACAGAGACTTGGTGGAATAACTCACATGACTGGAGTACTGTCATGGATGGATATAAACTGTTCAGGAAGGACAGGCAGGGCAGAAAAGGTGGGGGAGTTGCGTTGTATGTAAGAGAGGAGTATGACTACTCAGAGCTCTGGTATGAAACTGCAGAAAAACCTGAGACTCTCTGGATAAAGTTGAGAAGTGTGAGCAACAAGGGTGATGTCGTGGTCGGAGTCTGCTATAGACCACCAGACCAGGGGGACGAGGTGGACGAGGCTTTCTTCTGGCAACTAGCAGAAGTTGCTAGATTGCAAGCCCTGGTTCTCCTGGGAGACTTTAATCACCCTGATATCTGCTGGGAGAGCAATACAGCGGTGCACAGACAATCCAGGAAGTTTTTGGAAAGTGTAGGGGACAATTTCCTGGTGCAAGTGCTGGAGGAACCAACTAGGGGCAGAGCTTTTCTTGACCTGCTGCTCACAAACAGGGAAGAATTGGTAGGGGAAGCAAAAGTGGACGGGAACCTGGGAGGCAGTGACCATAAGATGGTCGAGTTCAGGATCCTGACACAAGGAAGAAAGGAGAGCAGCAGAATACGGACCCTGGACTTCAGAAAAGCAGACTTTGACTCCCTCAGGGAACAGATGGGTAGGATCCCCTGGGAGAATAACATGAAGGGCAAAGGGGTCCAGGAGAGCTGGCTGTATTTTAAAGAATCCTTATTGCGGTTGCAGGAACAAACCATCCTGATGTGTAGAAAGAATAGTAAATATGGCAGGCGACCAGCTTGGCTAAACAGTGAAATCCTTGCTGATCTTAAACGCAAAAAAGAAGCTTACAAGAAGTGGAAGGTTGGACAAATGACCAGGGAGGAGTATAAGAATATTGCTCAGGCATGCAGGAGTGAAATCAGGAAGGCCAAATCACACTTAGAGTTGCAGTTAGCAAGAGATGTTAAGAGTAACAAGAAGGGTTTCTTCAGGTATGTTAGCAACAAGAAGAAAATCAAGGAAAGTGTGGGCCCCTTCCTGAATGAGGGAGGCAACCTAGTGACCGAGGATGTGGAAAAAGCTAATGTACTCAATGATTTTTTTGCCTCTGTCTTCACGAACAAGGTCAGCTCCCAGATTGCTGCACTGGGCAGTACAGTATGGGGAGAAGGTGACCAGCCCTCTGTGGAGAAAGAAGTGGTTCGGGACTATTTAGAAAAACTGGACGTGCACAACTCCATGGGACCGGATGCGCTGCATCTGAGGGTGCTAAAGGAGTTGGCGGTTGAGATTGCAGAGCCATTAGCCATTATTTTTGAAAACTCATGGCGATTGGGGGAGGTCCCAGATGACTGGAAAAAGGCTAATGTAGTGCCCATCTTTAAAAAAGGGAAGAAGGAGGATCCGGGGAACTACAGGCCAGTCAGCCTCACCTCAGTCCCTGGAAAAATCATGGAGCAGGTCCTCAAGGAATCAATTATGAAACATTTAGAGGAGAGGAAAGTGATCAGGAACTGTCAGCATGGTTTCACGAAAGGGAAGTCGTGCCTGACTAACCTAATTGCCTTCTATGATGAGATAACTGGCTCTGTGGATGAGGGGAAAGCAGTGGATGTGTTATTCCTTGACTTTAGCAAAGCTTTTGATAAGGTCTCCCACAGTATTCTTGCCGCCAAGTTAAAGAAGTATGGGCTGGATGAATGGACTGTAAGGTGGATAGAAAGCTGGCTAGATCGTCGAGCTCAACGGGTAGTGATCAATGGCTCCATGTCTAGTTGGCAGCTGGTTTCAAGCGGAGTGCCCCAAGGGTCGGTCCTGGGGCTGGTTTTGTTTAATATCTTTATTAATGATCTGGAGGATGGTGTGGACTGCACTCTCAGCAAGTTTGTAGATGACACTAAACTAGGAGGCGTGGTAGTTACACTAGAGGGTAGGGATTGGATACAGAGGGACCTAGACAAATTAGAGGATTGGGCCAAAAAAAAACCTGATGAGGTTCAACAAGGACAAGTGCAGAGTCCTGCACTTTGGACGGAAGAATCCACTGCACTGCTACAGACTAGGGACCGAATGGCTAGGTAGTAGTTCTGCAGAAAAGGATCTAGGGGTCACAGTGGACGAGAAGCTGGATATGAGTCAACAGTGTGCTCTTGTTGCCAAGAAGGCTAACGGCATTTTGGGCTGTATAAGTAGGGGCATTGCCAGCAGATCGAGGAACGTGATCGTTCCCCTTTATTCGACATTGGTGAGGCCTCATCTGGAATACTGTGTCCAGTTTTGGGCCCCACACTACAAGAAGGATGTGGAAAAATTGAAAAGAGTCCAACGGAGGGCAACAAAAATGATTAGGGGTCTGGAGCACATGACTTATGAGGAGAGGCTGAGGGAACTGGGATTGTTTAGTCTCCAGAAGAGAAGAATGAGGGGGGATTTGATAGCAGCCTTCAACTACCTGAAGGGGGGTTCCAAAGAGGATGGAGCTCGGCTGTTCTCAGTGGTGGCAGATGACAGAACAAGGAGCAATGGTCTCAAGTTGCAGTGGGGGAGGTCCAGGTTGGATATTAGGAAAAACTATTTCACTAGGAGGGTGGTGAAACACTGGAATGCGTTACCTAGGGAGGTGGTGGAGTCTCCTTCCTTGGAGGTTTTTAAGGCCTGGCTTGACAAAGCCCTGGCTGGGATGATTTAGTTGGGAATTGGTCCTGCTTTGAGCATGGGGTTGGACTAGATGACCTCTTGATGTCCCTTCCAACCCTGATATTCTATGATTCTATGTTTCTATGAAAGGATTGGGCCCAGACTAGAAGGAGGCTAGTCTGTCAAAAAGGCTTATTGGAACATCTCTGAGGGTGAGATTTACTTGCATTGTTTCCTACTGTAGTAGGCTTGGACTTGAGTGTTTTATTTTATTTTGTTTGGTAGTTTACTTTGTTCTGTCTGTTATTACTTGAAACCACTTCAATCCTACTTTTTGTATTTAATACAATCACTTTTTACTTATTAATTAACCCGGGTATGTATTAATACCTTGGGGGGGGGGGGCAAACAGCTGTGCATATCTATCTGTGTTATAGAGGGTGAACAATTTATGAGTTTACCCCGTATAAGCTTTATACAGGGTAAAACAGATGTATTTGGGGTTTGGACCCCATTGGGAGCTGGGTATCTGAGTGCTGGAGACAGGAGCACTTCTTAAGCTGTTTTCAGTTAATCCTGCAGCTTGTGGGGGCCGTGGTTCAGACTTGGATCTGTGTTTGCAGCAGGCAATCATGTCTGGCTCAAACAAGGCAAGGTACTGGAGTCCCAAGCTGGCAGGGAAAATGGACTTAGAAGTAGTCTAGGCACATCAGGTGGCAGTCCCAAAGGGGTTTCTGTGACCCAACCCATTACATACGCTTCCTCAGCTGGGGGAAGTATGTAGCCCACACACCTCCTGGGTGTGGTGTTCTGTCCTATCTAGTGGCACCGAGACCACTTAGAGAGATATTAATGAGTCTGCTCTACAGCCTTAGCTAAGGGCCATATGGATTTTAGCTTATGCAGTACAGACTAATGCATTTAGCTCCCGAGATCCTAGGTTTGATCCCGCCCGCCAATGACTAGGGTCTGTCAACATTACACATTGTTCTGTTATCTCCTAATGCCAAACAATATTCCAGTCAAGTTGGTATGTGGGGTAAGCCTGGCTGGTGGAATACTGATGGCAAAAGTACGTGGATCACCCAGCAGGAGGTAGCTGGGCTCAGAGATTCAGACAGCCTCCAAGAAAGAGTGAGAGATCATGGTACTTGTATAACCACTGTCTTCCACTCTCCTCATGAGCAGAAATTGCTGGCCCGTTGTGAGCTTGTGTAATGTGAACGCTCCATTGTAATAAGCCTGATAATTAGGGCCTTACCAAATTCACAGTCCATTTTGATCAATATCACAGTCATAGGATTTTAAAAATCATAAATTTCATTATTTCAGCTATTTAAATCTGAAATTTCACAGTGTTGTAATTGTACGGGTCCTGATCCAAAAAGGGGGGAGGGGAGGTTGTGGTACTGCCACCCTTACTTCTGTGCTGCCGTAGGTGGTGGCC
Organism: Malaclemys terrapin pileata; assembly: GCF_027887155.1. Lineage (NCBI taxonomy): Eukaryota > Metazoa > Chordata > Testudines > Emydidae > Malaclemys > Malaclemys terrapin. The sequence goes on along the minus strand of NC_071514.1, from coordinate 46,568,001 downwards.
CTGCCTTCAGAGCTGGGTGGCTGGAGAGCGGCTGCTGCTGACCAGGAGCCCAGCTCTGAAGAACCGCTGCCAGCAGTAGCGCAGAACTCAGGTTGGCATGGTATAGTATTGCCACCCTTACATCTGTGCTGCTGTGTGCAGAGCTGGGCCATCAGTCAGCAGCCTCCACTCTCCTGCTGCCCAGCTCTGAAGGCAGCAGCACAGAAGTAAAGATCATAGAATCATAGGGTTGGAAGACACCTCAGGAGGTCATCTAATCCAACCCCCTGCTCAAAGCAGGACCAACGCCAACTAAATCATCCCAGCCAGGGCTTTGTCAAGCCAGGCCTTAAAAACCTCTAAGGATGGAGATTCCACCATCTCCCTAGGTAACCCATTCCAGTGCTTCACCATCCTCCTAATGAAATAGTGTTTCCTAATATCCAATGTAGACCTCCCGCACTGCAACTTGAGACCATTGCTTCTTGTTCTGTCATCTGCCACCATTGAGAACAGCCTAACTCCATCCTCTTTGGAACCCCCCCTTCAGGTAATTGAAGGCTGTTATAAAATTCCCCCTCACTCTTCTCATCTGCAGACTAAATAACCCCAGTTCCCTCAGCCTCTCCTCGTAAGTCATGTGCCCCAGCCCCACAATCATTTTTGTTGCCCTCTGCTGGACTATCTCCAATTTGTCCATGTCCCTTCTGTGGTGGGGGGAACAAAACTGAACACAATACTCCAGGTATGGCCTCACCAGTGCCGGATAGAGGGGAATAATCACTTCCCTCGATCTGCTGGCAATGCTCTTACTAATACAGCCCAATATGCCTTTGGCCTTCTTGGCAACAAGGGCACACTGCTGACTCATATCCAGCTTCTCGTCCACTTTAATCCCCAGGTCCTTTTCTACAGAACTGCTGCTTAGCCAGTCGTTCCCCAGCCTGTAGTGGTGCATGGGATTCTTCCTTCCTAATGGCAGGACACTGCACTTGTCCTTGTTGAACCTCATCAGATTTCTTTTGGCCCAATCCTCCAATTGGTCTAGGTCACTATGGACCCTATCCCTACTCTCCAGCATATCTACCTCTCCCCCAAGCTTAGTGTCATCTGCAAACTTGCTGAGGGTGCAATTCATCCCATCATCCAGATCATTAGTAAAGATGTTGAACAAAACCGGCCCCAGGACTGACCCCTGGGGCACACCGCTTGATACCAGCTGCCAACTAGACATCGAGCCATTGATCACTACCCGTTGAGCCCGACAATCTAACCAGCTTTCTATCCACCTTATAGTCCATTCATCCAATCCATATTTCTTTAACTTGTTGGCAGGAATACTGTGGGAGACCGTATCAAAAGCTTTGCTAAAGTCAAGATATATCCACCACTTTCCCCATATCCACAGAGCCGGTTATCTCATTATAGAAGGCAATCAGGTTGGTCAGGCATAACTTGCCCTTGGTGAATCCATGCTGACTGTTCCTGATCACCTTCCTCTTCTCCAAGTGCTTCAAAATGGATTCCTTGTGAACCTGCTCCCTGATTTTGCCTGGGACTGAAGTGAGGCTGTAGTTCCTTGGGTTCTCTTTCTTCCCTTTTTTAAATATGGGCACTATATTTGCCTTTTTCCAATCATCTGGGACCTCCCCCGATCACCACGAATTTTCAAAGATAATGGCCAATGGCTCTGCAATCACATAAGCCAACTCCCTCAGCACTCTTGGATGCATTAGATCTGGACCCATGGACTTGTGCATGTCCAGCTTTTCTAAATAGTCCTTAACCTGTTTTTTCACCATTGAGGGCTGCTCAGCTCCTCCCCATACTGTGTTGCCCAGTGCAGCAGTGTGGGAGCTGACCTTGTCTGTGAAGTCCAAGGCAAAAAAAGCATTGAATACTTCAGCTTTTTCCACATCATTTGTCATTATGTTGCCTCCCCCATTCAGTAAGGCTCCCACACTTTCCCTGACCTTCTTTTTGCTAACATACCTGTAGAAACCCTTCTTGGTACCCTTCACATCCCTTGCTAGCTGCAACTCCAATCATGCCTTGGCCTTCCTGATGACACCCCTGCATGCTCTACCAATATTTTTATACTCCTCCCTAGTCATCTGTCCAAATTTCCACTTCTTGTAAGCTTCCTTTTTGAGTTTAAGCTCACCGAAGATTTCACTGTTAAGCCAAGCTGGTCGCTTGCCATATTTGCTATTTTTTCTGCACATCGGGATGGTTTATACCTGCACCCTCAATAAGGCTTCTTTAAAATACAGCCAGCGCTCCTGGACTCCTTTCCCCCTCAGATTAGTCTACCCATCAGTTCCCTAAGGGTGTCTAAGTCTGCTTTTCTGCAGTCCAGGGTCCATATTTTGCTACTCTCCTTTCTTCCTTTTGTCAGAATCCTGAACTCAAACATCTCATGGTCACTGCTGCCTAGGTTGCCACCCACTTCTACTTTCCCTACCAATTCTTCCCTGTTTGTAAGCAGCAGGTCAAGAGCAGCATGGCCCCTAGTTGTACTTGTCCCAGGAAGTTGTCCCCAACACTCTCCAAAAACTTCCTGGATTGTCTGTGCACTCCTGTATTGCTCTCCCAGCAGATGTCAGGGTGATTGAAGTCCCCCATTAGAACCAGGGCCTGTGATGGCATGGTATGGTATTACAACACTTACTTCTGCACTGCTGCTGGCGGGGCGTCGCCTTCAGAGGTGGGCACCTGGTCAACAACCGCCGCTCTCCGGCTGCCCAGCTCTGAAGGCATTGCAGAAATAAGGGTGACAATATCGTGATCCCCCTAAAATAACCTGGCAACTCCCCCTGCAACTCTCTTTGGGGTCAGGACCCCCAATTTGAGAAACATTGGTCTCCCCCATGTAATCTGGTCTTTTTTTGTGTATAGTATAGGGTAAAAGCACACAAAAGACTAGATGCAATTGTGGGGAGACCCGATTTCATGGTCCATGACAACTTTTTTCATGTCTGTCAATTTGGTAGGGCCCTACCGATAATGTGAGCTGCGTTGTAAGTGGTGGTTCTGGTGTTGGGCTGAGGAACTGACTGGGAAGGAAGAGACAGACTTTAAAAGAAGAGATGCCTTTATTAAAACCAAAACAGAATTATTGGCCACCCGGGCAGCTCAGTTCATTCTGCAAATGGGGTATCTGTGATCCACTCAGCCCCAGGGACAGGCATGAAATGCAGACACCTGCAGGAGAATAAAGGACCCCTGCTATGGGCTAGACAAAGGCTCCAGTCCTGCTCCCAGTAATGTCAATAGCAAAACTGACTCTAAGCTCTTTGGGCCATGGACCATCTTGCCTTTATGTTTGTGCAGCACTTAGCATCACGGGAGCCCTAGTCCATGACTGGGCCCTTTAGTTGCTACCACATTGCAGATGTGTAACAATGATACTCCATTGACCTCCATGGGAACATGTTAGGTTCCTCGCTTGTATGGGCCTTCATGCCCCTAGAAGGTGTGGCAGGGAGCTGCTCAGATAGGTTTCTCCCATGGCAGAGGGTGTTCTCCATTGGTTGCTAGCCATGACTGACCTTCCATTAGCCTAGTGCAAAGGATCTGAACTCCTACTCTTCCTATATTAATGAATGGGAGGGGGGAATCCTGATTAGATTTGGAGGGGGCATCCTGCTTGAAATCCACCGGCCTAGTGCATCAGATAGTGCTGTGAGTTCAGTGAATGAGCTGAGCAGATGAGCAGCCAATTAGACCAGAATATCCAGAGGTAGAACAAACAAGAGTCTTGGCATGCCTCTTCTGGGGCATAAGGCAGCCCGTAACTCTGGGGCTTAGGAGGAGCTTTCCCTGGGGGCAGATTGTCCCAGTATGAGATGCTTCAGAGTTATGGGATAATGAACTTTGCAGGTCCCTTGGCTGATCCAGCCTGGCAATTGCTATGAAGGCAGCAGAACAGCAATGTTTTCTAGATCCCGTTGCTATAGGATGTGAGCAGCTCACAGTCTTCCTCCCTGTGAGGTAGGATAGGGCCATGATCTGCATGTCACACAGGGAGAACGGACATACTGAGGCTAAGGGATGTAAATTCCAGCTCGATATGACATACTCACATTGGCTCTGGTCAAGCTGGTGTGCAGCAGTGGGAGGGGCTGGATTCCCTGAGTACACACTAGGGATGGGCCTGGGTCAGCTAGCTTCTCCCACTGCTCTGGCCAGCATGTCTACCCTGCAGTTTGGGTGGGTCTATCTCTTCAATCTGGGAGTTACGTCCCCAGCTCAAAGTGTAGCTGGCCCCTATGAAACTTGGCCAAGCAGGAGAGGGTTGATTGAGCGATATCATTTCCTGGCTGTCATGCCACAATTCGCTACTCTGGTCAGGTAATCTCAGTTGCACATAGAAACTTGGTCACATGGGGCAAAGAGCTGAACCCGCATCTCCAAAGTGCCAGGCTAGTGCCCTACCCACTACATCCATGTCCCCCTCCCCTCACTCAACCTGTCTTCCCACTCCCCCCCTGCCCAGCTGTGTGACATTGCTAGGAAGCGACCATGCCTGTGATGATGGGCTATCCAAGTACCATGCATTTTGCACAGTGGTTGGGGACCCTCTGGGCTGGCAGCAGGGAACTCCGGAATCATCACCCAATTGAGATCAGACCCACAAGAGTGCCAGCTGTCCCTTGATCCCACTCAGCCACTGGTGGGAAGGATCATAGTCTTCGTTAGCCTAAGATTTTCAGTGACACGCAGAGGCCTGGATGCAGCTCTTAACTTCTAGGACGATTGTGCCTCTCAGTCCCCTGTGGAAATCTTAGCCTTGCTCTTATGCCTCAGCCACCCCTCTATAGAACGGGTGTGGCAGTACCCACCTCACAGGGCTAATATCTCTAAGCGCGTCATTCCCTACCCTCCAGGCATATGTACAATGCTATTACTGAAAGGTAAGCAGTGTACTTGATAGCAGAACAGGCAGCTTGTACCCAAGCCTTTCTTCCTGCAGCTGGATCTGCTTCACAGGAGTCTGTCATTTCCATGTATCTATTGATATGGTTTGGCACCTGAAGAAAACCTCTTCCCAGGAGATCGCCCCAGCAGCCACCTTCCTTTCAAGTGTGCTCCTCATGACAGCCGAACTGACAAAGCCATATGCTACCTGTGCTTGGAGGGAGCTTTAATTGAGTTTGCAGCACGGATCAGTAATTGCTGATGAAATGGGACAGGTTGCTGGGGGTTGACCCCAGAAACCAGAGGGGAGCCCCAAGGGAAAACTGTTGAGAATAGAGGAAAACAATGGCACATCTTCCCTGTGCCCTGCTCTCAGTACATACCAGGTGAGAAATTCCAGATGGGGGAGGGCAAAATCCATTGGCTACTATAAGAAGGGGGCCCCTGCCCCAGGGAGCTTCCATCTTTGTGTTCAGAGATAATGTTCCCAGCTCAAGTGCCATGTGACCAAGTTTCTATATGCAGCTGAGGTCACCTGTCCTGGTCAGGGTATTGTATTATGAGTGCCACAGAATGAGAGCACTCAGTCCTCCCTCTCCTGCTGCTGGAGGGGGGAAAGCATTGCTGGGGCTGGTGTATATAAACTCTCGAGAAGGAAGATTTTACCACATCTCATCCCATATAAGCCTGCAGAGAGGTCCACAGCAACCAGTTTAAAAGGGGAAAATACCTAAACTGTGGTTTAGACTAAAGAGGAGGCAAGGTTTGCTGGTTTTCTCCATGGTACCAGCAAGTGTCAACAATGTGCCTTTGTTGCCAAGAAGGCTAATGTCATTTTGGGCTGTATTGCCAGCAGATTGAGGGACATGATCATTTCTCTCTATTCAGCATTGGTGAGGCCTCATCTAGAGTACTGTGTCCAGTTGTGGGGCCCACACTTCAAGAAGGATGTGGAAAAATTGGAAAGAGTCCAGCGGAGGGCAACAAAAATGATTAGGGGTCTGGAACACATGACTTATGAGGAGAGGCTGAGGGAACTGGGATTGTTTAGTCTGCAGAAGAGAAAAATGAGGGGGGATTTGATAGCTGTTTCAACTACCTGAAAGGAGGTTCCAAAGATGATGGATCTAGACCAGGGTTCGGCAACCTTTCACAAGTGGTGTGTCGAGTCTTCATTTAGTCACTCTAATTTAAGGTTTCGCGTGCCCGTAATACATGTTAACGTTTTTAAAAGGTCTCTTTCTATAAGTCTTTTATATATAACTAAACTATTGTTGTATGTAAAGTAAATAAGGTTTTTAAAATGTTTAAGAAGCTTTATTTAAAATTAAATTAAAATGCAGAGCCCCCTGGACCGGATCCGGGCAGTGTGAGTGCCACTGAAAATCAGCTCGCGTGCCGCCTTCAGCACTCGTGCCATAGGTTGCCTACCCCGATCTGGACTGTTCTCAGTGGTACCAGGTGACAGAACAAGGAGTAATGGTCTCAAGTTGCAGTGTGGCAGGTTTAGTTGGGGATTGGTCCTGCTTTGCGCAGGGGGTTGGACTAGATGACCTCCTGAGGGCCCTTCCAACCGTGATATTCTATGATTCTAAGTGCATGGCTCAGAGGATTGGTAATGGGCTGCCATCTAAACATCAGCTCTCTGGATCTCTAGATCTGTTTCTGTTGCATCTGAAAATCCTTGGAGTCTGAAGGCTGACCTGTGTGGTGGACTGTGACCATCAGTACACTTCCTAGTGGACAAATGTCCACAGCAGGTGTGTAGGGCTGCACCAATTGGTGGATTGTCAGTAGTGGGGATCAGACCCTGGAACTCTGTATCAACAAGCATCAGCCTCTACTGTCGGAGCTGAAAGACCTACGCCTCTAACAGGCTCATCAACCTCTCTGTGTGGTCCAGTGAAGTTTAGGCACTAGCAGCCTACAGCTGTATGCAGGCTGAAAGGATTGCATATAGCAGAGTACTAGATACATCCCAAAGGGTGTTTGGACTTGAAGGATAAGGCACCATGCTGGATTCCAATCCCACTCTGGTTTATCACCTACGGGGGGAGGGATAGCTTAGTGGTTTGAGCATTGGCCTACTAAACCCAGGCTTATGAGTTCAATTCTCAAGGGGGCCACTTAGGGATCTGGGGTAAAATCAGTACTTGGACCTGCTGGTGAAGGCAAGGGGATGGACTCAATGACCTTTTGGGGTTCCCTTCCAGTTCTATGAGATAGGTATATCTCCTTGTATATTTGGTGGGGGATAGCTCAGTGGTTTGCACATTAGCCTGCTAAACCCAGGGTTGGGAGTTCAATCCTTGAGAGGGCCATTTAGGGATATGGGGCAAAAGTCTGTTGGATGATTTAATTGGGGATTGGTCCTGCTTTAAGCAGGGGGTTGGACTAGATGATCTCCTGAGGTCCTTTCCAACCCTGATATTCTATGATTCTAGTAACATCAGAGGATTTATTCCTATTGTCACTGGTATAAGTGGCATCAGACCCACACATCAAATCCCAACTCTGTTTCTTGTCACATTACACCATTTTTTCAGAATTTGTCTCTGTGGAGTTACTCCTGATTTACACCTGAGTTGCCATTATCCTGGTCTATAAATACCCGCACAAAAAGGAGGTACTGGAGATTAGCAAAAACAACAAGGAGTCTGGTGGCACCTTAAAGACTAACAGATTTATTTGGGCATAAGCTTTTGTGGGTAAAAAACCTCACTTCTTCAGATGCATAGCAAGTGAGGTTTTTACCCACGAAAGCTTATGCCCAAATAAATCTGTTAGTCTTTAAGGTCCCACCAGACTCCTTGTTGTTTTTGTAGATACAGACTAACACAGCTACCCCCTGATACTTGACACCATGGAAATTAGCAGACTCATCAAGATAAAAAAAAGGCAGAACAAGATCTGATGGCTGGAAGTTGATGGCTGCAAAGTATAAACTGGAAAGAAGGGGTATGTTTGAAACAGAGAGGGCAATTAACCACTGGAACAGATCACCATGGGTGTGGGGAATTCTCCGTCACTTGGAGTCTGTACATCAAGACGTGGATGTCTTTCTGCACTCTCAGCAAGTTTGCAGATGACACAAAACTGGGAGGAGTGGTAGATATGCTGGAGGGTAGGGATAGGATACAGAGGGCCCTAGACAAATTAGAGGATTGGGCCAAAAGAAACCTGATGAAGTTCAACAAGGACAAGTGCAGAGTCCTGCACTTAGGACAGAAAAATCCCATTCACTGGGACCGAATGGCTAGGAAGCAGTTCTGCAGAAAAGGACGTAGGGGTTACAGTGGACGAGAAGCTGGATATGAGTCAACAGTGTGCCCTTGCTGCCAAGAAAGCTAATGGCATTTTATATACTGTATAAGTAGGGGCATTGCCAGCAGATCGAGGGACATGATCATTCCCCACTATTCAACATTGGTGAGGCCTCATCTGGAGTCCAGTTTTGGGCCCCACACTAAAAGAAGGATGTGGAAAAATTGGAAAGAGTCCAGCGGAGGGCAACAAAAATGATTAGGGAGCTGGAGCACATGACTTACGAGGAGAGGCTGAGGGAACTGGGATTGTTCGGTCTGCAGAAGAGAAGAATGACGGGGGATATGATAACTGCTTTCAACTACCTGAAAGGGGGTTCCAAAGAGGATGGATCTAGACTGTTCTCAGTGGTATCTGATGACAGAACAAGGAGTAATGGTCTCAAGTTGCAGTGGGGGAGGTTTAGGTTGGATATTAGGAAAAACTTTTTTACTAGGAGGGTGGTGAAGTACTGGAGTGGGTTACCTAGGGAGGTGGTGGAATCTCCCTCCTTAGAGGTTTTTAAGGTCAGGCTTGACAAAGCCCTGGCTGGGATGATTTAGTTGGGGATTGGTCCTGCTTTGAGCAGGGGGTTGGACTAGATGACCTCCTGAGGTCCCTTCCCATCCTGATATTCTATGATTCTATGATTCAACCACATGTTCTTAGACTAGATGTGAGGTTCTCTGGCCAGTGCTATGCAGGAGGTCACACTAGATGATCACTATTGTCCCTCTGGATGTGGAATGTATGCTGTAAATGAGAGGGGGACAGTCAAGCTCTGAGCATCTAACTTTGCTTGTGGAAATATCCTAGAACATCTCATGAAGTATCAGGTGGCGTGATTCATAATAGTTTCTTTCAAGTGCTTTTATCTTTGCCTCCTGGTTTTCAATGCTCTTTAATTAGGCACGTAGACAATTTCTTTCAAGATAAATCTCTTTCTTGGTGATTAGCTGCTTATGACACACAGACTTTGACTCTGTTTGATTTGATCTCAATTCATTTTTAATACATTTTGCACTTATATGCACAATTATCTTTGTTTAGTGCCATTATATTTTTACCATCATTATCTTTCATGCCTCATTAATGTGGTTTAGTATGGTTTTAGATATGCTCCCAGAATGATTCTACATGTGTGTTAAATTAACAAGCACAGAACTCGGTTTTATGCCGCCGTTCAGTTGTTGTTGTCTTTGGGTGAAATTTACCTCTATGCACGCCATGACATAGGCACCATTGAAGCCCTTTGGATGTCCATTTGGAACTAGACTGAGATCAATTTAACTCGGTTATCAAATAGCTGTGGGATGGCATTAGCTACTTTCAGCTACAAACGAGTCAGATGCAATGTATAAATGTGATGCTCTAACAAAAATCCTGAGCCATCTATCCTCTGAATATTCCTATTGATGAGATTTCATGGTGGCATTAAAAAGGCAGTAAGAGCTAATGTGCAGGCACTTTCACAGTCCCCAGACACCTCCTGGGAACTAAGGATCACATCCTCAGCTGGCATAAATCGGAATCATTCTATTGCAGGAATTCTCAAACTTCATTACACTGCAACCCCCTTCTGATAAAAAAGTTACTACATGACCCTGGGGGCGGGGACTGTGGCCCAAGCCCCACGGCCCTGGGTGGGGGTATAGCTTGGGCTTCAGCTTCAGCCTGAGCCCCAACAAGTCTAATACTGGTCCTGGTGACTCCATTAAAATGGGGTCCCGACCCACAGTTTGAGGACCACTGGTCTATTGGAGTCTCCCGTACAATACCCACAACATTACTGCATCGTAGCCACTGGCATATGCCCCAGTCACCTGGCAATAATTTTCAGTCTCTTGCCACCTACTTTGTGCCCATGGCTGTACTAAAAGTAAAAGCTTCCTTCTCCCACTTCCTCTCCCCAGAGATGTACAGCAACCTGCTGTTTCTCTCTTAGAATCATAGAATAGAATATCAGAGTTGGAAGGGACCTCAAGAGGTCATCTAGTCCAACCCCCTGCTCAAAGCAGGACCAATTCCCAGCTAAATCATCCCAGCCAGGGCTTTGTCAAGCCGGGCCTTAAAAACCTCCAAGGAAGGAGACTCCACCACCTCCCTAGGTAACGCATTCCAGTGTTTCACCACCCTCCTAGTGAAATAGTTTTTCCTGATATCCAACCTGGACCTCCCCCACTGCAACTTGAGACCATTGCTCCTTGTTCTGTCATCTGCCACCACTGAGAACAGCCGAGCTCCATCCTCTTTGGAACCCCCCTTCAGGTAGTTGAAGGCTGCTATCAAATCCCCCCTCATTCTTCTCTTCTGGAGACTAAACAATCCCAGTTCTCTCAGCCTCTCCTCATAAGTCATGTGCTCCAGACCCCTAATCATTTTTGTTGCCCTCCGCTGGACTCTTTCCAATTTTTCCACATCCTTCTTGTAGTGTGGGGACCAAAACTGGACACAGTATTCCAGATGAGGCCTCACCAATGTCGAATAAAGGGGAACGATCACGTTCCTCGATCTGCTGGCAATGCCCCTACTTATACAGCCCAAAATGCCGTTAGCCTTCTTGGCAACAAGAGCACACTGTTGACTCATATCCAGCTTCTCGTCCACTGTGACCCCTAGGTCCTTTTCAGCAGAACTGCTACCTAGCCATTCGGTCCCTAGTCTGTAGCAGTGCATGGGATTCTTCCGTCCTAAGTGCAGGACTCTGCACTTGTCCTTGTTGAACCTCATCAGGTTTTTTTCTGCCCAATCCTCTAATTTGTCTAGGTCCCTCTGTATCCGATCCCTACCCTCTAGTGTATCTACCACGCCTCCTAGTTTAGTGTCATCTGCAAACTTGCTGAGAGTGCAGTCCACACCATCCTCCAGATCATTAATAAAGATATTAAACAAAACCGGCCCCAGGACCGACCCTTGGGGCACTCCACTTGAAACCGGCTGCCAACTAGACATGGAGCCATTGATCACTACCCGTTGAGCCCGACGATCTAGCCAGCTTTCTATCCACCTTACAGTCCATTCATCCAGCCCATACTTCTTTAACTTGGTGGCAAGAATACTGTGGGAGACAGTATCAAAAGCTTTGCTAAAGTCAAGAAATAACACATCCACTGCTTTCCCCTCATCCACAGAGCCAGTTATCTCATCATAGAAGGCAATTAGGTTAGTCAGGCACGACTTCCCCTTCGTGAATCCATGCTGACTGTTCCTGATCACTTTCCTCTCCTCTAAATGTTTCATAATTGATTCCTTGAGGACCTGCTCCATGATTTTTCCAGGGACTGAGGTGAGGCTGACTGGCCTGTAGTTCCCCGGATCCTCCTTCTTCCCTTTTTTAAAGATGGGCACTACATTAGCCTTTTTCCAGTCATCTGGGACCTCCCCCGATCGCCATGAGTTTTCAAAAATAATGGCTAATGGCTCTGCAATCTCACCCGCCAACTCCTTTAGCACCCTCGGATGCAGCGCATCCGGCCCCATGGACTTGTGCACGTCCAGTTTTTCTAAATAGTCCCGAACCACTTCTTTCTCCACAGAGGGTTGGTCACCTTCTCCCCATGCTGTACTGCCCAGTGCAGCAATCTGGGAGCTGACCTTGTGCGTGAAGACAGAGGCAAAAAAATCATTGAGTACATTAGCTTTTTCCACATCCTCGGTCACTAGGTTGCCTCCTTCATTCAGTAAGGGGCCCACACTTTCCTTGATTTTCTTCTTGTTGCTAACATACCTGAAGAAACCCTTCTTGTTACTCTTAACATCTCTTGCTAACTGCAACTCCAAGTGTGATTTGGCCTTCCTGATTTCACTCCTGCACGCCTGAGCAATATTTTTATACTCCTCCCTGGTCATTTGTCCAATCTTCCACTCCTTATAAGCCTCTTTTTTGCGTTTAAGATCAGCAAGGATTTCACTGTTTAGCCAAGCTGGTCGCCTGCCATATTTACTATTCTTTCTACACATCGGGATGGTAATCTTGTTTAGATTACATTTCTTATCACTGCTAATCTGGGGCCAGAGAAGATTTTACAGCTATCACTGTGCTGCATATCCTGGGCAGTCCCCCGCCCCATCACCCCCAACACTTCTGCCAGAGAGCAGGGTTGAGGCTTGGGGCACCCATTTTTCCAAGACCCCCCCAATTGGCCGGGGCCCCTGGGCATAGGCCTTGTTCGCCCAGTGGCCAATCTGCCACTGACCCTAGGCCCTCAGAACTTCCCAGCAGGGAGTAAATTCAGGTCCTTGTCCTATAGAAGCACAGACCCTTGCCACTTTAGCTAAAGGAGAATCTTTGCTAACTGCTGGCAATATAGGGACTCTGATACACATATGAGAAATTCATCAACTAGAGGGCAGTGTTACACATCTACGGGTCTATACAACCCAGTCACTGGCGTGTTTTCAAGATGTGGTGCTCTTGAAAATAGGGAGTGAGGCTGCAGACAAGTTGCAAAGTGAAGAATGGGGCAGTACCACACTCCCTTTCCCTATAGCACCAGACCCTAACTGACCCTGTGTCGAGTCACTCTAGCAGCATCCTGGAATGAGGACAGTCACACATCTGAAGTCCTAGACCAGAAGTATGGGGGCTTATTATTCATAGATTCATAGATTCATAGATTATAGGACTGGAAGAGACCTCGAGAGGTCATCGAGTCCAGTCCCCTGCTCGCATGGCAGGACCAAATACTGTCTAGACCATCCCTGATAGACATTTATCTAACCTACTCTTAAATATCTCCAGAGACGGAGATTCCACAACCTCCCTAGGCAATTTGTTCCAGTGTTTAACCACCCTGACAGTTAGGAACTTTTTCCTAATGTCCAACCTAGACCTCCCTTGCTGCAGTTTAAACCCATTGTTTCTGGTTCTATCCTTAGAGGCTAAGGTGAACAAGTTCTCTCCCTCCTCCTTATGACACCCTTTTAGATACCTGAAAACTGCTATCATGTCCCCTCTCAGTCTTCTCTTTTCCAAACTAAACAAACCCAGTTCTTTCAGCCTTCCTTCATAGGTCATGTTCTCAAGACCTTTAATCATTCTTGTTGCTCTTCTTTGGACCCTTTCCAATTTCTCCACATCTTTTTTAAAATGCGGCGCCCAGAACTGGACACAATACTCCAGCTGAGGCCTAACCAGAGCAGAGTAGAGCGGAAGAATGACTTCTCGTGTCTTGCTCACAACACACCTGTTAATGCATCCCAGAATCATGTTTGCTTTTTTTGCAACAGCATCACACTGTTGACTCATATTTAGCTTGTGGTCCACTATAACCCCTAGATCCCTTTCTGCCGTACTCCTTCCTAGACAGTCTTTTCCCATTCTGTATGTGTGAAATTGATTTTTCCTTCCTAAGTGGAGCACTTTGCATTTGTCTTTGTTTAACTTCATCCTGTTTAACTCAGACCATTTTTCCAATTTGTCCAGATCATTTTGAATTATGACCCTGTCCTCCAAAGTAGTTGCAATCCCTCCCAGTTTGGTATCATCCGCAAACTTAATAAGCGTACTTTCTATGCCAATATCTAAGTCGTTGATGAAGATATTGAACAGAGCCGGTCCCAAAACAGACCCCTGCGGAACCCCACTCGTTACGCCTTTCCAGCAGGATTGGGAACCATTAATAACAACTCTCTGAGTACGGTTATCCAGCCAGTTATGCACCCACCTTATAGTAGCCCCATCTAATTTGTATTTGCCTAGTTTATCGATAAGAATATCATGCGAGACCGTATCAAATGCCTTACTAAAGTCTAGGTATACCACATCCACCGCTTCACCCTTATCCACAAGGCTCGTTATCCTATCAAAGAAAGCTATCAGATTGGTTTGACATGATTTGTTCTTCACAAATCCATGCTGGCTGTTCCCTATCACCTTACCACCTTCCAAGTGTTTGCAGATGATTTCCTTAATTACTTGCTCCATTATCTTCCCTGGCACAGAAGTTAAACTAACTGGTCTGTAGTTACCTGGGTTGTTTTTATTTCCCTTTTTTATAGATGGGCACTATATTTGCCCTTTTCCAGTCTTCTGGAATCTCTCCCGTCTCCCATGACTTTCCAAAGATAATAGCTAGAGGCTCAGATACCTCCTCTATTAGCTCCTTGAGTATTCTAGGATGCATTTCATCAGGCCCGAGTGACTTGCAGGCATCTAACTTTTCTAAGTGATTTTTAACTCGTTCTTTTTTTATTTTATCCGCTAAACCTACCCCCTTCCCATTAGCATTCACTATGTTAGGCATTCCTTCAGACTTCTCGGTGAAGACCGAAACAAAGAAGTCATTAAGCATCTCTGCCATTTCCAAGTTTCCTGTTACTGTTTCTCCCTCTTCACTAAGCAGTGGGCCTACCCTGTCTTTGGTCTTCCTCTTGCTTCTAATGTATTGATAAAAAGTCTTCTTGTTTCCTTTTATTCCCGTAGCTAGTTTGAGCTCATTTTGTGCCTTTGCCTTTCTAATCTTGCCCCTGCATTCCTGTGTTGTTTGCCTATATTCATCCTTTGTAATCTGTCCTAGTTTCCATTTTTTATATGACTCCTTTTTATTTTTTAGATCGTGCAAGATCTCGTGGTTAAGCCAAGGTGGTCTTTTGCCACATTTTCTATCTTTCCTAACCAGCGGAATAGCTTGCTTTTGGGCCCTTAATAGTGTCCCTTTGAAAAACTGCCAACTCTCCTCAGTTGTTTTTCCCCTCAGTCTTGATTCCCATGGGACCTTACCTATCAGCTCTCTGAGCTTCCCAAAATCTGCCTTCCTGAAATCCATTGTCTCTATTTTGCTCTTCTCCCTTCTACCCTTCCTTAGAATTGCAAACTCTATGATTTCATGATCACTTTCACCCAGGCTGCCTTCTACTTTCACATTCTCAACGAGTTCCTCCCTATTTGTTAAAATCAAGTCTAGATTAGCAAGATCTAAAACCTCCCTTGAAAACCTATAATCCATACATTTTGGAATCTGTTCCACGGCCGGCTGGCAAAGCGAGAAGATGGGATGGGGGAGTCTGTCTTGCTGCATGGGTGCAAGGCAGCTAGTAATGTCATGCACCAGGCTAATGGGTAGAGGCAGGAGAGACCCAAAGATGGGAGGGGAATGTCGCTTACTTTTTCAAACAACCCACATCAAAGGAGCCATGATTTAAGGAGAGAATTTAAAAGGCTGTAGTGACGCCAGTAATTACAGCGCATAGCTTTGAAGCTTTTGCTCTCTCGTCTGATGTGAAATGCTGGGAGTGGGGGGACTGAGCTGTGACGGGCTTAGTTTCACCATTCTCCTAGGGTTAGCTAAATAGCGTTATGGGGAAGCTGTCATTCGACAGCACAGCCCCATTGATCCCAGCAGTAAACAGCTGCTGGGCTCTTGGATTTGGATTGTTAATGACACATGGGGTTGTTTGCAGGCATTAGGGACTGTGTGCTTTTTTGAAGAACTATTAACTGATTTTTCTTCCACTGTTCTTTCACTTCCCACTGGGGGATGGCAGGGGGAGGATGGAGCCCTGGAGCTAGTTCACTCTAGGATGCATTAATGGCTTACTGGGATAGCCAGCTGTTTACATCTGTTCCCTCCCCCCCCCCACACACACAGCTGCACCAATGATTCATAATCCCGCCCTCAGTCTGTTTAAACTCCACTTGTAAGAGCCCAGTGAGATCACAGAAGATTAGGGTTGGAAGAGACCTCCAGAGGTCATCTAGTCCAATGCCCTGCTCAAAGCAGGGCCAACACCAACTAAATCCTCCGAGCCAGGGCTTTGTCAAGCCAGGCCTTAAAAACCTCTAAGGAAGGAGATTCCACCACCTCCCTAGGTAACCCATTCCAGTGCTTCACCACCCTCCTAGTGAAACAGTGTTTCCTAATATCCAACCTAGACCTCCCCCACTGCAACTTGAGACCATTGCTCCTTGTTCTCTCATCTGCCACCATTGAGAACACCTGTGTTCCATCCTCTTTGGAGCCCCCCTTCAGGTAGTTGAAGGCTGCTATCAAATCCCCCTTCACTCTTCTCTTCTGCAGACGAAATAAGCCCAGTTCCCTCAGCCTCTCCTTGTAAGTCATGTGCCCCAGCCCCCTAATCATTTTCATTGCTCTCTGCTGGACTCCCTCCAATTTGTCCACATCCTTTCGGGGGAGATGGGGTGGGGGGGGGCGAGTACAAAACTGGACACAATACTCCAGATGTTTTGTAGCAGCTTCCTCTCCTCCCATTTAGCAGGTGGACTTTGCCAAGCAGGAGTGACATTGGTTCACACTTTTGGGCCATCAAGCACCTAGCCCATGAATCCTTGACTACTTCTCCATCTAGTCACTAAATGCCTTTGTAGATTTGGGCCTAGGTTGCAGTCTGGATTCAGGAAGCGCATGCCCTGCATGGTGTATAAAGAGACAAGGGCAGCAACCAGGGTGTGTTGAGAGCTCAGGGCGCATTGAGAGCTCAGGGTGCAAGGAAAGCCCAAGCTTTTTCACTAGGAGGGTGGCGAAGCACTGGAATGGGTTACCTAGGGAGGTGGTGGAATCTCCTTCCTTAGAGGTTTTTAAGGTCAGGCTTGATGAAGCCCTGGCTGGGATGATTTAGTTGGGGATTGGTCCTGCTCTGAGCAGAGGGTTGGACTAGAGGACCTCCTGAGGTCTCTTCCAACCCTGATAGTCTATGATTCTATATCCCCCGCAAGCCAGCACAGAGACTGTCTCCACATGTTTCATGCTTTCAACCTTCCTCTAGTGGCTGGCTCATGTAAGAGGATAAGAGTCTACTACAGTAAGTGGTTAATGGATATGCTTCTTTAGCTCATGTGATAAAATCCAAGCTTCTAGTGTAGAAGGGCCCCAAGGCATTCTCAGTTATGCTCTTACTTTTTATCTTCAATCATTTATAAGGCCTAGATCTTCAAAGGTAGCTTGGTGAAATGCTTTGGCAATCCTGAATTGTTTCTTCAAGTCAAGAAGTTTGTCTAAACTGACCCTGTCCCACAAAAAGTTCTGGTTTTGGTGAAACATATTCTGACATTTTCTCATGAGCTGCAACTATAACCTCCATCCCAGGACTGCAGCATGACACTTCTGGACCTGCAGCCGCATAGTGCACACAGATCCCTGCCAGCCTAACCTAGGTCTTCTCTAGTATTCAGAGCCAATCAGAGCGGGGCCAGGAGGGCCATTTGGCCTGGGACTCAAGCTCAAAGGGACTTCAAATGTAATGGAGATATCCCATCTCCTAGAACTGGAAGGGACCTTGAAAGGTCATCGAATCCAGCCCCCTGCCTTCACTAGCAGGACCAAGTACTGATTTTGCCCCAGATTCCCAAGTGGCCCCCTCAAGGATTGAACTCACAACCCTGGGTTTAGCAGGCCAATGCTCAAACCACTGAGCTAACCCTCCCCCCAAAGTAGACACTTGTTAATTTTTTGGCATTTGATAAGTTTCACAACTTGTTTTTATGCGCATCCCTATCAGACCAAAATGTAACACCCTCAGCTTAGAGATGAAAATTTAAGCAAATAAGAGATGTGATTTGGTAAAAGACATATTTTTGTTAACTGATATAGATTGTCATATTAAAGAGATAAAATTGTTCATAAATATTAATAAAAATATATCAGTTCTGATGCCACAAGATTAGACTCTGATGAACATCTCTTCTCAGATCATCTGATTATATAAACAAGCTGCTACTAGTGGCTGGTGCTGGATCAAGTGCATGTTGAAAGGTAGAGAATTGTTACATTTTGGTGCCTTATTTTGTTTTCATGTGTCATCATTTTTTATTATGGCTAGGGGCCTCAAAAGCTGGAAGTGGCCTGGGCCTCTCTGGTCCTCTTTGAGGGCCTACCAGCATTTCTGCTTCCCTCTACTTGTCCCTCTATCACTGGTATTGCACATTCTGCCCCCCTGTATTAGCGAACATTTTTCCAGGCTGCGTCTCAGTTCATTATTCCCTGCCTAGGTCCCCTGGACATCACGTCCATCCTCTGTTCCTCGCTATGCCTCCTGCGTTAGTGCCATTTGCTAATGTAACTAAGCTGTTTAGTGCCTGCCCTTAGATCATTCATGATGCTAAATGAAGGCAAGCTTAATTGCTCTCCCTTGTGTCCAGACTACCAGCCAACTTCAGGCGTCTCATGAAGCTGATCTGACCTCACACTGCTGCTGGAGAACAGATAACCCTTCGGGTCTCATCGAGTGCGGAAATATCTAGTTTTTCCATCCATCCACTTCTAGTGCACCCATCACCAGCATATCTAGGCTCACCATCTACATGAGGGGCTATCTGCAGTAGAGTCACAGCACTGGAGGCAGCAGCTTGTCCTTATGACTAAAGATGAGCCTCAGCCACAAGGTTTGGATCTGTCCTGACATTTCCAAAACTGGGAGGTGTCTGGGTATGCAGCTTACATTTGGGCACCTCTCTAATGGGCAGCTGCTGGGCGCTCCCAGGGGATAGTGACATATCTGGGGCAACAGCAATCCAGAAGGGAAGGTCATCTCTATAGCAAGGACCATCTGACCTCACTCCAACCTACCTACCAAGTTTCTTGAGCTTTGTCCTGGTGCATGGAGAGACTGGCTTGGCTCGGAGGATGGAAAGAGGAAAGCTATGCTCAGATTCCTTAACCCCCTCACCCGAAAGGAAAACAGCATATAATTTATCTCTGCCTAAATTCTAAGGGTGTGATGCCCAAAGCAACGAGTAGGTCTACACTGCCATTCAAAAAAAAACTTGTGGCACCGAGTCGCAGAAGCCAAATCTGAGACCCCCCTCTCAGGGCCCAGGCTCCAGCCCAAGCCCAGACATCAACTCTGCAGTTTCATAACACTGCAGCCCAAGGCCCACCAGCTACAGGCATTTCATTGCAGTGTATACCTACTCTAAAGTAATGGGACTGTTGGCCCTTTACTAAAAGTCAGTGGGGTTTTTTTGGTTGGCTAGCTCCCAGTACCAAAAGAAAGGGGGAGGATCAATGGGAAATAAGGACCTTGAGACTGACAGTCCCCAGGGGCCAATGCTCAAGATCAGCCTGATTGACAGGGTAGGCAGGCTAATGAGCGAGTCAGGAGGCCAGGGGGGCTCCTGTCCTCCTTGTGATCTGGAATTGCCTGGAACAGAGTGGGGCTGAGTTAAGGGGAGAGCAGTGGCCTGAGTTGAGCTGGGGAGTAGGGCCACACCGTCAAGAGAGAACCAGCCCTGGGAGCAGGTCAGTGCTGGGAGGAGAACTGCAGTAACCAGAGCCAGAGGGGCCAGAGAAGCAGCCCAGGGGGCTAGAGCTGGGGCTGGAGCAGCTGGGGAGACCAAGATGTGATGTTATCAACATAAACTGGGACCGGATAGATCATTGTTGCAACCAAGGTCCTGTAGTGGCACCCAAATCTTGTATAAAGGGGGTCAAATGGGGTGTCTAGGACAAGGTTATGGTTTACTGGTTATGATTATGCTGTCTATATGTGTGTATCAGTTTTGTAGTCGAAGTTATGAATATTGGCTCTATACTGTCTGTATGGCAAACTTATGCTATGCTTCTGGGTGACATCCCAGACAAGCTGAGATTAGCTCTGCCTAGCCTGCTTGATGGCCCATTAAGGACCATCAGCTATACAATGGACCCATTGAGAGAAGGCAGATACGCCTTGTAACTCAGCAAAGTATGCAGGGACTGGCCCATGTGACTCCAGACTCCATTTTGCTGTAATTTTCCACAGTAAGAACAAAGAGGTGTTCTTACACCTGGAAAAGACTATATAAGGCTGATGCCTCATCTCCATCTTGTCTTCAATCCTGCTTCTTACCTCTGGAGGAACTTTGCTACAAACTGAAGCTCTGAACAAAGGACGGAGGACCCATCCCGGCTGGGGATGTATTCCAGAGACTTGATTTGAACCTGCAGTTTATTCCATCGCTGCTGCAAGCCTGAACCAAGAACTTTGCCATTACTGTATGTAATTGATTCCATTTAACCAATCCTAACTCTCATCTCTATCTTTTTCCTTTTATGAATAAACCTTTAGATTTTAGATTCTAAAGAATTGGCAGCAGCGTGATTTGTGGGTAAGATCTGATTTGTATATTGACCTGGGTCTGGGGCTTGGTCCTTTGGGATCAGGAGAACCTTTTTCTTTTACTGGGGTATTGGTTTTCATAACCATTTGTCCCCATAACGAGTGTCACTGGTGGTAATACTGGGAAACTGGAGTGTCTAAGGAGATTGCTTGTGAGACTTGCGGTTAGCCAGTGGGATGAGACCGAAATCTTAGTCTGGCTGGTTTGGTTTGCCTTAGAGGTGGAAAAACCCCAGCCTTGGGCTGTAACTGCCCTGTTTTAGCAATTTGTCCTGAGTTGGTGCTCTCAGTTGGGTTCCGCCAGAACCGCATTGTCACAGTGGCGTAGTCGTGCTTGGATCCACAGAACCAGGTCAATTAAGCTTTGGGTCAGAACCCCGCGCTGTCCAAATTTGAATTTTGGGATTGAGAGTTTTGTTGGTTAAAGAGCTGCTGCAATGGCTGAGCAAAGAGCGTATGAGGGACTTGGCAAAAAAGCCCTGGAAAATTTGTGTTCAGAAAAGAGGATAAGCTTTAGAAAGAAAGCTACAAAGGAAGAACTGAGAAATCTGTTAATAGCCAGTGATCAGGGGGCAAGAGCACAGCCCTTACCTGAAGATGCAGAAAAAATTAGGATGCAAAGGGTGACAAGTAAACTGCAATTTGAGCATGAACAGAAGCTAGCAGATCTTCGATTGCTGGAGAAGCAAAAAATAGCAGAGTTAGAAAGAGAGAGAGAGAAAGAGGCTGATGAGAGAGAAGAGAGAGCTCGCAAGGGGCGTCTAGAGCTGCTCGCTGCGGAACAGGAGATGGCCAGACTTCAACTCCAAGTAATGGAAGAGCGGAGAAAGTCATCCCCACCTGGTACTCCACTTCCCCCCCGCCATGAGAAAAACTGGGAAAGGATGTGTCCCATTTACAATGATATTGAGGATATAGAGGAGTTTTTGTCTACCTTTGAACGCCTCTGCAATCTGTACCAGATCCCTGAGGGTCAGCGAATGCCTGTCCTGCTGACCAGACTGACTGGAAAAGCCAGGGAAGTATTTAATGACTTGGGGGAACAAGAAGCCTTAGATTATGAGCGGTTTAAGGATTCTGTGTTAAGGCGGTTCAAGGTTACTCCTGAATCTTACAGAGTTAAGTTTAGAGAGTTTAAAATGTCTAAGGATTGTACTTTTGTAGAATGTGCTCATAAGCTGATGGGTTTTGTTAAAAAGGGGGTTGTGGGAGCTAAGGCGCATGGGAGTTTTGAAAAACTGCTGGATTTAATAACTTTGGAACAGTTCTTAGACATTGTGCCTGACCATGTGAGAGTAGCTGTGTGTGACAGGGACCCTGAGTTGGTCCTACGGGCAGCAGAGATTGCGGATGCCCATACCCAAAACAGGGCTCGAGAAGGGTGTAAAACCCCGGGGAAAACTAATCACCATTCTCCCCAGTTCAAGAGGAGGGAAGGATTTAAAAATAAACCTGACTCTTCTAAAGGAGTTCAAGGGGGCCCGGAGGGTAGGAACTCACATCCCAGGACGGAACAGGTTACATGCTATCACTGTGGTATCCTGGGCCACATGAGACCAGACTGCCCGACACTGAAGGGCAGCCCAAAACCAGCAACCCCAAATGCCATGGCCAATGCTAACCCTGTTGTTGTAAACTCACAGGCAAGCCACACAGAGCCCAGCATTGGTGCCCTGTGTGCAAATGCTGTTTCTGTGGTCTCTGAAGAATTTGACCTTAAAACTCACATTAAAGCTAAATATGGGGGAAATAACGCAGAGTTTATTAGCAGTGCAGAAGTGAATGGAGTGAGGTGTATGGCATGGAGGGACACCGCAGCAGATATCACTTTGGTTAAAGCAAGTCTTGTCAGGAAGGAAGATTATTTGCCTGGTGAAGATGTAACTGTTGTAGCCTTATCTAAGTATTTTGTCAGGGTGCCTTTGGCTAAAATCCACCTGAAATGGAAGGGATTGGAGGGCACCATGGTTGTGGGAGTAAAAGACATAATCCCTAAGGATATTATGATTGGAAATGATATTAAAGCTATGGTCAGTCAAGTTAATACAAACCAGGCACAAGAGAGGATTGATCCTAAGGTTGTGCCTATGGAGGGTTTCTCCAAAAGTTTGTCTTTGAAAAGTAGCTGTTTGGCTGTGAATGAAGTTTCTGAAAGTCTATCTAATGTCTCAGAAGTAAATCTGGAATTAGATCAAGCGAAGGGAGAGGAGGACAAGGAGATTTTGGATGAGCCTAGGCAGTCTTGTGAGCTGATGGCTTTATCTAGTCAGCAGTTTGGGAAGGCAAGGAGAGTGAAAGATGAGTGTCCCTGTACCTTACCTGTTTCCTGTGCGAAGAATAGTGACAGTGAAGGAAATGTGCCTGTGTCTGTCAGGGGTATTGACTTGCCTATGGAGGAAGCTACCCCAGTCTCCAAGCAGTTGTCTGTGACCAGCCCGGGGTGCTGGGACAAGGGAAATGAAATCCCAAACTGTATGTCTAGTAAAGGAAAATGCGTCTCCAACTCTTTTTTGTCTGTGGAGCAGACAGAAGGTGCCTTTCGGCCTGTGATGGTTGAGAGTAATTTAGTTGTCTCAGAGTTGGTTCTGGATTCAACTAAAGCCCAGGAAGGGAATGGTCCTAAGTTTGCATCTGCTGGGGAGAATGGCACTGTAACTAGGTTGCATCCAGTTAGTGTCTTAGCAAAATCCCAGAGACCAGACAATTCTGGTGCTTGTATTTTGCCTGTTGCTCGTGTGTGGTTGGAGAAGGGTGTAGCAACTCTGTCTGATCAGGGTGATACCCTAGCCAGGGCACAAGGAAAGCAGAAAGGTAATTTGGTTGTGGTACCTACGGACAGTTTAACAACTTGTAGCAAAAAGGAAAAAATTCCTAAGCTTGTGTGTGGCAAAGAGAAGGGAAATATTTCTAACCTTTTATCTAGGAAGTCTATTGGTTCGCCTGAAAGGGGATTGTGTAGAGATCTGCCTGATGGGCCAAAGGTGATCCTGAATGTAAGTAAGACCCAGACAGAGTCTGTTGTTGCTCAGGAAAGTGTTCCGTTAGAGCAAGCCCTAGGTGAAGAGGGTAAGGGCAGAATTTCTGTGAGGGGTGAATTGCTGCTTAGAAAAGCTCCTGGGGAAAGGAATCCTCATGGTAATCGGTGCAAGCAGTTCCCTGCAACTGAAGGGTGTGAGAGTGATTTAATCAAGGAAGTTTCAGTTCCTAGCAGCCAAAAAGTGTCTGTTGTGAATGGATCCACTAACTTTCCTTGTAAAAGATCCAGTGTGGGTAGCTTTGAGAAGGTCTCAGAGGAAGTAAAAGTTGTTAAGGAATTGAGGCAACCCTATAACCAAGTGGCTGTGTGGGGCCAACTTGTTGGGGGAGACAATGGTGGTGGAACAGGAATATCTCCTTTCTGATTCTTTAGATGAGCAGTTTGGGCTTCAGGGTTTGAGGACAGATTTGGTTACTGATGTGTCAGAGCAGAGCAGTTTTAGGGCTAAATGCTTGAGGATGCGGGGGAGAGCAAGCAAACTCTCACCCTCAGACTCTTTGGATTTGTGTGGTCTCTCTTTAAGACAGAGTCCAGCCTTGGAAATGATAGCAGTTACGAATATGAAAACTGGTGGACTGGCTCTGGTCTGGGGTAGTGCAAATTACTTGCCTGGCTGGGAAAGGAAGGACTTGCTAATAACTGTTAGCACAGAGGGCCCACCCCATCAGCCAGTGAATTCTGTTAAGCAAGCGAAATCAGGGTTTGATCCTGCAGGACAAGGAGGAAAGAGAAAACTGAATTTTGCAAAGGGAAACCACAGGTTAACCCTAAAATGCCCAAACTCCAATGGTATTGAGCCAAAGGTGGGGCATGACAAACATGACTGTAGATGGACACTTGCAATGAACTTGTTGTTATTGCTAAATTTTGTAATGAATGTGTTGCTATTGCCACAAACTGTAAAAATGTACAATGTGCCTAATCTTTTGGAGAATCCCTTGAACATGTTAAAAGGAATACATGAAAACACGCGTTATGTTAAAAGGCCTTGTTACACTGGTGTTTCACAGTTCATGCCTATAAACAATATGGGAACTTTTCACAGGGGAAAAGACATTCCAGACCTAATGTGCTGTATGAACAGGAAGACTGAGGCACACGACCATATTGCTTTCATGGCTAAATGTCAAGATTCCTGCACTACGAAGAACATTAATATCTGCATTTTTTCGATGTTAATTGGGTTCCAAACATTTGCCCGAGCTTGTATGGATAAAGTAACGGTTTTCTTTAGCTCTTGGCAAGATCACATGAGACATACAGGACCGATGCTGCCAGAGCAGATCCAATCCACTATTGTTCTAACTAAGTTTTACCTTGAGTTTGTAAAGAGGTTCAATCATGTGGTTGAACATGATTTTGATAAACCATTTCTGTTATACACTGGTATGGCTTCTAACCCAATACTAGCTGTAGTGAGACAGAACCCAGGATGGGGAGCTCTTGGGATGCAGTCAGTGATGTTTGTGTCATCCCTTCCTGCATCAATTTTGTGTTGGGGGTGTGATGTTATTGACATAAACTGGGACCGGATAGATCATTGTTGCAACCAAGGTCCTGTAGTGGCACCCAAATCTTGTATAAAGGGGGTCAAATGGGGTGTCTAGGACAAGGTTATGGTTTACTGGTTATGATTATGCTGTCTATATGTGTGTATCAGTTTTGTAGTCGAAGTTATGAATATTGGCTCTATACTGTCTGTATGGCAAACTTATGCTATGCTTCTGGGTGACATCCCAGACAAGCTGAGATTAGCTCTGCCTAGCCTGCTTGATGGCCCATTAAGGACCATCAGCTATACAATGGACCCATTGAGAGAAGGCAGATACGCCTTGTAACTCAGCAAAGTATGCAGGGACTGGCCCATGTGACTCCAGACTCCATTTTGCTGTAATTTTCCACAGTAAGAACAAAGAGGTGTTCTTACACCTGGAAAAGACTATATAAGGCTGATGCCTCATCTCCATCTTGTCTTCAATCCTGCTTCTTACCTCTGGAGGAACTTTGCTACAAACTGAAGCTCTGAACAAAGGACTGAGGACCCATCCCGGCTGGGGATATATTCCAGAGACTTGATTTGAACCTGCAGTTTATTCCATCGTTGCTGCAAGCCTGAACCAAGAACTTTGCCATTAATGTATGTAATTGATTCCATTTAACCAATCCTAACTCTCATCTCTATCTTTTTCCTTTTATGAATAAACCTTTAGATTTTAGATTCTAAAGAATTGGCAGCAGCGTGATTTGTGGGTAAGATCTGATTTGTATATTGACCTGGGTCTGGGGCTTGGTCCTTTGGGATCAGGAGAACCTTTTTCTTTTACTGGGGTATTGGTTTTCATAACCATTTGTCCCCATAACGAGTGGCACTGGTGGTAATACTGGGAAACTGGAGTGTCTAAGGAGATTGCTTGTGAGACTTGCGGTTAGCCAGTGGGATGAGACCGAAGTCTTAGTCTGGCTGGTTTGGTTTGCCTTAGAGGTGGAAAAACCCCAGCCTTGGGCTGTAACTGCCCTGTTTTAGCAATTTGTCCTGAGTTGGTGCTCTCAGTTGGGTTCCGCCAGAACCGCATTGTCACACAAGGAAGGGACCCTGGGAAGAGGGTCCAGTGCAGGGAGATGCCCCCAGCCAAGAGCTTGCAGGCCAGACTTGGAGGGGGATTGTAACCCCAACAGGGGGAGGGGGTACAGGAGGCTGATGCTGGGAAGAAGGGCCCTGCCACCTAGAGCCTGAGGGCATTTGGCCACCACCAGGGCAAGTGTCCAACATGGGGCATCCCTGCAGCACAGCCAGGGCAGGAGGCCTGGGATATGTGTGGAACAGACTGAACTGCCTTAACATTCCAGCGATGGCTGTTTGTGGTTCTCTTTAACCTTTCCCACTTTTTCCCCTTATTTTTTTAATTAGTTGCTGTTTAATAAATTGTATTTGCTTTGAACTATATGCAATGATAAGTGGGTCAGGGAAGCATCTAGTGCAGAGAGTGCACACCAGAGTGGGGACACCCTAGCCCCTCTCCTAAGTGATCATGACCAGATTGGGGGTTAAGCCCCCCACGAATCCTGGGCCCAGCCTTGTCAGGGTTACAAAGTCTCTGCCATCCTGGAGAGTGGAAGGGGAGTCCAAGGTCAGGCAGATCTCTGGGCAGGGCCGGCTCTGGCTTTTTTGCCACCCCAGGCAAAAATGTCTCCGGCTGCACCCCCCAGCGCGGCAAGGGAGCCCCGGCCCGGGCTCCGATCTCCCTGGCCCGGGCTCCGCTCTCCCCGGTGGCCAGAGCGCCGGGGGGAAGGCAGCAAGCCTGGCCGTGGCCCCGCTCTCGCCGGCAGCCGGAGCCGGAGCGCCGCACCGCACCGCCCCCCCTCCAGGTGCCGCCCCAAGCACAAGCTTGGTGGGCTGGTGCCTGGAGCCAGCTCTGTCTCTGGGTAAAGGGAATGGGAGCGAGGACTCAGATCCTTTCGCTAGTCAGTCAATTTTACTGGGGTAAGTGTATAAGCCAGGAAAGATATCCACAATAGCGGGACAATGCCCCTGCTTATATAATTAGTGTCATAAACAGGATCCTATCCTTAGAGTCCATCACACTGGTTTACTGGTTGAGTCCTGGTAGCACTGTCCAGGTCTGGTCAAGAACCCTACCATGGCTGAAATTTAACAACTACAGGCCCAGTTTGCTGACCTTCAGCGCAGATTATCAGACCAAGCTGAGGCATTACAACAATCTATAACCAAGCAGAGAGAAGCCTTATCGCTGACTAAGGCAGTAATAGACCAACAGGCAGCAGAAGCTAAGAAACCCCATACTATTTATGTCCCATAGGAGCAGAAGGTCACAGAATTCAATGGCTTCCTGACTAGACCAGGAGACATTATGGTAGCGGAGTGGGTCAAGTCTGTGAAGGCAGCTCTGCATGTGCTAAGAGTACCTGAAGAAGATCATGTGGACTTCATAGAGGAACATCTCAAGGGCCAGGCCAAGGCCACAGTAAAGTTCATGGCAATGACAGACAAGAAAGATGTGGAAAAGGTATTTGAACTCCTTCTAGAAGTGTATGGAGACAAGGTACCTATTGGAACCTGACTAAAGGAGTTTGAGAGAAAGCAGGTGCCCAGTGAAATTGTCTGAGCATATGTGTATGACCTCCATTAGAGAATGAGCAAAGTGGAGCAGCGAGACCCTCGATGAGTTCAATATCCAGATATGGGTCTGAAAAAGCAGTTGGTGCTGGGGCTCTGGGATGATTCCCTCCGCTGTGACATGAAAAGGAGTTTTAAGGAAGAGCCCACTAAGAAATTCCATGAACTCATGCAGGCTGCCATTATGTGGTCCAAAGAAGAGGAAGTTCCTGTGGCAGAGACAGCCAAGCCTAACCCCCATACATGAAGTGGGGGCCTAGTGAATGCAACTACTAGGGAAAAAGGCCTTGCCCCAAACAGTTAACATTGGAAAGTTTAAGTGAAGCTGTCCAAAAACTGGCAGTCCAGCAGGAGGAGATGCTGAAAGTGATGACCGAGTTGATGAAAGAAAAAAATCCAATTAGTATGCCAAAGTACCCAAGGGCACCAGGATTCCAAAGATCCTCTCTGAAGGACGAGCTGGAAAGGTACATGTGACAGGTTGGATCACAGAACCCCCCTTGGAAGTTGCCACCTGATGTGCCAAGACTACCTCTTCCCCTGCTTTCCTGCCCTGCCAGCTTAGGACTTCAGTGCCCTGCCTGGTTTGAGCCAGACTTGCTAGCCTGCTGCAAACCCAGACCCAGGTCTGAATCACATCCCCTAACAGCTGTAGACTTACCTGAAAGCAGCTAACAGAGGTGTTCTTGTCTTTAACACTCAGGTGCCCAACTCCCAATGGGGTCTAAAACCCAAATAAATCCGTTTTACCCTGTATAAAGCTTATATAGGGTAAACTGATAAATTGGTCGCCCTCTATAACACCGATAGAGAGATATGCACAGCTGTTTGCCAACCAAGGTATTAACACATACTCTGAGTTAAATACTGTAATAAGTAAAAAGTGACTTTATTAAATACAGAAAGTAGGATTTAAGTGGTTCTAGGTAGTAACAGACGGAACAAAGTAAGTCACCAAGCAAAATAAAACATGCAAATCTATGTCTAATCAAACTGAATACAGATAATCTCACCCTTAGAGATGCTTCAGTAAGTTTTTCCCTCAGACTGGACACCTTCCAGGCCTAGGCACAATTCTTTCCCCTGGTACAGCTCTTGTTCTAGCTCAGGTGGTAGCTAGGGGATTCTTCATGATGGCTCTCCCATATATTATATATATATATATATATAATATATATATCTTTTGCATAAGGCGGGAATCCTTTGTCCCTCTCTGGGTTCCCACCCCGTCCTTCTCAATGGAAAGAAGACAGGTTAAAGATGGATTCCAGTTCAGGTGCCATGATCACATGTCACTAAGACTTCAAGTCTTCATTTCTCCCAACCTGACTCACAGGAAGACTTGCCTGCAAACAGAGCCATCCACAGTCAATTGTCCTGGTTGATGGGAGCCATCAAGATTCCAAAACACCATTAATGGCCCACACTTTGCATAATTACAATAGGCCCTCCAAGTTATATTTCGTATTTCTAGTTTCAGATACAAGAGTGATACATTTAGGATGACCACACTCAGTAGATTATAAGCTTTGTAATGATAACTTACAAGAGACTTTTCATGAAGCATATTCCAGTTATATTATATTATATTCACTCATTAGCATATATTTATAAAATCCTATAGAGTGCAACGTCACAGTACATTTGTTACACTTGTGAACAGGGCATACTAGCTGAGAATGTCCACTGAGAAGAACAGAGTCCCAGGCACTTGAAACCAATGGGACACCTAGAGTGAGTAGTCCTTCTACAGTAGAAGGCCATGCAATGGCAGAAGGATTCCTAGGCTTGTCTTCGGTGGAGAAAAAAAAAAAATCACTCTGCATACAGTGTTGGAAGGAACACAGGCAGTGCCAGCATATCTAGCTACTTCAGTAAGCGAGCATTTGGAGACTATCTAACTGCTGAAGTATGTATAGCAGGGATGAAGACCCTGATGTTTGTTAGATACTGGCTCAGAAGTCACCACCATTACTGAGTCACATTTTCAAAAATATATGAAGGACAAGGAGCTGACCATGCACAGCACACAGTTCGTACATCTAACAGGAGTTAATGGACTGGCAATCCCAGTGGTGAGATGCCTCAAAGCAGACAGTACATGGGCCAGACACTGCCAGGAAAATGCATCTTCATCCTGAAAACAAATCCTCTGAAGGGAGCCATATGGGAGAAGGAGTCCCAGGGATTCTAGGAATGAACATCATTAGTGAGCTGAAGGAGCTACTGTTGCCAGGAGAAGGAACCAGGATGATGAACAGTCATGGGCACTGTAAGAATGCTGTGCTGAGTAGAGTACTGGCTTGAGTGGAGAGGCAAGGTTGTTCCCTGGGCCCCATGGGGCAGATTGGAAATGTTAAAGTGGGCAGAAAATAGAAGACCGTTATTCCTCCTTGGAGAGGGAAGATGCTTGATGAACACTGCTGTGTACCAGGAAATACCAATGGATATTGAGTGCTTGTAGAGCCTACATCTGGGGCAAGCCTACCTAATGGGCTCCAGCCAGCCAATGTACTGACTAATATCATCAAAGGAAGTGTACTGGTGAGTCTTCTAAGCTCAAGTGCAAAGCCTGTGGAATTGCAGCCTTGAAACAGAACTGCAGAGGTACACCGGCCTGAGGAGGTGGTTCCTCAAGTGAAGGGAACATTTGAAGACAATGGAAATGAGCTGTGGGTGATAAGGAGGGAGAAGGGAGGACAAGTTACCTTTCCTCAAGAAAGATGAAGTGGAACTGGCAGTCTCCCACCACAAGTGTCACTCAAAGGGATGATTCCTGTGCAGGTGGCTAACTTAAGAGTGTTGCCAGAGAAGCATCAAGAAGTCTTTTCTAAGGATGAGGTGACCAATTTTCATGACTGAGTCAAAGATGCCCATGACAAGCCAAAGACAGCTGGCGAAGTTGCTCTCAGTACAAGTAAAGACACAACCTAAAGTAGGAAAAGGACTTATGATTGCAAGTCCAGTGAGACTCTCATCAGACCTGGTGACTGTGCACCAGTTCGTAACCATAGACGCTGGAGACATAATAAAATACAGGGCAAGTGGGAGTCGAATCTCCACACTGGAGTCGCTTGCAACAATCCCAAGCTGCCAGTTTACACTATCGAGCCTGAATGAGGAAGTGCTGAGAGAGTAATGCATAGGGACAAGCTAAAACATCGCACTCTTCGTCCAGTCAGGGATCATAGGAGGCATAGATTAGCACACCCCGAGGAGACTGAAACCAATTGGGGAATGGTTCTATTCCCACAAACCAAATACCAAGGGGAACAGAGTGGGGCAAACCCAAACCCTAATGAGAAAGGCCAGATCCCTCAAATTGTCCTGGTGATACCTGGGGACAGGGGAATAGAAAATATGGGTAATGAACCATAAGTCTTAAGAAGGTCCCAGCGAACTACTAAGGGTGTACTGCCTGTTAAACTTAGAGATGATTATGTTATTGGTTCTATGTAGTGTTTTAATTAATATTATCATGTATTAGTATAAAGAAGCAGACAGGGAATGTTCAATATGTTAAATGTTCTTTTGTTAATTGTTAATATTTTTTATATGACATGATGTGGGTATATGTTAATATGGGGCCCGGATGTACTGGTGTGAATATTGTGGCTGTGGCAAAATTTTAGCAAGGGGGAATGTAAGGAGACTGTTGGCCCCTTACTAAAACTCAGTGGGTTTTTTTGGTTGGCTAGCTCCCAATACCGAAAGAAAAGGGAAAGGTTGATGGGAAATCAGGACCCTGAGACTGACAGTCCCCAGGAACAATGGGGAGAGGCCAATGCTCCAGGTCAGCCTGATTGACAGGGTGGGCAGGCTAATGAGGGAGTCAGGAGGCCAGGGGCATCCCGTCCTCCTTGTGAACGGGAATTGCCAGGGTCAGAGTGGGACCAAGCTAAGGAGAGAGCAGGAGCCTGATCTGAACTGGAGAGCAGGGCCGTGCCAGCCAGAGAGAACCAGAGAAGTGGAGCAGGTCAGTGCTGGGAGCAGAGCCACAGAAGCAGCCCAGAGAGCAGCCCAGTGCTGGGAGGAGAACTGCAGCACCCAGAGCGGCCAGAGAAGCAGCAGCAGGGCTGGAGTTGTCCGGAGTCAGGTGCAGTGAGCAGCTGGGGAGAGCGAGGAGGTGACCCTGGGCAGTGAGTCAAGCACAGGGAGATGCCCACAGCCAAGAGGCCCAAATCTCCCCATTCATGGTATGGGGAGCTGAGGTGCCTCACTCAGGCCTGGTCTATGCTGTGGGGTGGGGGGAAAATCTAAGTTATGCAACTTCAGCTATGTGAATAACATAGCTGAAGTTATACGTCAACGTACTTAGATCTACTTACCTCGGTGTCTTCATAGAATCATAGAATATCAGGGTTGGAAGGGACCTCAGGAGGTCATCTAGTCCAACCCCCTGCTCAAAGCAGGACCAATTCCCAACTAAATCATCCCAGCCAGGGCTTTGTCAAGCCAGGCCTTAAAAACCTCCAAGGAAGGAGACTCCACCACCTCCTTAGGTAACGCACTCCAGTGCTTCATCACCCTCCTAGTGAAATAGTGTTTCCTAATATCTAACCTGGACCTCCCCCACTGCAACTTGAGACCATTGCTCCTTGTTCTGTCATCTGCCACCACTGAGAACAGCCGAGCTCCATCCTCTGGAACCACCCCTTCAGGTAGTTGAAGGCTGCTATCAAATCCCCCCTCATTCTTCTCTTCTGGAGACTAAACAATCCTAGTTCCCTCAGCCTCTCCTCATAAGTCATGTGCTCCAGACCCCTAATCATTTTTGTTGCCCTCCGCTGGACTCTTTCCAAATTTTCCACATCCTTCTTGTAGTGTGGGGCCCAAAACTGGACACAGTACTCTAGATGAGGCCTCACCAATGTCAAATAAAGGGGAACGATCACGTTCCTCAATCTGCTGGCAATGCCCCTACTTATACAGCCCAAAATGCCGTTAGCCTTCTTGGCAACAAGAGCACACTGACTCATATCCAGCTTCTTGTCCACTGTGACCCCTAGGTCCTTTTCTGCAGAACTGATACCTAGCCATTCGGTCCCTAGTCTGTAGCAGTGCATAGGATTCTTCCGTCCTAAGTGCAGGACTCTGCACTTCTCCTTGTTGAACCTCATCAGGTTTTTTTTTTTGGCAAAATCCTCTAATTTGTCTAGGTCCCTCTGTATCCGATCCCTACCCTCTAGTGTATCTACCACGCCTCCTAGTTTAGTGTCATCTGCAAACTTGCTGAGAGTGCAGTCCACACCATCCTCCAGATCATAAATAAAGATATTAAACAAAACCGGCCCCAGAACCGACCCTTGGGGCACTCCTCTTGAAACCGGCTGCCAACTAGACATGGAGCCATTGATCACTTCCCGTTGAGCCCGACGATCTAGCCAGCTTTCTATCCACCTTACAATCCATTCATCTAGCCCATACTTCTTTAACTTGCTGGCAAGAATACTGTGGGAGACTGTATCAAAAGCTTTGCTAAAGTCAAGGAATAATATCCACTGCTTTCCCCTCATCCACAGAGCCAGTTATCTCATCATAGAAGGCAATTAGGTTAGTTAGGCACAACTTCCCCTTGGTGAATCCATGCTGACTGTTCCTGATCACTTTCCTCTCCTCTAAGTGTTTCAGAATTGATTCCTTGAGGACCTGCTCCATGATTTTTCCAGGGACTGAGGTGAGGCTGACAGACCTGTAGTTCCCCGGATCCTCCTCCTTCCCTTTTTTAAAGATGGGTACTACATTAGCTTTTTTCCAGTCATCTGGGACCTCCCCTGATCGCCATGAGTTTTCAAAAATAATGGCTAATGGCTCTGCAATCTCATCCGCCAACTCCTTTAGCACCCTCGGATGCAGCGCATCTGGCCCCATGGAGTTGTGCAAGTCCAGTTTTTCTAAATAGTCCCGAACCACTTCTTTCTCCACAGAGGGCTGGTCACCTTCTCCCCATACTGTACTGCCCAGTCCAAGGGAGCTGACCTTGTTCGTGAAGACAGAGGCAAAAAAAGCATTGATTACATTAGCTTTATCCACATCCTCGATCACTAGGTTGCCTCCCTCATTCACTAAGGGGCCCACACTTTCCTTGACTTTCTTCTTGTTGCTAACATACCTGAAGAAACCCTTCTTTTTACTCTTAACATCTCCTGGTAGCTGCAACTCCAAGTGTTATTTGACCTTCCTGATTTCACTCCTGCATGCCTGAGCAATATTTTTATACTCCTCCCTGGTCATTTGTCCAACCTTCCACTTCTTGTAAGCTTCTTTTTTGCGTTTAAGATCAGCAAGGATTTCACTGTTTAGCCAAGCTGGTCGCCTGCCATATTTACTATTCTTTCTACACATCAGGATGGTTTGTTCCTGCAACCGCAATAAGGATTCTTTAAAATTCAGCCAGCTCTCCTGGACCCCTTTGCCCTTCATGTTATTGTCCCAGGGGATCCTGCCCATCTGTTCCCTGAGGGAGTCAAAGTCTGCTTTTCTGAAGTCCAGGGTCTGTATTCTGCTGCTCTCCTTTCTTCCTTGTGTCAGGATCCTGAACTCGACCATCTCATGGTCACTGCCTCCCAGGTTCCCGTCCACTTTTGCTTCCCCTACTAATTCTTCCCTGTTTGTGAGCAGCAGGTCAAGAAAAGCTCTGCCCCTAGTTGGTTCCTCCAGCACTTGCACCAGGAAATTGTCTCTTATCCTTTCCAAAAACTTCCTGGATTGTCTGTGCACTGCTGTATTGCTCTCCCAGCAGATATCAGGGTGATTAAAGTCTCCCATGAGAACCAGGGCCTGCAATCTAGCAACTTCTGCTAGTTGCCAGAAGAAAGCCTCGTCCACCTCATCCCCCTGGTCTGGTGGTCTATAGCAGACTCCACCCACGACATCACCCTTGTTGCTCACACTTCTCAACTTTATCCAGAGACTCTCAGGTTTTTCTGCAGATTCATACCAGAGCTCTGAGCAGTCATACTGCTCTCTTACATACAACGCAACTCCCCCACCTTTTCTGCCCTGCCTGTCCTTCCTGAACAGTTTATATCCATCCATGACAGTTCTGCAGTCATGTGAGTTATCCCACCAAGTCTCTGTTATTCCAATCGCATCATAGTTCCCTAACTGTGCCAGGTCTTCCAGTTCTCCCTGCTTGTTTCCCAGGCTTCTTGCATTTGTGTATAGGCACTGAAGATAACTCATCAATCGTCCCTCTTTCTCAGCATGAGACAGGAGTCCTCCCCTCTTGCGCTCTCCTGCTTCTGCTTCCTCCCAGGATCCCATTTCCCCCACTTACCTCAGGGCTTTGGTCTCCTTCCCCCGGTGAACCTAGTTTAAAGCCCTCCTCACTAGGTTAGCCAGCCTGCTGGCGAAGATGCTCTTCCCTCTCTTTGTTAGGTGGAGCCCATGTCTGCCTAGCACTCCTCCTTCTTGGAACATCATCCCATGGTCGAAGAATCCAAAGCCTTCTCCCCGACACCACCTGCATAGCCATTCGTTGTCTTCACTGCAGTAGGTCGACTGCTGATGCTTCCCCGTTGACTCCGCCTATGCGTCTCGCTCCAGTGAAGTACAGGAGTCAATGAGAGAATGCTCGGCGGTTGATTTATCGCGTCTTCACTAGACGCGATAAATTGACCACCACTAGATCAATTGCTCTGGAGGAAGTCTGGACATACCCTCAGGTGCTGTGGATCACAGGTGTTGTTCCTGGGGACTTTTTTTCCCCCAGGTGCCTCAAAGTTAGGCCCCACAATGCTCAGGTGTGGCTGCACAATAAAAGGCCTGCAGCAGAGCCCTGGCTGGCCTGGGTCAGCTGACTCACGCTCTGGGACTAGAGCTTTGGGCTTGGGCTGGAGCCAGGGGCATCAGAACAGGGGGGTGAACAGGAGACTATGGCCCCACCACTTTTTATCAGCTGCACGGGTGAGCAATGGGCTGTTGGGGTGGGGGCAGGGCCTCAGGGGAAGAAGCGGCATGGGGGTGGGGTCTCAGGGAGAAGGAGTGGCATCAGGAAGGGCCTTGGGGACAAGGGGTGGCATGGGGGGGCAGGGCCATGGTTCATGCACCAGTGCGCCCGCCACACACTTTTAGGAAGCTTTTGCCACTCCTGCCTGGAGTCTGGGTTCTGAGACCCTGCATGGGGCGAGGGTCCCAGAACCCAGGCTCCATCCCAAGCCTGAACCTCTACAGTGCTATTGCTAGCCCCGTGAGCCTGAGTCAGCTGACTTGGGCTCAGACTCATTGCATGGGGTTTTATGGCAGTGTAGACATGCCCTCCGTGTAGCTATGCCTAAGTCCCTCCGACAGTACCACCCTATGGTGCTGGGGGCATAGACAGAAAGGTAAGAGGAGAGAGAGCCATCATGCCAAAGACTGTGTGTCCCCCTCTTCACCCACAGCCAGGCAGATCACCCAGAGTGGTTTTAACCACTTAGCTGGAGTCCCGCATTAAGCAGGTGGATATTCCTTATACACCCCAGAGCAGGGGTAGGCAACCTACGGCACACATGCCAAAGATGGCACGTGAGCCAATTTTGAGTGGCATGCAGCTCCCTGCCGCAGTCCCAGCCCCACTCAGCCCCCCCTCCCACCGCTCTCCCCTGTGGGGGCAGGAGGCAGAAGCTTGGTTCTGCGGCAGCCAAGCTTCCCCTCTCCCCCTCTTCTTCCCCCAGCATGGTGCTTTCCTGCCTCTCCCCTCTCCTTCCCTGCGCCAATCAGCTGATGGCCCTAGCGAGGGGGAGGGGGAAGAGCGGCAGTGTGCACACAGCTCCGTAGAGGACGCAGAGAGAGGTAGGGACGGAGCCTGGGGGAAGGGGATGGTACAGGGCATATCCCTTCCAGCCCCCTGCCATGAGCTGCTCAGGGCAGGGGGCTGGGAGCACCCCCACAAGCCGAGCACCCCAGCCTTCTGCCCTGCACCCCCCCACACACCCCAGCCCTCTGCCCTGACCCTTGAACCCCCCACACACACCCAGCCTTCTGCCCTGCACCCCCACACACACCCAGCCCTCTGCCCTGACACCCCCACACCCAGCCTTCTGCCCTGCACCCCCCCCACACCCCCAGCCCTCTGTCCTGATCCCTGAACCCCCCCCACACACACCAGCCTTCTGCCCTGACCCCCCCTCCCCCAGCCCTCTGCCCTGACCCCTGAAACACCCCCCTCCCCCACAGGTCTGGGGTCCTGGCCGCAGGCCCTTCTCAGCCCACTGCTGGCCTAGGTGAACAGAACCCCAGGTTGGCAGCAAGCTGAGCAGGCTGGTGGCGTAAGATCAGCATTTTAATTTAATTTTAAATGACGCTTCTTAAACATTTTGAAAACCTTGTTTACTTTACATACAATAGTTTAGTTATATAATATAGACTTATAGAAAGAGACTTTCTAAAAATGTTAAAATTTATTACTGGCACACGAAACCTTAAATTAGAGTGAATAAATGAAGACTCGGCACACCACTTCTGAAAGGTTGCCGATCCCTGCCCCAGAGCCAGGGCTCAGTTGGGGCCTCTGATACTCTGTAGCCAACAGCTTTACTAGCTGAGCTAAAGCAGGAGCTGGGCCAGGGCTGGAGGAGAGATTGTCACGCTTTCCTCAGTAGGGAAGCTCAGCTATGCGTACAACCCTTCATCCTTTTTCATTAAAGTAGGTATAGGGTGTGGGGGGGGGGGGAGGGAGAACCTGGACAACCTCTCTTCTTCCATGACTTTCCAAAAGCCAGAGTGTCAACGGGGGGGAAAAGATGGCCAGGCCCCCCAGTTCTAAGCCCTCGTGTCACTGCTCCCATCTCCACTTTAATCCGTGATGTTACTCCAACAGGATATGAAACTGCTGGAGGGAAAAGGATGGTGAGATAGCACAGACATGACACGGTTTTCTTTCATTACTCATGATTAAACACTGATATTATCTCCCAACAGGGCAGGCCTACTGAGCAGAGTTCAGAATGCTCTCCAATCTCAGCAGCTGGGGGGTGGAGGAATAAATAACTCTGGGGAAACAAAAATCTCACCTTTCAGCTGAACCCTGCTGTTCATATTGCCCCAAAGATCTCATCCAGACTGACAGACATCCACTTTGCCAAGCTGAGGACATTGCTTAATGTAGGAGACCCTTAGCAACAAGGTGAAGCATGGCAGGGAAAGCCAAGCCCAGCATTACCAACTCTTGAGTCTCATGATATTTGGTGTTTTCCTTAAGGCCCCTGCTCCAGGAATCCTGGGATTATGCACAAATCTCACTTTTCATTTACTAAAGTAAGGGTGGGTGTGGCAGGGCAACAACTCACCAGTGCAGCACCTCCTGCTGGTTGTCCAGGGAATTAGCCTTTTTCCAGCTCCAGAGCACCCTCTGCCAGCTGATGTCTCACCTGCTGCTGGCCCCATGTCCCTCGTGGACCCCAGTGCTCTTTGCCCAGAGGTTCTGCCCACCACATTATCCCCTCAGCTGTGGCTGCTTCCCCAATCAGCCTTTCCCCAGCCACAGCCCTCTCCAGGGCTGCTTTTAACCCCTCTGGGCAGAAGTGGGGTAACTACCCCACTACAGTGGGATTCATTGGCTCCTTCATGGGGCCGTGAGCACGGGCGTGTACTTCGCGCGGTTTACCCCTGTCCCAGACACCTGTCCTTTCTGCGGCATGAGGGAGACCCTGGCTCACGTTTACTTAGAGTGTGCCAGGTTGCAGCCCCTACACCGGCTCCTCACCGATATTATGTTATGTTTTTGGTTACACTTTTCCCCTCACCTTCTCATTTATGCACTCCCTATCCGTGGCCCCACAAAGTCGCGGGACCTCCTGGTCAACTTCCTCTTGGCACTGGCTAAACAGGCCATCTATAAAACCAGGGAGAGGAGGTTGGCCGATGGAGGTTCCTGTGACTGTGGGGCCTGTTTCCGATCCTCTGTCCGTTCACGTATCCGGGCAGAGTTCCTCTGGGCAGCGTCCACTGGCTCCCTTGATGCCTTTGAGGAGCAGTGGGCGCTGTCCGGGGTTCTCTGCTCGGTGTCCCCGTCTGGTTCTCTTCTTTTGACCCTTTGACCACACTCCTGTCCCTGTTTTTACATTAGTTGTCCCCCGTAATTATTTGAGTTCCAGGCCCTGTGGATCCTCCCCTTAGGCTGGGGGGGGATCCTTTAGCAGCTTTCGCCCGCCCACTTCCCGGAACCCAATATGTACAGTGGGATTCATAAAGGAATTTAGGTGCTTAACTCCCACTGATTTAAATGAACCTTGGTGGTTGTACAGAGAAGCTGGAAAAAGCAACCTGAAAGCATCCTACAGGTGAGGAAGAGGGAAAAAAGTCCCAAAAGCAAATACAAAGAACAAAGTGTATAATTATTTATCTTTATTCTCAATCTCACAGTTTTTAAGGCAATCTCCAGGTGTTTGGGGCCCTGATTCCTGAATTTTGGAACACTTGGGGTTGGCAATACTGCAAGGAGATGAGGTGGGAGTGGGAAAGCTGGGTCCAGTGTGGCCAAATTTCTTGATTTTGTCAGAAGTCTCATGATATCTGGTATTTTTCTTGGAGTCTAGCTCCAGAATTGTGTGGTTTCATAAGGATCTTCGTTTCTTTTTCCTTTTTTTTTTTTTTTTTAAGTAAGCCTCGTAGGTGTGAAGAGAAGTTTGAAAACATGACTTGAGCAGAGGCTGAAAGTTCAGAAACCAGTAAGCAAAGTATCACCCCGGCATTCTTTTATTTTCAGCCAGTCTCATGATTCTGGGGGCCTTACACTGGGTGTTTGAATGGGTTGGGCTGCCAGTGCTGTGTGATCAGTGACTTCTGCTCCCAAAGGACAGTGCCTCTGGGGACTTCCTAACCTAGCATGTTGTCAAGTATCAGGGGGTAGCCGTGTTCGTCTGCATCCACAAAAACAACAAGGAGTCTAGTGGCACCTTAAAGACTAACAGATTTATTTGGGCATAAGCTTTCGTGGGTAAAAAACCTCACTTCTTTAGATGCATCGGCTAGCATGTTGGCATCTTAGAGAAGGAAATACTTAAGAGCAGGAAATCCTTCCATTGGAGAAGGGCCTCAGCACCCTCAAATTTTGTGGAAGTTCAGTTCAGACCCAAATGTTGTGGCTGGCCCTATCTATATAAGGGCTGAACCAAAACCCTGGATCCAGACATCCTCGGCTCTACCTTCCTGAGAAACCCATTACAAAATACAGGTTCATAGCTATTTTGGCAAACAACATGGAGGAAAAGGCAACTAGGGTCCTGTGACAGGGTATATCAGACCTTCTGAGGCCCTCTGCTGGAGGCCTCATGGCCCTGCCACACCCTGCCTCAGAAAAGGGCAGTGGAGAGGGTCCTGCAAGCTGCCTAGAGCAGCTGTGGGGGACACAGCCAATCAGGGCTTAGCAGGTCAGTATAAGAAGAACTGCAGGGCCAGAGTAAGTCCCAGTGCTTTGCTAGAGCTGGAGGAGCATGGCTGGTGTGTGGCTGGCTAAGGGAGCGCTGCCAGAAGCCAGGGAGAATGAAAAGGAGCCCTGAGCTGGTTGCAGGGACTCCATCAGGACAAGGCCCTGAGGTAAGGGTGAAGATAGTGCAGGGCTGTGGGGAAGTGGTCCAGGGAATTAGAGCAGCATCATGATTTAGATAAAGAGTCACAATGGACAGCTGCTATCTACAGGATCCCTGGGCTGGGATCTGGAGTAGTGGCTGGGCCCAGATGTTCCCCCTGCCCCCAGTCCCCATTAGCCACTGGGGGAGTGGCTTGGACATTGAAGCACCCTCAGAGGGAGGGAACTGAACTGCAGTGGCCCAGCTGGAGAACTGTGGCAAGAAAGGCCCTAAGAGGACAAAGTCTTTGTCACCAGGGAGGGAGCCCTGGGGCAGTGCTCTATCCTGGAGCAGAGAAAACTTGTGGGAGACATTACAGGGGGTACGGAGACAGACTCCAGAACAGGTTTTGCTTTGCTTTCATCACACAGACAGACTACGGTTACCCCCGGCCCCGCCCCAACTCCGCCCCCTCCCCAAAGTCTCCGCCCCCTCCCCTGCTTCCCGCGAACATTTGATTCGCGTGAAGCCTGAAGCAGGTAAGGAGGAGTGTGGGGGGAGGAGGCGCGGCCCAGGCTGGCCCCCCAGCGGCTCCAGCCTGGGTCGGCTCGGGCCCTGGGGTGCCGGCCCCGGCCCCCGGCTGACCACCCCCGGCCCGCCCAGCACTGCCGGCCCCTGGCGGCCCGGCGCACCCTCCCCCCCCGACCCGGCGACCCGGGCCCGGCCCCGCGACCCGGACCGGCGACTGGCTCCCGGGCCCCCCGCGACCCGGCCCCCGGCCCCCCGCGACCCGGCCCCCGGCCCCCCGCGGCCCCGGCCCCCCGCGGCCCCGGCCCCCCGGCCCCCCGCGGCCCCGGCCCCCCGGCCCCCCGCGGCCCCGGCCCCCCGGCCCCCCACGACCCGGCCCCCGCGACCCGGGCCCGGCCCCCGGCTCCCGGCCCCCGCGCCCCGCGCCGGCCCCCGCGCCGGCCCCCGCGACCCGGACCGGCGACTGGCTCCCGGCCCCCCGCGACCCGGCCCCCCGCGCCCTGACCGGCCCCTGGCCCCCACGCCCCCACGCCCCGGCCCCCACGCCCCGGCCCCGCACCGGCCCCCGCGCCCCGCACCGGCCCCCGCGCCCCGCACCGGCCCCCGCGCCCCGGACCGGCTCCCGGACCCGGACCGGCCCCCGGCCCGGCCCTGTGACCCAGACCGGCCCCCGGCCCCCCCGCGCAGGCCCCCGCGCCGGCCCCCGCGACCCGGACCGGCTCCCGGCCCCGCGACCCGGGCCCGGACCGGCCCCCACGCCCCGGCCCCCACGCCCCGGCCCCCACGCCCCGGCTCCCGGCCCCCGGCCCCCGCACCGGCTCCCGGCCCCGGACCGGCCCCCGGCCCCGCGACCCGGGCCCGGACCGGCCCCCGGCCCAGCCCTGTGACCCGGACCGGCCCCCGGCCCCGCGACCGGACCAGCCCCCGGCTCCCTGCCCCGGACCGGCCCTGTGACCGCCCCCCCGGCCCCCCCGGCCCCCCCCACGCCCCGGCCCCGCGACCCGGACCGCGCCCCCGGCTCCCCGCCCGGCCCCGCGCCCAGCCCGGCCCGGCACTGCGACCCCGGCTCCTGGCCCGGCCTGGCCCCCGGCCCGGCACTGCGCCCTTGGACCCCGGCCCGGCACCGCGCGCCCAGCCCAGCTCCCAGCCTGGCACCATGCCCCCGGCCCCCCGCGACCCCGGCCCCCCGGCCCCCCGCGACCCCGGCCCCCCGGCCCCCCGCGGCCCCGGCCCCCCGGCCCCCCGCGACCCGGCCCCCGGCCCCCCGCGGCCCCGGCCCCCCGGCCCCCCACGACCCGGCCCCCGCGACCCGGGCCCGGCCCCCGGCTCCCGGCCCCCGCGCCCCGCGCCGGCCCCCGCGACCCGGACCGGCGACTGGCTCCCGGCCCCCCGCGACCCGGCCCCCCGCGCCCTGACCGGCCCCTGGCCCCCACGCCCCCACGCCCCGGCCCCCACGCCCCGGCCCCGCACCGGCCCCCGCGCCCCGCACCGGCCCCCGCGACCCGGACCGGCTCCCGGACCGGCCCCCGGCCCGGCCCTGTGACCCAGACCGGCCCCCGGCCCCCCCCGCGCCGGCCCCCGGCCCCCCCGCGCAGGCCCCCGCGCCGGCCCCCGCG
This sequence comes from Malaclemys terrapin pileata, assembly GCF_027887155.1. Classification (NCBI taxonomy): domain Eukaryota; kingdom Metazoa; phylum Chordata; order Testudines; family Emydidae; genus Malaclemys; species Malaclemys terrapin. Next base: position 46,525,938 of record NC_071514.1, on the reverse strand, counting down.
ACCCGGACCGGCTCCCGGCCCCGCGACCCGGCCCCCACGCCCCGGCCCCCACGCCCCGGCCCCCACGCCCCGGCCCCCGGCCCCCACGCCCCGGCTCCCGGCCCCCGCACCGGCTCCCGGCCCCGGACCGGCCCCCGGCCCCGCGACCCGGGCCCGGACCGGCCCCCGGCCCAGCCCTGTGACCCGGACCGGCCCCCGGCCCCGCGACCGGACCAGCCCCCGGCTCCCTGCCCCGGACCGGCCCTGTGACCGCCCCCCCGGCCCCCCCGGCCCCCCCACGCCCCGGCCCCGCGACCCGGACCGCGCCCCCGGCTCCCCGCCCGGCCCCGCGCCCAGCCCGGCCCGGCACTGCGACCCCGGCTCCTGGCCCGGCCTGGCCCCCGGCCCGGCACTGCGCCCTTGGACCCCGGCCCGGCACCGCGCGCCCAGCCCAGCTCCCAGCCTGGCACCATGCCCCCGGCCCCGCGACCCCGGCCCAGCCCCGCACCGCCGACCCCAGCCAAAGAGGCCCCGGCCAAGCCCTCCTGATTTTCCTGGACATGCCCGGCTTTTGGGGATTTCCCCCCGGACGGGGATTTGAGCCCCCCAAAAGCCAGACATGTCCGGGAAAATCCGGACGTATGGTAACCCTAAGACAGACTGCGTGTGATTTGGCTGGAGGGCTGAGTCATCAAAGACACACCACAGAGAGAGAGAGGGAGTGTAGGCACATGCACTCGGCCAAGGGGGAGGCTCTCGCAAGAGGGGACTGTACCCTGTTACAGGTCCAAAAGTGGGAGGACACTGGGGAAGGGTCAGAGAATGTGGAAGATGGCATGGCCTTCTGTCCAGCAGTATCCTGCAGCATAGAAACAAGGGAACCAGGAGCTAGGCCACAATCCTTAGCATGTGGAAATGTCTTTAATATGATATGGTAACCCTATCTAATAAATAAAAAAGGAGGACCCTCCACGGGCCCTGGCCCCGCCCATTTCCCCACCCCTAGCCCTGCCCCAACTCCGCCCCTTCCCCGCCCTAACTCCGCTCCCTCCCACTCCCAGCCACAGGGAAAGGGCTGCCCCAGCGCTACCGGCTTCAGGGTTTGCCGGACAGCCCCCAGACCCTGCGCCCCCGGCCGGCGCTTCCCCAGCGCAGCTGGAGCCTGGGAGGGGAAGCGCCCAGCCTGGGGCGCAGGGTCTGGAGGCTGCCCGGCAAACCGTGAAGCCGGTAGCGCTCGGGCTTTGGGCAGCCCCTATGCCTCCGGACCCTGCGACCCCAGCCGGGCACTTCCCCTCCCGGGCTCCGGCGGCGCAGGGTCCGGAGGCACGGGGGCTGCCCGAAGCTGGTAGTGCTCAGGCAGCCCGGCTCTTAAACAGAGCCGAAGAGTTGGGGAGGAGCAGAGCTGCCATTTTCCCGGACATGTTCGGCTTTTTGGCAATTACCCCCAGACGGGGGTTTGACTGCCGAAAAGCCGGACATGTCCGGGGAAAAAGAGGCATATGGTAACCCTATAATATGACCTTTAAGCACTAGCCTGATTTCCCAGCAGTTCTTCAGTAAGACAGGATACTGGGAGAACTAGTTGAAAGAAATGCAATTGGAGAGAAGCAGAGAATGCCACCTGGATTAAAATTCAGAGAATCCTTGTTATCATTCCCCAGGGATTGTACGTCCTCATGCTGATGCTCTGTATTAAAAAACAAAATTGCACTTATGGTCATGGGAGATTCTGAGTTGCTTTGTAATGGAGGTGGGGGAAGAGTGTCTGAGACCTATCTATCCAGCTGTATTTTTGCAAAGCACACACAGGGTCAGGAGCTGGATTGCCACCTGGGGTAAATCTGCATAGCTACTTTGACTTCAGGGGAGCTGATTTCTGTCAGCTGAGGGTCTGGGTGGCATGCCTTCATTATTATTCTCAGTGGAGTTTGGCCAGATTGTAATTGTAGCATATCAGATCAGAAATGGCTCACTCCTATTTGAAAGTGATTTATTTTCTGCTGCCAGTCTGTCTCTGACCTTTTTCTCAGCCTTCCAGACAGTGACGACAAAATGCTCATGTGTGATAATTGGCTAATCCTTGAAGTGCTTATCATTAAGTTATCAAGTGTACATAAAAAGCACATAATGGCTGAAACATATGGCATATTATTACTGCATGTGCGCGCGCACACACACACACAAATGCACTATGCCAAGCATTGGGAGAGAAGGATCAACCTACTGCCAGGAAGGGAGTTATAACATGGCTTCTTGGGCCAGTGGACCCCAGGCTAGACCCTCAGCTGGTGTAAAATGGCATGGCTCTACTGAAGTCCATGGAGTATGCATTTTGCACCAGCTCAGGATCTGGCCCTCTGTAATCTAGAACACCACTTTGGCATAACTAGTCACGCATGCTGGGATAGAATGTGATGGCTGCCATCTTGGATAATACAAGTAATTGAACCAGGGCCTTCTAGAGCTGAACCTATAACTTGTTACAGCCTAAGCCAGGGATGGTCAACCTGTGGCTCCAGAGCCACATGCGGCTCTTCAGAAGTTAATATGCAGCTCCTTGTATAGGCACCGACTCCTGGAGCTACAGGAGCCAACTTTCCAATGTGCTGGGGGGTGCTCACTGCTTAACCCCTGGCTCTGCCACAGGCCCTGCCCCCACTCAACCCCTTCCCTTGAGACTGTCATACCCTCGCTCCTTCCCCTCCCTCCCAGAGCCTCCTGCATGCCACGAAACAGCTGATTGGGAGGGAAAGGGAGGTGCTGATCGGCGTGGCTGCTGACGTATTACAGTGGCTCTTTGGCAATGTTTTACATTAGTAAATTCTGGCTCCTTCTCAGGTTCAGGTTGGCCATCCCTGGCCTAAGCTAAAGAGAACTTCTGCTATGGGATGGGAGGAGGGATGGAAGGGCTTTGACATGCTCGCATCTTCTGTGGCTTGAGCACAGAGGGAGCTGAATAGCAGCCAGGACCAGATCCTCAAAGGTATTTAGGCACCCTCGACCCATTGAAATCAATGGGAGTTAGAAGCCTGAATAGCTTTGAGGATCTGGCCATCACTGACCAGAAGGAAACAATACAGGAGTGTGCGAAGTTGATCCCATCAATAATGCTGTAACCAGCCAGCTAGGCACAGATAGGGAGAACCATTGAGGAACCAAATTGTTAGGTATAAAAAAAAAGTTGGTGTTTAATATGTTCAATTAGGTATTTTAATAATATACTTTTGAAGTAATGTTAAGTAAATCACTGGCTTCAATAGAATTTAATATGGAGTATATGGATTATGACCCTTGGACTCCATTTTTGTAAGCAAACTTGTTTACAATTTAGGGTACGTCTTCACTACCCACCATATCGGCGGGTAGCAATCGATTTATCTGGGATTGATGTATCGCGTCTCGTTAAACACAATATATCAATCCCCGAACGCGCTCACTGTCGACTCCGGAACTCCACCAGAGCGAGCGGCGGTAGCGCAGTCGACAGGGGAGCCGTGGCCGTCGATCCCGTGCCATCTGGACCCCAGGTAATTCGATCCAAGATACTTCGACTTCAGCTACGCTATTCACGTAGCTGAAGTTGCGTATCTTGGATCGATTTCCACCCCCCACCCCCTCCCAGTGTAGACCAGCCCTTAGACACTGGAGTCCTCTGGCTCAAACCAGACTGAACCAGCTTTTCCCACCTTAGAGATTATATAAGATCTTCCTCAGAGCCTGCACAAGGCTGTCCATTCCAGCAGCAGCATGTGCGCGGTCAGGTCTTCCTAACGCTCCAGAGCTAGAGTAGAGCACTATCTATCCCGCAGCGAGGTTGAGGAAGGAGAGGCCTGTCATCACTATCCCCGCCACAGCGAACCGAATCCATCTTACCTGTGGAGAGTCCTGCTTTCCTGGTGTCCATCATCCTTAATACACTTATCTTTGTTTGCACCATAGTACCTAGTCTTTTCTTCATTTTTATTATATCACACAGAGACGGAGGGATATCCTTATTGTAAGCTAAATCCATTGGTGACAGATATGGAAGGGAGTTGAGTCTGTCTTTCTAGGAAAAGAGGCTTTCCTTTTATCTCCCTTCTACCATTTCTAAAGTTTTACTTTCTGAAGTGTTGCCTTATTCCCCTTGAGGCAACAAAACTCCCTAGTTCCTAGACTGACTGACTGACACACAGCCCATTGAATGTAGAGGGTTCTTGAAAAGATCTGTCCTGGAACAGGCAGTGTGGTTGTAGCCAGGGTGGTCCCAGGCTGCCAGCAAATGGGCTGTGGACTATATTCTTAAGGACTTTAAGCAGACTCTGAGGATGGCACCCCACTATGGACGGCATCAATATTGTTGGCATGGATCCCTCTTGACTGCCTTTCTCCTTGCTTTTCCATCCATTGTCACAATGGATGTGCTCTTTTAACGTCCTTTATATGTGCATGGACTGTAATGTATGAATTTCCTTAGGGAGCACTTGAGTGTGCAAGACACTCAAGTTTGGCCCTATACGTCTGTGATAATGCTGAGAACATGTTCAGAACCTAGTAGCTGCCCCACAGAGATCCATCAAGGTATTGGATTTGGCTCATTAGTGATGATAGGCTCACACATAGTAGCAGTCTGTCCAGACAAATGGTCATTTTGCTGGATAATTACAATTCACTCATACTAAACTGTGATCTTTGAGAACTACCCAAAGCAAGTGTAAGAAAACCAAGTAGATTCCTATGAAAAAAAATCATAGAGCTTACAAGTTTAAAAAATCCTATGGAAACAAAATGTTTTCATTGGAGGAAATGACATTTTTGACAAATATTTTTCAGGTTTTGATTGAATCTTTTTTCACTTTTTTTGCTATAAGTTTGTGGGGTTTTGGTTGATGATCACAAATTCTGAGGCTTTTTTGGATGAAGTTTTTTGGGTTTTGATTGCTAAAAACCAAAAGAATTTTCAGATTATTTTCATTTAAAATAGCCATCAAAAATTTACATTTCTTGCAGAAATGTTTTGATTTAAAAGTTTACTCTTCATCAAAAAATGTTTTGAGTGAAAAATTTCAACCAGGTCTACAGCCACTTGCTCCCCAAGTACAGCCATTAACAACAAGTAAGCTCTTCACACATAAGACAGCAGAGAATAGAAACCAGGCTCCCTGTCATTGAAAAAAACAGCCTTCTACGACAGAAGATTCAGGACATGCTTAGATAATTAGCACTTGTAGTAAAGCTTTTGTCCTTTCTGTGAATCACTCAGTAGAGGGTGTTGTGATTGCACCCACTCACAAGCCACTATGTTGCAGAAGTCATGCTGTGACACAGATGGCTGCGGCATTAAGAATATACTGGGAATAAATAGCGGAATGTGTTATTATATGAAACTTGTGTAACACACTTATGAGTGTATATCATTGGCTCACCATTGTGCGCAAGTGAAATAGGTTTTGAATCCGTTACAGCCCCTGCTATGTAGGTTTGGCTCTTTGTCTCAAACTATAGACACTCATATTATTAGCTCTAGAGGTCCCTGGTTCAGTCTCTGCTGTGTTGACCAAGCTGGTAGCTTATTACACTTTCTTGAAAGTTGACACAGTTGAAAAGTTTCCCATAAGGCAGGGAACATAAACTGACCTTTCTGGTGATGTGTTCTCAGCCTATCCTTAACACTATTGCATTCCTCTCCATGTGGACCCTGGAAATATAGCTCTCCCCCCCCTTTTTTTTTCATATGTGAGTAGTACTTTGGGTGTCCAAACCTGAGGCACCTTAAAGGTGTCTGCTTTTTCAGATAATGGATACTCAGCGCTTTGTAAACAACCAGTCTTGTTAAGACCTCTGAAATTGGATATCTGAAACTGGACTTCCAGAATTGCTAATGATCAGATGTGGTCTGTATTTCATCTTGGGACTATTGAAAACAGAAAAGCATACACAAGCAAGTAGCTCAGGGCTGAAGAGACCTCTTGACTAAGTATGGTGTGTTCATCTACAATGACAATACATTAGGGGCTTTGAATTAAATGGAAAGGCTCTTAGTCACTTAAATAGACATTGGATCAAGCCCTGTCAGAACACAGAACTAGTGCCCCAAACCCAATCCCATATGGCGGTCTAGGGTTATTGTTTCAGGTGATTACGCCTACAGAAGAATGGAGATCTGATTATCCAGGCACAGCTCTATTATTTTTTTTAATCCCTCTCCAGTGCTTAGATACTGCTGTGATAGCTGCTATCTAAATGCAAATTAGACCGAGAGATGAAAATGTGACTCCAATTGCAGGCCTAATTCATATACACAGTTACCTTGACTGCATGCACAATTGAGGCAATTGTGTGAGCAAATAACCAAGTTGCACAGCTGCATATTTCAACTCACGCACACACGGTTATGGTGGCTAAGTGAGTGAGCTGAGAGCACTGCTTGTTGTGCAAAAATATACTTGTTTCACTGTTACCTCAACCTCCAACTCATTCATCCAAACATCACATCTCATCATAAACCTAGAGGCAGATGCAAAGCCCCTTTAGGCCCCACCTATGATTAATTAGCAGCCCCTAAGGTGATGGATCTGAGGCTGGAAACCAGGGGGCCTGCAGGCATCATCTGATTTGACAAATCCGCATTTTCGGCTGGGAAAGTGCTCTAGACCGCTTTTTAATGAACATTTGGGCCCTACTGCCCCCTCATTTTTTTCACGACCTTTAAAAACAAAGCCCTCTCCAAACACACTGATCCCATAATCGGCTCCTTACAGCCAAAATTCCTAACCCGGTTCATTTCAGCCTAGCTTGGTGTCTGCTTGACATAGCTCATTGCAGCATGATGACTCCGAGAATCAACATCTTCCAAAGAATACAGGTCCTAGTTGCTGGATCACCAAGAGTTAAAAATGCTTGTCAACTCTTTATCAGCGGCTTTTGAAGCTGACTATGCTGTGAAATTAGAAGAAACCCAACAACCTCAGATTAAAACTGCAGCCATCCTTCCTCCTCATTATTTTAAAATATGCATGCCTGTCGCAGTAGCAATTATAGAACAAGAACAGCAAGAGCGTGCAGGAGATCCTGCTTTCAGGGGGAATCAAAGCAATTTTTGTTCCACTGCCGCAAAGCTCTTGATGGTTCATTATATCAGTGGGGCTATCAGGTGCACTCAGTTATGCAGGATGAAAAATACATGCAATAAAGCATTTTCCTTCTCCTGGGCTTCTCATTTACTTGCAGCTCGGCAACAGGATATCTCTGCTAAACTAGGATGATGTTCAATTGTCCTGATTTTTACAGGATGCATTGTTTTCATAGTATCAGAGGGGTAGCCGTGTTAGTCTGAATCTGTAAAAAGCAACAGAGGGTCCTGTGGCACCTTTAAGATGAACAGAAGTATTGGGAGCATAAGCTTTCGTGGGTAAGAATCTCACTTCTTGCATCTGAAGAAGTGAGGTTCTTACCCATGAAAGCTTATGCTCACGATACTTCTGTTCGTCTTAAAGGTGTCACAGGACCCTCTATTGTTTTCATAACTTATTTGTATTGTGGTAGTGACTAGAGGCATGGACCACAAACCCCTTTTGCTAGCCTGGCATCTCAGCCCAAGTGTTTGAATGAGGAAAATAAATGAAGATTGACCTGAGTGAAGAACTGATCTGTTCTTTTAACCTGATTCCTGTGCTCCTGATGCCACCAAGATTCTTAATGCACTGGAAGCCACACAGAAAACAGATGCCATGGCCCATGATCAGACCAGCTCAGCCCATTCTTCCCAAAGCATTGATCTAATCTGCAGGCTTCTTCACTGTTGAAGAGTGAAGTTCCTCCTGGGTCAGGAAGCAATTGAGTTAGTTCCTCTTGGATGAGGAAGCATATACAACCTAATCTCCACTACTAAACACAATTAGCTGTGGAAGTTGGGAAAAGCACAGACATCTTAGTTTTCCAGGAAGAGCAAGAGTCAGGCTAACTCTTCTATTTAATAACATGAGACTTTAATGTAGGGCCTAGGCGAGTGTGTATGTAAGGGGGGGGGAGGGAACTATGAAGTTATTTTGACCTTGTATTAGATAAGAATGGAATGCAGACTGTAGCAGAAAATTGCTTAAAAAAAAAAAGTAAAATATCAGGAAGGAATGTGTATAAACAAAATGCAGCTGTTAATCATTACTGTATGTAACAAAAGGTATAAATGCTTGCCCTAATTGTTTATCTGGCGGAGACCTGCCTAGGGAGGAGAATCTCTGCCTGTGTACTCTCCTGTACAATTGCTCATAATAATTCCACAATTTGGTGCCATGACTCTGATGGCAACACCTGGCTAAGACAGTGACAACTACTATGAACTGTTCCCCTTTGAACTCCAAGGCGCCAATCAAGAGGTAAGACCTTTTGAAATCTCTACTTGGATGTTGGAGGAGGACTGCCTGTGGGGCCGTCTGTCCGTTTGGGGCTTACGCCATCCAAACTTCCTGTTTTTTGCAACAAGATCAGATACAGAGCGGTTCTGAGGAATTTGTTGCTGCCCTCAAGTAAGGTTAGTCATTGCGGTTCTGAGGAATAGTTTTTTGCTGCCCTCAATAAAGTTAATGCACTGGTGCTGAGGGGTTTTTATCGCCTCAAATAAGGGAAAGGTTGTACTAAGTCTGGACATAAAGAATTAAGGTTATTGTTAGATGAGATGCATCTAAATATGGGGAATGAATGTGTGTGTATGTATGAATGAAGTGGGGGTATGAGCCGCTGACCAGGTCTAAGACTAAGCTGACTCCAGCTGCCTCAGGGCTACCCAATGTGGAAGTTCTGAAAGCAAGGGGGGTCAGCTGAACCTTGTGACCCAGCGGAGAGGTTTCCCTTACTTATGAGCTGCTGACCAGGTCTGGGACTTAAGTCACTAGTTGGTGAACCCCGTGGCTCAGTGGACCCTTTCCCTCAGATGTGAGAAAGTGAAACTTTTCTCTAGCTTATGAGCTGCTGATCTAGCGGACAGGGCACTCCCCTGTGTGTCTGGAAAATGGGGAGGGGCAGTCTAAAATTCCCCCCCCCACACACCTCCAAAGGACACCCCTGCGTACTACATGTACGTGCACTATGGCCCTAGGACCTGCAGGTATTTAGAAAATTGGAATTTTTACATGTGTGATAATCCATCCAAACAATTCCCACTTGAAGGTACCTTCAATCTAAATAAAATCATATACCTCCGAGGAACCCTTACATCACCAAAAGCCTCTGACAAACAGTGGGAGCAATTTGTCTATTGGTGGAAGGAAGCTACAACGAGACTCCATGGGTCTCGAGTGCGAAGTCTGAAGGACTCCCAGGAAAATTAAAGACTCAAGTGCAGAATTTAAAAACAAAATGTAAAGCATCTGGATGCCTCCCTACCCAAATCACTTCATCAACCCCCTCGGCTCCTTTATATCCCCAGTTAGTTAAGTCTGAAAGGGAGGAGGGAAAGGAACGGGTTAATTTGAAAATTTATCTTGGCCTAGAAATAGAGAGCTGCTCTGGGTTCAAGGTCAAGAATCAACACAGTCTGCCTTGCTCTGCATGCCAAGCATCAAAAAACCCAGCTGGCTGTAAAGTATAGACAAAGGCCACACAAGTTACAGGACTGAAATTACATTTGCAAAGGTTGGCCGCCCAATGAGACCCAACAGTCTGCCTTTGCGACCCTGGAGCCGGTGTGGTTTGGGGAGGCTGAAGAAGCCACAGGCAGCCGACCTGGACTGGACTATTGAGCAAAGGTCTCTGAAAGGGACACCCCAAGAGACCCCAGTGCAGGAAAAAACCCAAGAGCAGAAGCAAGTTGGAGATTTTTTTTGCAGTGTACCTCTGGACAACCTGTGCACAGGATAACCTCCCATCCACCCCTCTCTCTCTCTCTCTCTCACCCCTGGGCCTGGCCAGCCCCGGCAGTGTGTTTGTAAGGTGTTTTTAAAAAAAAAAAAAAAAAAAAAAAAGTTGCAGGTGGGTCTACCCCTGGTTGTAGCAGGACCGGGCAATAAAAGGAGTTGGGGGGGGGGGGGGGGGGGTGTGCGGGGGAAGGAAAAAGTTGTGTACCTAACAGCTTAAAAAAAAATTAAACAGTCAAAACGCCAATTGGCTGTGCGTTCTGTCCAGGTGGTAAGCCTCACGGGGGAGGACTCAGGTAGCCTTGGGAGTAAGAATGTTTAAGAACAGGATCAGGAGGGGTAGAGGGTTAGTTGAAAAGACCACCCTACTTGCTAAATTGGTAGTGGAACAAAGCCTGTGCCCATGGGAAGGAACGGTGCAGCAAGTAAAAAAGGATCAGGCCCAAACAGGCAGGCAGGTAAATAAATAAATCAGTTGAAAGCCCTAAGGGGCATGGTAGCATAGCTTAAAAAAAAAGCAGTAAGTATAGGCATGGGGAATTTAAACCCCTGGAACAATAATTTAAATGTTAAAATCTAAGTTAATCATATTAAAAAAATAAGCAAGTAATATTAAAAAAAATAAAAGCAATTACAGAGTTAACAAAGGGAATTATCAGTTGCATTTTGTAAAAACAAAACAAACAAAAATATCTTGTCAAGTATCAGGGGGTAGCCGTGTTAGTCTGTATCTACAAAAACAACAAGGAGTCTGGTGGCACCTTAAAGACTAACAGATTTATTTGGGCATAAGCTTTTGTGAGTAAAAACCTCACTTCTTCGGATGCATAGAGTGAAAGTTACAGATGCAGGCATTATATACTGACACATGGAGAGCAGGGAGTTACTTCACAAGTGGAGAACCAGTGTTGACAGAGCCAATTCAATCAGGGTGGATGTAGTCCACTCCCAATAATAGATGAGGAGGTGTCAATTCCAGGAGAGGAAAAGCTGCTTCTGTAGTGAGCCAGCCACTCCCAGTCCCTATTCAAGCCCAGATTAATGGTGTTGAATTTGCAAATGAATTTTAGTTCTGCTGTTTCTCTTTGAAGTCTGTTTCTGAAGTTTTTTTTGTTCAATGATAGTGACTTTTAAATCTGTAATAGAATGACCAGGAAGATTGAAGTGTTCACTTACTGGCTTATGTATGTTACCATTCCTGATGTCCGATTTGTGTCCATTTATTCTTTTGCGGAGGGACTGTCCGGTTTGGCCAATGTACATGGCAGAGGGGCATTGCTGGCACATGATGGCATATATGACATTAGTGGATGTGCAGGTGAATGAGCCCCTGATGGTGTGGCTGATGTGGTTGGGTCCTGTGATGCTGTTTCCAGAGTAGATATGGGGACAGAGTAGGCAACGAGGTTTGCTACAGGGATAGGTTCCTGGGTTGATGTTTCTGTGGTGTGGTGTGTAGTTGCTGGTGAGTATTTGCTTCAGGTTGGGGGGTTGTCTGTAAGCGAGGACTGGCCTGCCTCCCAAGGTCTGTGAGAGTGAGGGATCATTTTCTAGGATAGGTTGTAGATCGTGGATAATGCGCTGGAGAGGTTTTAGCTGGGGGCTGTATGTGATGGCCAGTGGTGTTCTGTTATTGTCCTTGTTGGGCCTGTCCTGCAGTAGGTGATTTCTGGGTACCCGTCAAATATCTTGGTTTCATTGCAGCCATTCTAAAGGAAAAATGGGCCCTTTTCCAAAGAAATGTCTAAATCCAGGCAAAAAGACTATTTAATTACAATTACTTGGCAATAAACATTTTAGTCAAATTAATAAAATACAGAATGTCTATTGGAATTTAACCACTCGATGTATAAAAGGAATGTTAAAAAAAAATGTATAGTGTATATTGTGAAAGGGGTAAAAAAAATGCAAATATGCAATGCTACTTAATAAAAATCTTATTAGGCTCCAAGGGGCTACAATAGGTGGTGTTTTCCTTTTTTCAATTACTGTTTGTTTTTTAAAAACAAAAGTTAAAGGTAACAGGCAATCAAAACTCTGGTAAAAATTAATGGTGTCCCTTTTTAAGTAAAAGTTTTAACCTGTAAATGGCTCTGAATCTAAAAGCAAGCCAGAAAGCATCTGTGTGCTAATGCAAATTACCTAATTAATAAGGTAGAAGCCACTAAAACCTGGCCTGCCTATAAAACACACACATAATGGGGGTAATTCCTCTGTTTTGCCTGCAATCAGCAAGGGTGTGTGTATATATATATATTAAACAATGATTGCCCCAGAAGGGGTAGAAATGTTTGTCTTTTAGAAAATTAGAAAAAGCTAATGCTTTGTTTAATTGAATTTTTGAAGAACAGAATGAAATTAGGGTTGGGCTGGGATTGCAGAAAACCCAAATCAAAGGTATGGTTTGGATCTGGAATCCTTTTGAACTGAGCCTTCAGAATTCTGTGCAAGTCAGATAATCAGATAATAGAGCTTGCACACTATTTTTTTTTTCTTTGACCAAAAGATTTTTTTCAGGAAATAAGGTTTTGTCAAAAGTGAAACTTGTCGTGAAAAGTCATTTTTTTTACCTTTTTCCTAAAATATTTGTTTGGTGGTTTTTTTGTTTTGTTTTTTTCCCCAAAACACCAACATGTTTCAGTTTTCAGGAACTGAAATTTTCAGTTTTGGTCTGAAAACATTCCCCAAATTTGAGTTTTTGATGGAATTTTCATAGAAATTACTTTGAAAATTAAAAAGTAATTTCCATTTAAATTTTTGGTGGGGAAAAATATTGCTTCATGACCAGCTATTCCTAGCATTGTCCCATCTCTATATGATACCAATGTTCTGTCTTCCAAGACTCACGACAAGCTGGCACAGCAAGTGTGACCAGTGTCCGGTAAGACTTTGGGCTCTGTATTGTCACACTGGCCAATCCAGCTGCCAGTGTGGTACTAGAGAATTCAAGCCAGTGCTTGCTGGGGCAGGAGGATCTAAATTCTTATCACTGCTGCCATGAAGTTCCAAGGGGTCATGGATTTGCAACAGTATAATGTGGTTAGAAGGGCCCAGTTGACCTGTCTTCTCAGTCATTCCTTTATACGTGTCTTCCTCTTCTTTCCAGACTAAATCAATATTGTCTTTTTAATTGCTACAGAATCTCCCTGCCCCATCCCTGGTGCCGAGACTAATTTTCATTGCCTTCTGATCCTGATATGCTCTTTTGTTGTCCGTTCCAAAGCTCACTGAAATAAATGGAAAGGCTCAATGGCTTTGGGACAGACCTTTAGAGAGGTAATCCAAATTGTGCATGTTGGTCAAAATGAGGACATACTGGAGAGGCCCAAAATGCTATAAAATGTTCCATACTATTGTCTACTTCCTTCAGCACACGTACCTTTAGCCTTCTATTTGCTTGAGTGGCCTTTAAATCATAGAATATCACTGTTGGAAGGGACCTCAAGACATCATCTAGTCCAACCCCTTGCTCAAAGCAGGACCAATTCCCAACTAAATCATCCCAGCCAGGGCTTTGTCAAGCCGGGCCTTAAAAACCTCCAAGGAAGGAGACTCCACCACCTCCCTAGGTAACGCATTCCAGTGCTTCACCACCCTCCTAGTGAAATAGTGTTTCCTAATATCCAACCTGGACCTCCCCCACTGCAAATTTAGACCATTGCTCCTTGTTCTGTCATCTGCCACCACTGAGAACAGCCGAGCTCCATCCTCTTCGGAACCCCCCTTCAGGTAGTTGAAGGCTGCTATCAAATCCCCCCTCATTCTTCTCTTCTGGAGACTAAACAATCCTAGTTCCCTCAGCCTCTCCTCATAAGTCATGTGCTCCAGACCCCTAATCATTTTTGTTGCCCTCTGCTGGACTCTTTCCAATTTTTCCACATCCTCCTTGTAGTGTGGGGCCCAAAACTGGACACAGTATTCCAGATGAGGCCTCACCAATGTCGAATAAAGGGGAACAATCACGTTCCTTGATCTGCTGGCAAAGCCCCTACTTATACAGCCCAAAATGCCGTTAGCCTTCTTGGCAACAAGAGCACACTGTTGACTCATATCCAGCTTCTCGTCCACTGTGACTCCTAGTCTCCTTTTCTGCAGAACTGCTACCTAGCCATTCGGTCCCTAGTCTGTAGCAGTGCATCGGATTCTTCCGTCCTAAGTGCAGGACTCTGCACTTGTCCTTGTTGAACCTCATCAGGTTTTTTTGGCCCAATCCTCTAATTTGTCTAGGTCCCTCTGTATCCGATCCCTACCCTCTAGTGTATCTACCACACCTCCTAGTTTAGTGTCATCTGCAAACTTGCTGAGAGTGCAGTCCACACCATCCTCCAGATTATTAATAAAGATATTAAACAAAACCAGCCCCAGGACCAACCCTTGGGGCACTCTACTTGAAACCGGCTGCCAACTAGACATGAAGCCATTGATCACTACCCGTTGAGCCCGACAATCTAGCCAGCTTTCTATCCACCTTACAGTCCATTCATCCAGCCCATACTTCTTTAACTTGGCGGCAAGAATACTGTGGGAGACTGTATAAAAAGCTTTGCTAAAGTCAAGGAATAACACATCCACTGCTTTCCCCTCATCCACAGAGCCAGTTATCTCATCATAGAAGGCAATTAGTTTAGTTAGGCACGACTTTCCCTTGGTGAATCCATGCTGACTGTTCTGGATCACTTTCCTCTCCTCTAAGTGTTTCAGAATTGATTCCTTGAGGACCTGCTCCATGATTTTTCCAGTATCAGAGGGGTAGCCGTGTTAGTCTGAATCTGTAAAAAGCAACAAAGGGTCCTGGGGCACCTTAGAGACTAACAGAAGTATTGGGAGCATAAGCTTTCGTGGGTAAGAACCTCACTTCTTCAGATGCAAGTAATGGAAATCTCCAAGGCAGGTATAAATCAGTATGGAGATAACGAGGTTAGTTCAATCAGGGAGGGTGAGGTGCTCTGCTAGCAGTTGAGGTGTGAACACCAAAGGAGGAGAAACTGCTTCTGGTAGTTGGATAGCCATTCACAGTCTTTGTTTAATCCTGATCTGATGGTGTCAAATTTGCAAATGAACTGGAGCTCAGCAGTTTCTCTTTGGAGTCTGGTCCTGAAGTTTTTTTTGCTGTAAGATGGCTACCTTTACATCTGCTATTGTGTGGCCAGGGAGGTTGAAGTGTTCTCCTACAGGTTTTTGTATATTGCCATTCCTGATATCTGACTTGTGTCCATTTATCCTCTTGAGTAGTGACTGTCCAGTTTGGCCAATGTACATAGCAGAGGGGCACTGATGGCATATGATGGCATATATAACATTGGTGGATGTGCAGGTGAATGAGCCGGTGATGTTGTAGCTGATCTGGTTAGATCCTGTGATGGTGTTGCTGGTGTAGATATGTGGGCAGAGTTGGCATCGAGGTTTGTTGCATGGGTTGGTTCCTGAGTTAGAGTTGTTATGGTGCGGTGTGTGGTTGCTGGTGAGAATATGCTTGAGGTTGGCAGGTTGTCTGTGGGCGAGGACTGGCCTGCCTCCCAAGGTCTGTGAAAGTGAGGGATCATTGTCCAGGATGGGTTGTAGATCACTGATGATGCGTTGGAGAGGTTTAAGCTGAGGACTGTAGGTGATGGCCAGTGGAGTTCTGTTGGTTTCTTTTTTGGGCCTGTCTTGTAGCAGGAGGCTTCTGGGTACACGTCTGGCTCTGTTGATTTGTTTCTTTATTTCCTTGTGTGGGTATCATAGTTTTAAGAATGCTTGGTGAAGATCTTGTAGGTGTTGGTTTCCGTCTGAGGGGTTGGAGCAGATGCGATTGTACCTCAGTGCTTGGCTGTAGACGATGGATCGTGTGGTGTGACTGGGGTGGAAGCTGGAGGCATGAAGGTAGGCATAGGGTCAGTGGGTTTTGGGTATAGGGTGGTGTTAATGTGGCCATCGCTTATTTGTACTGTGGTGTCTAGGAAGTGAACCTCCCGTGTAGATTGGTCCAGGCTGAGGTTGATGGTGGGGTGGAAGCTGTTGAAATCATGGTGGAATTCTTCCAGGGTCTCCGTCCCATGGGTCCAGATGATGAAGATGTCATCAATATAGCTTAGGTAGAGAAGGGGCATGAGTGGACGAGAGCTGAGGAAGCATTGTTCCAGGTCAGACATAAAAATGTTGGCATATTGTGGGGCCATGCGGGTGCCCGTAGCAGTGCCACTGGTCTGGAGGTATATATTGTCACCAAATTTGAAATAATTGTGCGTGAGGATAAAGTCATGATTTTTCCAGCGGCTGAGGTGAGGCTGACTGGCCTGTAGTTCCCCAGATCCTCCTTCCTTTTTTTAAAGATGGGTACTACATTAGCCTTTTTCCAGTCATCAGGGACCTCCCCTGATCCCCATGAGTTTTCAAAAATAATGGCTAATGGCTCTGCAATCTCATCCACCAACTCCTTTAGCACCCTCAGATGCAGCGCATCCGGCCCCATGGACTTGTGCACGTCTAGTTTTTCTAAATAGTCCAGAACCACTTCTTTCTCCATAGAGGGCTGGTCACCTTCTCCCCATATTGTGCTGCCCAGTGCAGCAGTCTGGGAGCTGACCTTGTTCGTGAAGACAGAGGCAAAAAAAAGCATTGAGGATGTAAGCAGAGTCAGGATGAGCTCTATCCTGACGTCTGGTGGTGAATTATGGCGAGTGTGAAAAAGAACTCCAGGAGCTGATCTTGTTTGCATAGGCACACCCACTCACCTGGCATAAAACAACAGCAACTCAAGGTGGTTACTTTGACTGGTGTGGGATCCCCAGTTTTCTCTGTTATTGGGGCAGGAAGAATAAAGTTTTGTTACCCTGATTCTGTAAATCAAGGCCAGTGGAACTGTTGTATGACAGAAGGACTGAGTGAGTCCTTCACCATTACCTAAGTAGCACTTGCTTGACAAGGGGCATGGGTTACAATTCCCAGTGAATGGAGAGAGGATGGGGACAGGTATTTGTACCTGATGATATGGGCCCCTCTGAGTGTTTGAAACACCAATTACACTACCTCCTCTCTCCACTGTGGAATATCAGAGCTAACTTTGATTCCATTAGGAGTCTAGTTACAGGCTGCTGAGCTGAATTCACTTCGGGCCAATGGTGCACTAGCACTGGGGCTCCCCTACTATGAGCTGAAATTGCTAAGAGCTGAAATCACAAAAGAGCTAAAGTTATTAAGAGCTGAGATCACTGAGTGCTGTGTTAACTAGTGGGGGAGCCTGAAGCTATATTGCTAAGCGGCTGGTGGAGCAGCTAGCAGAGTGGAGCCTTGTGGGGACGGTTGGAGCAGAGCTGAGCGGCTCACAGGTTGGGGAGCGGAGTGGCTGCCAGAGCACTTCATGGGATGGCAGGAGCGGCTCACGGGACAGCTGGTGGAGTGGAGTGGCTCATGGTAAAGGCTGTGGAAGAACCCCATGGAGAGGCAGCCGGCCGGCCTCGGATCACATAAAGTGCCCCTTAACACCCTGTGCCCCCCCCCCCGAACTCTGGGGCTGCACTGACCAGGGACAGACACTTTGGGGGGTTGTTGGACTTTTGGGACTTTGGTGATCCTTGGGTTGCTGGTTTCAAGAACCAACGGGAAAGGACACAGCCCAATTTGCTGGGGTGGGTTTTTTGCTCATGGTTTGTGTTCTGAATCCTGTTTGTGGTGTTTTTCCAATTTAATGCTGATGTTGTTTACCTCATGTTGTTAGTAAACATTTTCTGTTACACTCAAACTCTGTGCTTGCAAGAGGGAAAGTATTGCCTCTAAGGGTACATCTACACTACAGCGGGGAGTCGATTTAAGATACGCAAATCCAGCTACGTGAATAGCGTAGCTGAATTCGACATATTGCAGCCGACTTACCCCGTTGTGAGGACGGCGGCAAAATCGACTTCTGCCGCTTTTTGTCGGCGGCGCTTACTACCACCTCTGCTGGTAGAGTTAGAGCGCCGATTCGGGGATCGATTGTCGCGTCCCGACGGGACGCGATAAATCGATCCCCGAGAGGTCGATTTCTACCCGCCGATTCAGGCGGGTAGTATAGACCAGACCTTAGAGGCACCCAGGGGGTAGTATGTAATTGTCCCAGGTCACTGGGTGGGGGCTCGAGCCGGTTTTGCATTGCATTATTGAAACAGAACCCCTAGATACAAAACCCGGCCCTTGTTGCTGCCAACTTAGATGGGCGGAAGGGTTACATGTACATTAGCTTTTTCCACATCCTCTGTCACTAGGTTGCCTCCCTCATTCAGTAAGGGTCCCACACTTTTCTTGACTTTCTTCTTATTGCTAACACACCTGAAGAAACCCTTCTTGTTACTCTTAACATCTCTTGGTAGCTGCAACTCCAAATGTGATTTGGCCTTCCTGATTTCACTCCTGCATGCCTGAGCAATATTTTTATACTCCTCCCTGGTCATTTGTCCAACCTTCCACTTCTTGTAAGCTTTTTTTTTGCGTTTAAGATCCGCAAGGATTTCACGGTTTATCCAAGCTGGTCGCCTGCCATATTTACTATTCTTTCTACACATCGGAATGGTTTGTTCCTGCAACCGCAATAAGGATTCTTTAAAATTCAGCCAGCTCTCCTGAACCCCTTTGCCCTTCATGTTATTCTCCCAGGGGATCCTGCCCATCTGTTCCCTGAGGGAGTCAAAGTCTGCTTTTCTGAAGTCCAGGGTCTGTATTCTGCTGCTCTCCTTTCTTCCTTGTGTCAGGATCCTGAACTCTACCATCTCATGGTCACTGCCTCCCAGGTTCCCGTCCACTTTTGCTTCCCCTACTAATTCTTCCCTGTTTGTGAACAGCAGGTCAAGAAAAGCTCTGCCCCTAGTTGGTTCCTCCAGCACTTGCACCAGGAAATTGTCCTCTACACTTTCCAAAAACTTCCTGGATTGTCTGTGCACCGCTGTATTGCTCTCCCAGCAGATATCAGGGTGATTAAAGTCTCCCATGAGAACCAGGGCCTGCGATCTAGCAACTTCTGCTAGTTGCCAGAAGAAAGCCTCGTCCACCTCATCCCCCTGGTCTGGGGGTCTATAGCAGACTCCACCATGACATCACCCTTGTCGCTCACACTTCTCAACTCTATCCAGAGACTCTCAGATTTTTCTGCAGTTTTATACCGGAGCTCTGAGCAGTCACACTCCTCTCTTACTTACAACACAACTCCCCCACCTTTTCTGCCCTGCCTGGCCTTCCTGAACAGTTTATATTCATCCATGATAGTACTCCAGTCATGTGAGTTATCCCACCAAGTCTCTGTTATTCCAATTCCATCATAGTTCCCTGACTGTGCCAGGACTTCCAGTTCTCCCTGCTTGTTTCCCAGGCTTCTTGCATTTGTGTATAGGCACTTAAGATAACTCATCGATCGTCCCTCTTTCTCAGTATGAGACAGGAGTCCTCCCCTCTTGCGCTCTCCTGCTTGTGCTTCCTCCCAGGATCCCACTTCCCCACTTACCTCAGGGCTTTGGTCTCCTTCCCCCGGTGAACCTAGTTTAAAGCCCTCCTCACTAGGTTAGCCAGCCTGCTGGCGAAAATGCTCTTCCCTCTCTTTGTTAGGTGGAGCCCGTCTCTGCCTAGCACTCCTTCTTGGAACACCATCCCATGGTCGAAGAATCCAAAGCCTTCTCTCCGACACCACCTGCGTAGCCATTCGTTGACTTCCACTATTCGACGGTCTCTACCCAGGCCTTTTCCTTGCACAGGGAGGATGGACGAGAACACCACTTGCGCCTCAAACTCCTTTATCCTTCTTCCAAGAGCCATGTAGGCTGCAGTGATCTGCTCAAGGTAATTCTTGGCAGTATCATTGGTGCCCACGTGGAGAAGCAGGAAGGGGTAATGATCCGAGGGCTTGACGAGTCTCGGCAGTCTCTCCATCACATTGTGTATCCTAGCTCCTGGCAAGCAGCAGACCTCTGTTTTCCCAGTCAGGGCGGCAGATAGATGACTCAGTCCCCCCTGAGGAGGGAGTCCCTGACCACCAGCACCATCCTCCTCCTGTTGGGAGTGGTGGTCGTGGAACCCTCATCCCTAGGACAGTGCATCTTTTGCCTTCCAATCGGTGGAGTCTCCTTCTGCTCCCTTCCCTCAGATAGGTCATCTAGTCCACTCTCCACATTAGTACCTGTAGAGAGAACATGGAAACAATTGCTCACCTGTATCTCCATTGCTGGTGTAGAGACACTCCTCTTTCTCCTTCTGGAGGTCACATGCTGCCAAACCTCTTCACCATCCTTCTGTCCCTGCTGCGCTGCCTGCTCTGAATCTTCAGAACGTTGTGGCCGTAGAAGCATCTCCTGATGTCTGTCCAGGAAATCTTCATTTTCCCTCATGCAATGCAGAGTCAATACTAGTTTCTCCAGACCTCAAACCTTCCCTTCCAATATGGAGACCAGCTTGCACTTTGTACAGACAAAGTCACTTCTGTCCTGTGGAAGAAAGACAAACATGGCACAACCTGTGCAGGTTACAACAACTGATCGCTCACCTTCCATATTGCCGTCCTCTAAGAGCTTCCTCAACTGTTGCAGGAACTACTCAGAGAAACCTGCAGATGAAAGTCTCAGAGAGCTCTCCCCAAGCAAACTCCCTCTGCTGTTTGCCGCTCAGCTGGTTCGCTGCTGACTGCCCTTATATACCAGTCAGGCCCACTCAAGGCCCACCTGGAACAAAGCACTCCTAATTCACACTTTTCAAACAAGCAAGCAATCAAGCACACGGTCAAACTGACCAACTGTTCCAGCAGCAGACACTCAGATACTCTCCAACACAGCCCCCCTAATGTAGCACTTAGCGTAAATCAGTGGTTCTCAAACTTCTGTAGTGGTGACCCCTTTCACATAGCAAGCTTCTGCGTTCAACCCCCAGCCAATTAAAAACACTCTTTTCTATATTTAACACCATTATAAATGCTGGAGGCAAAGTGGGGTTTGGGCTGGAGGCTGACGGCTCATGACTCCCCATGTAATAATCTTGCAACCCCCTGAAGGGTCCCAACCCCCTATTTGAGAACCCCTGCTATAAATCAAGCCCACTTATGACCGGTGCAGTTTTATGTCTGTTTGACTTTTACAAGCATCATAAATAGTCCAGGTGGCATTGGTCTGGCAGTAGTCAACAGTGAGAGATGCAGAGATAAATAAACCAGGGAAAGGTTTTTTTCTGGCTCTGCTCGGGTGATATTCACCACTGTGCAGAAGCCCAGAGCAGGCCAATACCCCATTCAAAAGAGAGTTTAAGTGGGGTGTAACTGGTATCCAGGCCCTTTGTACCCTTGAAGTATCTGTCTGCTATAGCCACTCCTCCTCTCTGTGTGTCTGACCTAGGGATGGATGGGTTTAGTCAAGGAGTCAGATAAATCTTCTTCCTAATTTTGACCCCCAAACTCTGAACCTCCCTTAAGGTTTGAAAAAAAGCTTGGTTAATGTCAGAGGGGTTTTTCCCTCTTTACTGCCTGCCTCTGCACTGCTTGGTTCTGGCTGCAATGATAAATGGAAAAGCCAAGATACCGTAAAGGCAGCTGTCAAAGCAGATTTGCCACCTCACATGAATCAGAAAGCAATGGGGCTCTCTGGGCAATATCTGTCTTGTGAGATTTCCAGGCTGGGGTGTGTGGTTTTTTTTTTTTTTTTTTTTTTTTTTTTTTTTGACTCAAGAGCCTCTGATGGAATTGCCTTGTTTACTTAGCTGAACCATAAAGGCTGCATGTAGCCCCACTGGTGTAAAGCTGGATGAAGGTCACCAGCTTTAATGTCCCAAACCAAAACCACTGAATTAAAAAATACAAGATGTGTGTGAACTCCAAACCTGAATCTAGATCTAAAGTTTCCAGATGGCCCTACTCTTGACAATGGACCAAATCAAACATCAGATCAGCTTCCAAGGGGTGCATTTGAAATCAGATTACAGAAGAGGGGAGATGCTTACACAACATCTACTTGCACTGGGCCTGCTCTCACCTATTCATCTTCTTAGGGTGGTGATTTGTGCTGGCAGTGGCAGCTCCAGGCCCCAGTCAGGGATACATACTCCAGTGTGCTGGGTGCTGTGCACACATACCAAGAAGACCGGCCCTGTGCCCATGTGGACAATCTGAATGTATGCTGTCCCTGAATACTCGGGCACTACATACCCAGTATGGGAGGAGAATGGGAAGGTGAAATCCACCTCCAAGCCAGGCTCAACACACAGAGCCACCATCAGATGATGCTGCTGCTTCCATCTGTCCTTCACGCTGCCCCATCATTGTTGCTCCAGCATCTGGTCTGACATAGCAGCTGTGGCTCTTTCATGCTGATCGATGGGGAAATGTCATGGGGCTGGTACACCCCATTACCCTTTAGGGGAAGGGTGAAGGGGCATTATGGTTCCATTGCTGAGTTTGAATGAAGGCCCCTAGCCTCAGGGCAGTATGGCCTAATGGTCAGCATCCATAAGGTGACCTTCTCAGTCAGAACTATGAGGCCTACCGGCTGGAATCCATATAACTACCCTTTCTGTCAGGGCTGTGCAGCCCAGCAGCCAGAGTCAATAGGGTTGGTGAGGTGGGCCGCCACCCCAGGGTGGGCAGCGGCCAGACTAGGGGTACCTGGGCACTCCCTCTCCATGGGGTCCCAACCCAGGGCCCTATCGATGGGGGGATTGCCCGCTACCAGCTTGGCGTGGATCCTGTTGAAACACACCGAGCTAATCTCCAGTTCTACAACCTATTCCCTGCAAAGACAGACTCATTTCTCTGTGGCTTGCTGTCTCAGGGTCCCCACAGTCTCTCCTCCCTCTGTGGGGATCATCACTGTCTGGCTGGCCTCCGCATCCCGGAGTGCAGGCGGTCCCTCAGCAGGAGCCCGCAACACACCTCCTTCCTCTCCAGTAGTCAGCCCAGACTGAGCGGAACTGTTTCCTTTTATAGCCTGATTCCAGCTGGAGCATGCCCAGTGGAGCGGAGGAGGCATGGCCTCCTCGGCCCAAAGAGAAGAATTAACCCCTGTGGCACCAGTGCAGGGTTGGTACACCCCATCATAGGAACGAAGGCTGCTAGAGTTGCATAACTACAGCCCCTCCTCCGGCCTGACCTACCACCCAGCCCTGCATAAGGCAGTTCTGGAGATGAGTTCCCTGGCTAGGGTGACCAGATAGAAAGTGTGAAAAATCAGGACAGTGGGTGGGGGGTAATAGGTACCTATATAAGTAAAAGCCCCGAATATCAGGACTGTCCCTATAAAAGTGGGACATCTGGTCACCCTATCCCTGGCCCACAGATGCTGGCAGATGGGTACCTTTATGTGCCTGCTCTGCTTGCCAGCTCCCAGCACTGCCCCTGCATGGGCTTGGAGTGGTACAAAGCACCTGGATCATGCAGCTGCCCTATGTGCAAGGGGCTGATGTCACCCAAGAGAAGTGAAATGCATGGATTTGGGCCCTGATTCAGCAAAGCACCAAAGCATGTGCTTAAGTCCCATCAACTTCAGTGCATATGCCTATATGTAAGAGTGTTCTGCTGAGCTTGCTGTGGCAGAGACTGTCTTTTTGTTCTGTGCATGTATGCTACCTAGCGCAATGGGGTGCTGATCCATGACTAGGTCTCTGGAGGCCCTACCTGTGCCTGTTCTTGGGGTATCCAAGACTGTGAATCACCTTGTTTCTTCCTGCCTCGAGTGAGAGGTAGCTTTGCCCAGGGTGGCTGGGTGTTAGCATCCTCCCATCACCAGCCTGCTAGCTACTCAAGCACTCTCCTCAGGGCTATGCCTGACCTGTCTTTGCCTTACAGGTTTATAATAGGTGCCCCCCAGTCCCTGAGCTCCTTTGAATTGATCTGCTGTTATATCCAGCCCCTGACATGGACTACTCACAGAAATCCCAGATCCTCTGCCCCCAAAGGAGGAATGTACCCCATTTTACTAGTTTTATCTTAAATCACTGCTCGGTAAAATCACACAGCACTTGTAATAAAACAAAAGAAGGTTTATTTTAAAAGAAAACAGACATTCAACCAGAAATGAGAGAGAGAGAGTGTGAGTGATGGATACAAATGATTACAATACAAAACAAACTCATTAAACACAAACTAGGGCCTACATTTATTAATAGTTATCTTTCCTATCTTATAAAGTAGGTTTTCCACCCAGTGTTTAGTCTGTTGCACAGCTGACTGGCTTCAGAGGACCCAGAATCCAAACTTCCATGAAAATTCAGTGGCTCTGCAAGATGTTTCCTTAGTGAATGGATCCAGAGTGCCTCTCTACTCTGTGTTATACTGAGACAACCTTTTGTCTCTATTCATAGGCAGGGCTATCCCCTGGGTTCATTGTTTACCTCCCAGTGGCTTTGGTTGCTCGCTGTTGTCTCTGATGATTTTCCATTGATTGGTTTGGGATGGAACAAGGCTGGACAACTGAGCTTTGCATTAAATCACCAGCTAACTGGAGCATGGTGACAACTCCCTCCTGTGTGACTTTACTCCAACACCATAAAGCAGACTTTCAATATAGTTACATTATTCTTTAAATATTACCTGTATGTGCTTCTTGCAATGATTGAGTCTTGATAATTCCTAGCTGTCTGTAAATAACTTACATGTTATCTCTTTGGGATAACTAGCCAAAAATACATATTTGGTGTAGTGAGTTTGTCAGGGCTGAGACGAGAGTTGTTTGCAAAGAACAGGAGATCTTTTGCCAAGGGGTCTCTGTGTCATGCTACCACAATACATATAATAAACAATAACGAGGGGAGGGGGGCCAAGTACATGCTTATGTCCTTTGCTGAATCTAAGCCTCAGTCATCATTGGACCATGACAATTCCTTTCAAACATTTACTAACATATCAAATAAATTTCCCATACCATCAAATGCATTTTAGAGTACTATGGATCTGCTGAGATACATGAGCACAATGGCAAATATTTCATTTTCAGTAGGATTTTTTTCTTTCCCAACCTACTCCCCCCTCAGCCCATCAGCCTCAAAGAAGGCACTGGAACTTCAAAAGAACCCATATCTTCTGAGTGCCAGTCCAGTGTGATAGCTACTCAGCAACATTGTCTCCATTTACTCTTATAATTAGATATTCTTGTTATTCAGATGAACAGACAATCCTTTTTTTTAATCTCTTGAGCTCAGTCATTTTTGTGGCAATGAGTGCCACAGGCTAATTGTTTATTTTTTTAGTTATTACCATTATTTTTACAGCAAGGTAACTTCATTTGTCTTCATTCCATTCCAAAAGTAGCAATGCCATACTATCTGAGCTCCTCACAATCTTTTCATCCATCTAAACCCGGTGAGGTTGGGACTTGCTATTATAGCTCAGTCACCAAGACACAGAGGGACAGATTTTTAAAGCTATGTAGGCACCTAACTCCCACTGATGGGAAATTATGGTAAGCAACCTCAGGAAGCCTTGCTGTTAAGGGGACAAGCACATGGTTGTAATGCCCCGCCCCCCCAGGGCTGACGCAACCCATTAGGCGACCTAGTCGCTCGCCTAGGGCGCTAACATTTGGGGGGCAGCGACCGCGGTGGCCGGATCTTCGGCCACCCCGGTCGTCGTTGATATTTTGGGGGCAGGACCTTCCGCCACCTCTGTTGGGGGCAGGACCTTCCATCGCCTAGGGCGGCAAAAAAGCTGGCGGCGCTCCTGCCTCCCCCCCATCCCAGTCATATATAGTGGGTTAAAAAACAACAACCAGAGAACCTCTCTGCTAAGCAGCAGGAATCACACTATTTACCAAAGCAAAAGTGCTCTTCCAAACAAACCCATGATGAATGATGGAGTGTCTTGATTGCTGTTGTGCTGAGGAGCAGAGCAGCTGCTGGGTGGAAGAAGGGAGTGATTTACTATCCAAAGGATTCCTTTTGTATTATTATTAAAACACTGTGTCGCCCCTACCTCCCTGCAATGCCAGTGTATTAAAAAAGTGACAATTAGTCTTTAACAAAGTGACAATGAGACATGGCAGCCAGAGAAATGTAATTTGAATTTCAATGCAACATCTGAGGAACACTGGGAAAGACGCACCCGTGGCACAGCTGTCAATCACTCAAATCACACGGCTGGGACAAACCAGCGTCTCCCAGCTTGCGCTGGGTCTCTTTCAGCTGCTCCCCTCCATGCTTTGGAACCCAAATATAACTGCAGCCTCCAACCCCACCATGGGATATTTGCTGTAAATGCCCTGCTTTCCCTGCCTCCCCAGCGCCCGTTCCATCCTGCAAATTAAACTATTTATCCTAATCTAACTCTTTCTTAAATACAATCCCCAATTGTCCGTCAGGCTTCGGATCTAGGAATGGAGCTCTCAGGATGCAACACGCTCCACATCCCCATTGTACATAAACAAAGAGCAAAACCAATGTAAACATTGTCTCCCGTCCACCTGCACAAAGCTTAGCAGTTTGCTTTGGTATGTGATATCCAAACACACTGCTTGGGCCACATCTTGTGTAAATCACCATCGCTCCAGCGAAGTCAATAGCTGCTCGGTCACCTGGTATAAATTGGCATATACATTGGGGTTCCCTGTAACAGCAGGGCCTGGACTCACTGACCCCAACTCAGCACCACTTCCAGTCCCATGTCCTATGTAACTCATCCTAGCTCTGGTGAGCTCAGTGTGCCAGATGCTCAGCTGGCCTACGCTGGGTTTCACTCTGCTGTCAGTGGAATGGGGCTCATTTATCCCAGCTGCGGATCTGGTCCGTCAGCAAGACTCTGCTCCTATGTGGAGAAGGGTGCAGCAGTTGGAGGCCAAAGGATTCATTATCCTTACCTTCCAACAGATCCACCAGCTGGAGGCTTCCTAAGGCCACTCTACCCTCCCAGATCCAGAGGAGGAGCCCCTTCCTTCCACCACTGCCTGATCGTGCCTCCTGCCAAACAAAGGGCAGAGGCAAGAGCAATCCACTGGCCTGCCAGCTGTGGCTGCGGGGTGGGGAAGGAAGGACCTGCTGCTCTCTCCTGCTCTCACCTGGGAGGGGGTTCTGGGGATAGTGACCCAACCTAGCATCCAGAGGGGGGCAGGCCCCACAGCCCAAATGGCAGAAGCCCTGATTCCAAAGCAGGGAAATGCTGCACCCCATGAACTAGAGACTCTGAGCAGCCCTGTGCCCTTTATCCCAGGCTTATCACATGCATGATTTAACCAGCTCTGGAGAAGACAGGTTTATTCCGCGCTTTCCCCATAGAAAATAAACAGCTGTAATTACTTTGAGAAATTCAAGGCAGTTCCGCCCGCTCCCTCCCTCCTCCTCCGCTCCCTACAAGAAGGACTGCAGTCCAGGCCCGGCCCAGCTACTCTTGGGGTGAGCTAGGACTGCACCTGGCCCTGGAGATGCCCCGCTAAGCCCCAGAGGAGCCCATCTGTTATGCCAGCATTAGCTCAGCAGCAATAATGAGAATTGCACCAGTGCCAACTGCAGCCCCGTGGGCTGCACTGTGCTGCATGAGCTCAGCAGCACCTCACAGTTCATGAGGGGTTGGCTACAAGTAGTCTAAAGGGAGCCGAGTCTACATGCTTGTACAATTAAGAGCTGTGAGCATACGTCTGTATTCTTAAAATGCTGCCCTAGAGGGAGCTTTGGAAGCAGCCCTGGCTTACAGTACCTCCAAGCCCATGACAGAGACATCCAGCGAGGTGTGTATGCCAGAGAGGGGGTTATTTACTTAAGGAAGGGCAGCCAATGGCACTGCTACCCCCTTTCCCTGAGTCAGTGCATGCATCCACTTCCGATGCAACCCATTGTCAGAGGAGATTGATGGGGGGCATGTGCTGAATCTAAGCCCTGGCCACGTCAGCTTCAGTGGAGAGGAAGCTGGAGCGAGCATCAGCTCTGCCTTCCCAAGGCCTTTCCACCCGCAGGGACCTCTATGGAAATCAGTGTGGAGCCACAAGTGAATTTAATCCAGGAAGATTTCATGGGTTAAACTGGGGAGGGAGGGGGTGCAGAACTGGCCCCACCCTCAATCTTTATAGTGTTGCTAACTCTTGTGATTTGAAAATGAGTCTCAGGATACTTGGTGTTTTGCTTAAAGCCCTAGCTTCAGGAGTCATGGGACAGGAGAATCTCAGTTTTCATTTTTACAAAAAGGAAAGTTTCAAGCCCTGGTGGCTACAAAGTAAAGCTTGAAAACATGGCCATGTTTAGAACAATCTCATGATTTTGGGCCACCTGACTCATGATTTTGGAATCCTTGGGGCTGGCCATACTGTGACTTTGTCCATGGTGGTAAAATGGTTGGGAAGGGGGTTAACAAACTCTATCACACCCCAGTCCAAACATTCTAGCTCAAACAGGAATCAATTCAGGGAAGTTCTAGGACCTGTGTTAAGCACAAGGCCAGACTAATTAATCACAGTGGTCCCTTCATAGATTTATCATCTATGAACCTAGATAGCCCTCCCCCCTCCAAAAAAAACTGGCTGTTTTTCGAGCTGCTTCCAACCCACTTTCCTAAGCTCTAACCCTCTCAATACTCAGTGGAAAGTTCCCTGCTGCCAGTGCTTATATTACTGTGTATTTAACATTTTACTGGGGACGCTCAGCTGAATTCAAACTCAGAGTGAATTGTCAGACAGAGAAAAATGCTGCTGGAGCATATGTAAATGCAGTTAATGCAGTCAAACAAATAAACTATATCTTTATTAGCATCTTTATTTTAGTATAGGGTTTTTCTTCTTTCCTTTTGGTTTTACTTCAGTGAACCGTGACATTTTTGAGAGAATCCTGACAACTAAAGGAAAGTGCAGGCTGAATAAGCAGGCAAGGTTTCTGAACAGGGAGGGCTGAGACTGTGGAAGAGCCGTTCCAAGAAATAAAGGCAGCTCGGGATGGGGGGCAGGGAAGGCTGGAGTTGTGGTTAAGAGAGTGGACTGGCATTCTTGAGCTGTTCATTTAGTTCCCCACTTTGCCACAGACTTCCTGTAGCACCTTGAGCGAGTGGCTTAGACCCAAAGTTTGCAAAAGAATTTAGCACTCACAGTGGTGAACGCTTTCGATATCTGCCCTTAATCTCCCTGGTCCTCAGTTTCCCTTCAGTAAATGGGGGTACACTGATCTCCTACCCTTGGTTTGCCTTGTCCCTGGCACTGCACTGTGATGTGTGTAGCTGGAGTCTCCCAGAGCCCCTTTTAAGGCATGCCCCAGTGAAGGATGATCTTTCATCGTGTTTCGAATCAGATATCTACATGATTGCTTGATTCTTGTCTTTAAAACTATTTAAACAGCCATTATGAAGTGATTGTTTAGCCCCCACGTTTAGGTTTTGTAAAAGATGTTATATAGCTTATTATAGGAGCCCAAATACCACAGCCTTGGGCTAGCAGGAGAGACCTGGATGTGAAACAGACTAGAAACAGGATGTGAAATTAACCAGCCTAGTGTCCCTGCCCGAGCATGGTGACTCTTAAAAAGGAAACAGCCACTATCAGTGATGAAAACTACATTTGACTCTTAAAATTTGTTCACTTTCAAAAATTAAAGAGTTCTGGGTGTTCTTAGATACAGTTCTGATAGACAGAGAGACCTACCTTACGTAGTCTTTAAATCAAGCCTAGCTGTCTCTCTAAAAGATATACTTAGCTCAACCATAAATTATGGGTTTATTGTAGCAATTACTGGGTGGAAATCTCTGGCCTGTGTCATGCAGGAGGTCATACTAAGATAAGAGTAGTCCCTTCTGGCTCTAAAATAAATAAATCTATATGCCTAGATAGCAAAATACTGCTGCTGGACGGCCAGGTGGATAGACAGACTTTGGAAAACAAAATATAGGAGAGTTCCTTAGAAGGAGCTGATTTACCACACAAATCAAGGCACAGAGGCTAATTGATAGCTTCCTGTTAGCTTCCTTTGGCATATAAACAGGCTCTCCCTGCCTCCACTCTACTCCCCAGCTCTGTGTCCTCAAATGTCCTCAAGTGTCTGGGGCTGCTGCATTGAAAAACCTCCTCCCAGCTCCGTTGGCAGAGGGCCTCATGGCCTAAGGAAACGCGGATGTACAATGACATGTTTAAAAGCAAACTGACCTCTTTAGAAATGCAGGAGTGCTGCCAAACAGCCAGTGGCCAGGGGGAATGTCTGTGGGCCCGATCCTGAGAGTGTAGTGCACCCTACAGCAAAAGCAGAGAGCACTCATCACCTCACCGGATCAGGCCCTGAAAAACCATCAGGCCACAGGTACCTGCCCAGCACCAGTATTCTCTCCCCACTGTCTGTACTGAGCTATCTTGATTATCACTTCAAATGTTTTTTTTCTCCTACTTAATTGGCCTCTCAGAGTTGGTAAGACAACTCCCACCTGTTCATGCTCTCTGTATGTGTGTATATATATCTCCTCGATATATGTTTCACTCTATATGCATCCGAAGAAGTGGGTTGTAGCCCACGAAAGCTTATGTTCTAATAAATTTGTTAGTCTCTAAGGTGCCACAAGTACTGTTCTTCTCCCCACTGCGTCTTCGGTATCACACATGCTGCTTTTATGCAGTAACTGGCAGCACCAGCACCGTCCTGCTGGATAAGAATGAGGATCACAGAAAAGAAGGCATTGTAGGCTGTCTGTTTGTCGCTCTAGGTACACGTTACCTCCATCACCATAGCACCTGAGCATAAGAAGCAAAGAAGAATGCCCTATCCAAGGGGTGGCTGCATTTCAGTGCTATGGGGCGGTGCTCATAGTAAACAAAAGTGGGACAAAACGTGCTAGCTCACTAGTGAGACATTACAACCAATCCATGCCTACTGGGGTATTGTGGCTGTCACTGGTGCAGGCCTCAGCCACACAGGGCTTCACACAGCCGCAATGAAGGTGAAACTCAGATCCTGCTCCAAACGCACAGAGCCAGCCCTGCCGACGGCAATTCTGGCCCCAGGGCAGAACAGTCAATGGGACCCCAGGCCCGGCGTGGTGTCACCGCATGGGCGTGGAGCTGGACCACGTGCGGCGGCTGGTGCACGCATGTACAAGCCGCGGACATGCGGACACGGTCCGCCTGACATTTGGGCGGTGCTACAGCTACACTGGCTGGTGCTCAGCGAGCTGGTGCCAGCTGCGCTGCTGATGTCCAGTGAGCTGCTAGAGGTGCTACTGGGCACGCTCTTCCAGCATGGCCAGGGCTTCCACATGTCCACCCGGCTGCCTTTGCTGCCGCTGGTACCACCCCAAGCGTGCCTAGGAGCCCTGTGGCCCATCTGGGTGATTTAAAAGGTCCCGGGGCTTGTGGCAGCTGGGGGCCTCAAGGCCCTTTTAAATCATCCGGGCCCCTTTGCCCCCTCTGTCGGCGGGTCTGCACAGAGCCCGTCAGCTAAAGGGACTCTCTGCATTGGAAGCAGGGCTGGCAGGAAAGCACTAACTCCATTTCACAGGCTTGATATTTGTTATTGTTACACATCAGTGAGAGGATCCAGCATAGCAGGGACTTGAACATGGCACTCACGCTGCCCTAACCACTAGCGCTTTTAATCAGGAGATCTCTTGAGGTCATCTTGAGCTTGTTTGCCTCTTGGAGTTGGTCCACTCTGTACAAATAATCTGTAGTCTGATGGTTAGGGAACTGATCTGCTCTGAAGCAGGCAGAGCAGGGATTTGAACACATACCTCTTCCATCCTGGGTGAGTGATATGGCTATTTCAGGCACATACTCTCTTGCTGGTTCTGAGCAGAAATTCCATCCTGGACCATAGAAACCTTCCTGACCAATGTTTTGTCGAAGCCAACACATTTTCACCAAAAGTTTAAGTTTAGCAAATTACAATTTTCCAAGAAAAAGAAGTTTCATTGAAAAATTCCCAGTCAACTCTAACGGCAGGCCCCATGACACACAGTTGAGCAGTTCTGACTCTGTCCAGTAGAGGGCATACACTAACCAGAGTATAGATGCTAAGACTAATATTGGGACTTTCTCTCTTTAGGACCAGCTCTCCTGTTAGGGCAGTAGTGCAAAACAATGACACGCAATGCTTGTGTCCATTTCTGTGCACTAGTGTCATAACTATAAAGGGAAGGGTAACAGCTGTCCTATGTACAGTACTATAAAATCCCTCCTGGCCAGAGACTCCAAAATCATTTTCCCTGTAAAGGGTTAAGAAGCTCAGGTAACCTGGCTGGCATCTGACCTAAAGGACCAATAAGGGGACAAGATACTTTCAAATCTTGGTGGGGGGGGAAAGGCTTTTGTTTGTGTTCTTTGTTTGGGAGTGTGTTCGTTCTCGGGACTGAGAGGGACCAGACATCAATCCAGGTTCTCCACATCTTTCTAAACAAGTCTCTCCTATTTCAAACTTGTAAGTAAATAGCCAGGCAAGGCGTGTTAGTTTTCCTTTGTTTTCTCAACTTGTAAATGTACCTTTTACTTGAGTGTTTATCTTTGTTTGCTGTACTTTGAACCTAAGACTAGAGGGGAGTCCTCTGAGCTCTTTAAGTTTGATTACCCTGTAAGGTTAATTTCCATACTGATTTTACAGAGATGATTTTTACTTTTGTCTTTAATTAAAAGGTTTCAGAGTAACAGCCGTGTTAGTCTGTATCCGCAAAAAGAAGAACAGGAGTACTTGTGGCACCTTAGAGACTAACAAATTTATTAGAGCATAAGCTTTCGTGGACTACAGCCCACTTCTTTGGATGCATATAGAATGGAACATATATTGAGGAGAGATATATACACACATACAGAGAGCATAAACAGGTGGGAGTTGTCTTACCAACTCTGAGAGGCCAATTAATTAAGAGAAAAAAAACTTTTGAAGTGATAATCAAGCTAGCCCAGTACAGACAGTTTGATAATAAGTGTGAGAGTACTTACAAGGGGAGATAGAGTCAATGTTTGTAATGGCTCAGCCATTCCCAGTCCTTATTCAAACCGGAGTTGATTGTGTCTAGTTTGCATATCAATTCTAGCTCAGCAGTCTCTCTTTGGAGTCTGTTTTTGAAGTTTTTCTGTTGTAATATAGCCACCCGCAGGTCTGTCACTGAATGACCAGACAGGTTAAAGTGTTCTCCCACTGGTTTTTGAGTATTTTGATTCCTGATGTCAGATTTGTGTCCATTAATTCTTTTGCGTAGAGACTGTCCGGTTTGGCCAATGTACATGGCAGAGGGGCATTGCTGGCACATGATGGCATACATCACATTGGTAGATGTGCAGGTGAACGAGCCCCTGATGGTATGGCTGATGTGATTAGGTCCTATGATGATGTCACTTGAATAGATATGTGGACAGAGTTGGCATCGGGGTTTGTTACAAGGATAGGTTCCTGGGTCCATTTCCTGGACACTACTGTGCTAATAAGCGATGGTCACATCAATACCACCCTATACCGGAAACCTACTGACCGCTACACTTACCTACATGCCTCCAGCTTCCATCCAGGACACACCACACGATCCATTGTCTACAGCCAAGCTCTAAGATATAACCGCATTTGCTCCAATCCCTCGGATAGAGACAAGCACCTACAAGATCTCTATCAAGCATTCTTAAAACTACAATACCCACCTGCTGAAGTGAAAAAACAGATTGACAGAGCCAGACGAGTACCCAGAAGTCACCTCCTACAAGACAGGCCCAACAAAGAAAAGAACAGAACACCACTAGCTGTCACCTTCAGCCCCCAACTAAAACCTCTCCAGCGCATCATCAGAGATCTACAACCTATCCTGAAAGATGATCCTTTACTCTCACAGATCTTGGGAGACAGACCTGTCCTCGCTTACAGACAACCCCCCAACCTAAAGCAAATACTCACAAGCAACCACACATCACTGAACAAAACCACTAACCCAGGAACCTATCCTTGTAACAAACCCCGATGCCAACTCTGTCCACATATCTATTCAAGTGACATCATCATAGGACCTAATCACATCAGCCATACCATCAGGGGCTCGTTCACCTGCACATCTACCAATGTGATATATGCCATCATGTGCCAGCAATGCCCCTCTGCCATGTACATTGGCCAAACCGGACAGTCACTACGCAAAAGAATTAATGGACACAAATCTGACATCAGGAATCAAAATACTCAAAAACCAGTGGGAGAACACTTTAACCTGTCTGGTCATTCAGTGACAGACCTGCGGGTGGCTATATTACAACAGAAAAACTTCAAAAACAGACTCCAAAGAGAGACTGCTGAGCTAGAATTGATATGCAAACTAGACACAATCAACTCCAGTTTGAATAAGGACTGGGAATGGCTGAGCCATTACAAACATTGACTCTATCTCCCCTTGTAAGTACTCTCACACTTATTATCAAACTGTCTGTACTGGGCTAGCTTGATTATCACTTCAAAAGTTTTTTTTCTCTTAATTAATTGGCCTCTCAGAGTTGGTAAGACAACTCCCACCTGTTTATGCTCTCTGTATGTGTGTATATATCTCTCCTCAATATATATTCCATTCTATATGCATCCGAAGAAGTGGGCTGTAGTCCACGAAAGCTTATGCTCTAATAAATTTGTTAGTCTCTAAGGTGCCACAAGTACTCCTGTTCTTCTTTTTAATTAAAAGCCTTCTTTTTAAGAACCTGATTGATTTTTTCCTTGTTTTAAGATCCAAGGGGTTTGGATCTTGATTCACCAGGAGTTGGTGGGAGGAAGGAGGGGGGATGGTTAATTTCTCCTTGTTTTAGATCCCAGGGGGGTTGGAACTGTATTCACCAGGAGTTGGTGGGAGGAAGGAGGGGGAATGGTTAATTTCTCCTTGTTTTAAAATCCAAGGGGTTTGGATCTGTATTCACCAGGGAATTGGTGAAGGTTTTTCAAGGCTTCCCAGGAAGGGAATCCATTGAAATGGTGGCAGCGGAACCAGAGCTAAGCTGGTAGTTAAGCTTAGAAGTTTTCATGCAGGCCCCTACATTTGTACCCTAAAGTTCAAAGTGGAGATACAGCCTTAACATGGTGGTAGAGCGGTGGGATCATTTTAAACCCAAAAGCCAGTGAGATTTTTTTTTTCCTTCTAGCTGCTTGGAAAGCCGAGCTGGAGGTAGATAGATGCATATCTTATCTCTCCTTGCCTGAAGGCAGAGGTGTTAAATTTTTTTAACAAGGTCTTTTGTTAAGAGAAGTGTTCAAATGAGCAAACAACAGTAAAGGGAATTTACAAGCTGAATTGTTTTTTTTTTTTTCTTTTTACATCCTCGGGAGTAGCTAGTTAGAAAGTCTCTGTTAACTCAGCAGCAGCCAGAGCTGAGAGCTTCCCAGTTTCAGTCAACTGCAGAGGGGGTGACCCAGCACAAGAAAACAGGAAAATGACTACAAAAGAAGAAAAAGCCAAAGAGGAGGCCCACAAGAGAGAGATGGAGCTGAAAGAAAAAGAGATGGAGGAGAGAGAAAAAGAAAGGAAGCATGAACTGGAAGTATCAAAGTCTAAGCAGGATGCACCAGGCAATCCTAACAACCCCCCTCCAGGTACCACTTCCCATCCCAGAAAATTCCCCACCTACAAGGCAGGCGATGATACTGAGGCCTTCTTAGAAAATTTTGAAAGGGCCTGCCTTGGATACAGCATCGCTGCAGACCAGTACATGGTAGAGCTGAGGCCGCAGCTCAGTGGACCCTTAGCAGAGGTGGCGGCTGAAATGCCTAAGGAACACATGAACAGTTATGAACTTTTTAAAAACAAGGCCAGACTCAGAATGGGGCTAACACCCGAGCATGCCCATCGGCGGTTCAGAGCCCTAAAGTGGAAACCCGATGTGTCATTTACCCGTCATGCCTACCACATTGACAAAAATTGTGATGCCTGGGTATCAGGAGCAAATGTTAAATCTCTGGAAGATCTGCTTTCACTAGTAAAAATGGAGCAGTTTTTGGAGGGTGTTCCTGAGGAAATAGAAAGGTACATCCTAGATAGGAAGCCCAAAACTGTAACTGAGGAGGGGGAGATTGGAGCCAAATGGGTGGAGGTGGCAGAAAAGAAAAAAACTAGTAGCAGTTGGAGTGAATATCAGAAGGGGCAAGCCGAAACAAAACCTTACCACCGGGGACAACCCAAGGCCCCACCCACATCCCAAGGGAAACCCCAGACGCCATCTCACCCCACCACACCAGTCTCCACCAACCAACATCGTCCCGGTAATACCTTAGCAGGGCGATGTTTTAAATGTAATGAACTGGGACATATAAAGGCTCACTGCCCCAAGAACCCCAACCGATTACAGTTCATTACACCCCAATCACACCAAAGATCCCCAAACCCAGATGCCTCTCTCATACCCTCGGAGCGAAGGGAAACCTTGAGAGTGGGCGGAAAGAAGGTTACCGCTTGGAGGGACACTGGGGCACAAGTGTCAACTATCCACCAATCCCTAGTGGACCCCAAACTCATCAACCCGGAGGCTACAGTGACAATTCAACCCTTCGTGTCACAGTCTGTAACCTTGCCTACAGCCACGTTGCATGTCCAGTACAAGGGCTGGTCAGGAATGTGGACTTTTGCAGTCTATAACAATTATCCCATTCCCATGCTGCTGGGGGAAGATTTGGCCAACCATGTGAAGCTAGCCAAGTGGGGGGGAATAGTCACCCGCAGCCAGGCTAAGCAAGCTTTCACCCCCATCCCTGTTCCTGAGCCGTCCACCAGGGCCCCGTCTGTGTTACCGGAGACCCAGACAAAGGTGGTGGAACTGGATCCCCTGCCAACGACTGCAACAACCGTAGTGGATCCAATCCCAGAGACCCAGCCAAAGCCAGTCCCAGAACCGGAACTGGCAACGCAACCAGCACCAGAACCATTGCGAGCCCTGAGTCCAGCGCTTGCAAACCCGTCTACAACTCCAATGCCAGAGGGCACCAGCGAGCCTGAACTGGCAGAAGCAGCAGATAACCCTACCCAAGAGGCTCAGCCAGAGCCTGAGATACCACATAGTGCACCAGCGGACAGCGGTTCACAGTCAATGGAAACAGCCCCAGCACCTGCATCGCTTCCAGAGGGACCAAGCCCCAGTCCACAGTCCAAGGAGGAACTGATGTCTCCAGCATCAAGGGAACAGTTCCAGGCTGAGCAGGAAGCAGATGACAGCCTTCAGAAAGCTTGGGCGGCGGCGCGGAGCACCCCACCGCCTCTCAGCTCTTCTAATCGATCCCGGTTTGTTGTAGAACAAGGACTTTTATACAAGGAGACTCTTTCTGGTGGGCACCAGGAAGACTGGCATCCTCAAAGACAGTTGGTAGTTCCCACTAAGTATCGGGTAAAGCTCTTGGGCTTAGCCCATGATCATCCCAGTGGCCATTCTGGGGTGAACAGAACCAAAGACTGGTTGGGGAAGTCCTTCCACTGGGAGGGAATGGGCAAGGACGTTGCTAAATATGTCTGGTCTTGTGAGGTGTGCCAACGAGTGGGAAAGCCCCAAGACCAGGTTAAAGCCCCTCTCCAGCCACTACCCATAATTCAGGTCCCATTTCAGCGCATAGCTGTGGATATTCTGGGTCCTTTCCCAAAGAAGACACCCAGAGGAAAGCAGTACGTACTGACTTTCATGGATTTTGCTACCCGATGGCCGGAAGCAGTACCCTTAAGCAACACCAGGGCTAAAAGTGTGTGCCAGGCATTAACAGACATTTTTGCCAGGGTAGCTTGGCCCTCCGACATCCTTACAGATTCGGGAACTAACTTCCTGGCAGGGACCATGGAAAACCTGTGGGAAGCTCATGGGGTGAATCACTTGGTTGCCACCCCTTACCACCATGAAACCAATGGCCTGGTGGAGAGGTTTAATGGAACTTTGGGGGCCATGATACGTAAATTTATAAATGAACACTCCAATGATTGGGACCTAGTGTTGCAGCAGTTGCTTTTTGCCTACAGGGCTGTACCACATCCCAGTTTAGGGTTTTCACCATTTGAACTTGTGTATGGCCGCGAGGTTAAGGGGCCATTACAGTTGGTGAAGCAGCAATGGGAGGGGTTTACGCCTTCTCCAGGAACTAACATTCTAGACTTTGTAAGCAACCTACAAAGCACCCTCCGACACTCTTTAGCCCTTGCTAAAGAAAACCTAAAGAATGCTCAGGAAGAGCAAAAGGCCTGGTATGATAAACATTCCAGAGAACGGTCCTTCAAAGTAGGAGACCAAGTCATGATCTTAAAGGCGCTCCAGGCCCATAAAATGGAAGTGTCGTGGGAAGGACCATTCACGGTCCAGGAGCGCCTAGGAGCTGTTAACTATCTCATAGCCTCCCCCACCTCCAACACAAAGCCTAAGGTATACCATGTTAATTCTCTTAAGCCCTTTTATTCCAGAGAATTAAAGGTTTTCCAGTTTACAGCCCAGGAAACAGATGACGCGGAGTGGCCTGAAGGTGTCTACTACGAAGGAAAAAGGGATGGTGGCGTGGAAGAGGTGAAATTCTCCACGACCCTTGGACGTCTGCAGCGACAGCAGATCAAGGAGCTGTGCACAAGCTTTGCACCAATTTTCTCAGCCACTCCAGGATGGACCGAACGGGCATACCACTCCATTGACACAGGTAATGCTCACCCTATTAGAACCCCACCCTACCGGGAGCCACCTCATCCCAAAACTGCTATACAAAGGGAGATCCAGGACATGCTACAGATGGGTATAATCCGCCCCTCTAATAGTGCATGGGCATCTCCAGTGGTTCTAGTTCCCAAACCAGATGGGGAAATATGCTTTTGCGTGGACTACCGTAAGCTAAATGCTGTAACTCATCCTGACAACTATCCAATGCCACGCACAGATGAGCTATTGGAGAAATTGGGACATGCCCAATTCATCTCTACTTTAGACTTAACCAAGGGGTACTGGCAAGTACCACTAGATGAACCCGCTAAGGAAAGGTCCGCCTTTGTCACCCAGGCAGGGGTGTATGAATTCAATGTACTCCCTTTCGGGTTGCGAAATGCACCCGCCACCTTCCAAAGACTTGTAGATGGTCTCCTAGCGGGATTGGGAGAATCTGCAGTTGCCTACCTCGATGATGTGGCCATTTTTTCTGATTCATGGGCAGAGCACATGGAGCACCTGGAAAAAGTCTTCGAGCGCATCCAGCAGGCAGGACTAACTGTTAAGGCTAAAAAGTGTCAAATAGGCCAAAACAGAGTGACTTACCTGGGGCACCAGGTGGGTCGAGGAACTATAAATCCCCTACAGGCCAAAGTGGATGCTATCCAAAAGTGGCCGGTTCCAAAGTCTAAGAAACAGGTCCAATCCTTCTTAGGCTTGGCTGGATATTATAGGTGATTTGTACCCCACTACAGCCAAATCGCCGCCCCACTGACAGACTTAACCAGAAAGAAACAGCCAAATGCAGTTCAGTGGACTGATGAGTGTCAAAAGGCCTTTAACCAGCTTAAGGCAACACTCATGTCTGACCCTGTGCTAAGGGCCCCAGACTTTGACAAGCGGTTCCTAGTAACCACAGATGCGTCCGAGCGAGGCGTGGGAGCAGTTTTAATGCAGGAAGGACCAGATCAAGAAGTCCATCCTGTCGTGTTTCTCAGTAAGAAACTGTCTGAGAGGGAAAGCCATTGGTCAATCAGCGAAAAGGAATGCTATGCCATTGTGTACGCGCTGGAAAAGCTACGCCCATATGTTTGGGGATGGCGTTTCCAACTACAAACAGACCATGCTGCGCTACAGTGGCTTCATACCGCCAAGGGAAATAACAAAAAACTTCTTCGGTGGAGTTTAGCTCTCCAAGATTTTGATTTTGAAATACAACACATTTCGGGAGCTTCTAACAAAGTGGCTGATGCACTCTCCCGGGAAAGTTTCCCAGAGTTAACTGGTTAACAATTGTTCTTGGAATAAAACATATTGTTAGTTTTTATATAATCAGTAGTATGTCTAAAGGTACATGTGTCTTATTAACTCTGTTTTCTCCTAGAACTCCAGGAAAAAATCACAACCAGTGTGGAACCGAACGTCCAACACTATCTGTGATTTGGGGGGCGTGTCATAACTATAAAGGGAAGGGTAACAGCTGTCCTGTGTACAGTACTATAAAATCCCTCCTGGCCAGAGACTCCAAAATCATTTTCCCTGTAAAGGGTTAAGAAGCTCAGGTAACCTGGCTGGCATCTGACCTAAAGGACCAATAAGGGGACAAGATACTTTCAAATCTTGGGGGGGGGGGGGGGAAAGGCTTTTGTTTGTGTTCTTTGTTTGGGAGTGTGTTCGTTCTCAGGACTGAGAGGGACCAGACATCAATCCAGGTTCTCCACATCTTTCTAAACAAGTCTCTCCTATTTCAAACTTGTAAGTAAATAGCCAGGCAAGGCATGTTAGTTTTCCTTTGTTTTCTCAACTTGTAAATGTACCTTTTACTTGAGTGTTTATCTTTGTTTGCTGTACTTTGAACCTAAGACTAGAGGGGAGTCCTCTGAGCTCTTTAAGTTTGATTACCCTGTAAGGTTAATTTCCATACTGATTTTACAGAGATGATTTTTACTTTTGTCTTTAATTATAAGCCTTCTTTTTAAGAACCTGATTGATTTTTTCCTTGTTTTAAGATTCAAGGGGTTTGGATCTTGATTCACCAGGAGTTGGTGGGAGGAAGGAGGGGGGATGGTTAATTTCTCCTTGTTTTAGATCCCAGGGGGGTTGGAACTGTATTCACCAGGAGTTGGTGGGAGGAAGGAGGGGGAATGGTTAATTTCTCCTTGTTTTAAAATCCAAGGGGTTTGGATCTGTATTCACCAGGGAATTGGTGAAGGTTTTTCAAGGCTTCCCAGGAAGGGAATCCATTGAAATGGTGGCAGCGGAACCAGAGCTAAGCTGGTAGTTAAGCTTAGAAGTTTTCATGCAGGCCCTTACATTTGTACCCTAAAGTTCAAAGTGGGGATACAGCCTTGACAACTAGTAAGCACCATCATGGAGGTTTTCCACAGGAAATAACGGCTGGCAAGGATGGAGAGCGTGAGTGATTGTTGTGTATTAAAGTTACCATCAGTGTGCATGCATGCTGTGTGAATGGGGCTGTACTGTCATTGGGGGAGTATCACTTTAAAGATGGACCCAGCTTTCTCACATAGGTCCTGTACAGAGCTCTGCTGGTGCACCTCAGTCCTGACCCACAGAACCCCCTGGTATTCTAATCCTTGCCTCCTACCTCCCAACTCTACCAAAACACTTCAGTCCTGACCCATAGCACCTTTTGGTTTCTAATCCATGGTCCCCACATAGCTCTGCTGAAGCACCTTACCCTGAACTGCAGCCCTCCTGCTATTCCAGTCCTGCTGGTGCATCTTGATCCTGCAGTATCCCTGGTGCTCCATCCCCAGATTCTGCACACAGCTCTGCTAATGCACAATTGCTCTGACTACTTCTCTTCCAGTCTCCTTCCCCCACCACTCCCAACATAGTAATTCAACTTGTGGGCCCTTCACACAGATGTGTCAATAAACCCCTGCTCCAATTTATAAGCCTGCTCTTCCCACCTGGAACACAGACTGCCCCCCACCATTTGGCAATATTGCTGAATGGATTATTCAGGGAACTAAACTGAAACTCCTCCCAATTCAATACACTTGCTGTTGCCCAAGAAAGGACTGAAGCCAGGCCTCCAAAAGTGACAGGAATCCCTGGCCATCACATAGCATCTCCCAGGCCAGAAAGAGATACATTGGACTGAGCTGCAATCCCCACCTGATGTGATATGCAGCGAGAAAAGGATGCAAACAAAGCAGCAGTAATGTATTCATTACTCTCTGATTGCTATTCCCGATGGCACTCTCTGTAATCAGAATAATTGATTTTGGCCTCTGCTGGTGGATCAGCTGAAAATTGGTCATTTTCTCAACCTTTCTAATTCCATAGCTGGGTGGGGACTGGGAAGGAAGCAGAAGAGCTGTGGTTTGTTTTGGGAGTGCTCTGGAGGAGGCTCCTAGGCCCCTCAAGGCAGCAACATTTGGAGAAGCAGAAACATTCCCTCCTGTTGGATTGGCTACAAAGGCTTATCCCCCCTCTGCCCAGTGAAAATGGGTGGCAGGAGAAACAGGCTGCTCAGAAAGGATCCTTAATCCTGCCCATGCTGGAGCAGGTGCAGTGGGAAGAGGAAGAATGAAAGTAGCCACAAGATCTTTGGTGCTCAAGGCTTGAGGAATTCCAGATGTAAAATTGCCCCCCCTCCGCCCAATGCAGTGGGATATCCAGCCCCGAGGGATTGTGGGAGAAGGAGGTGTGGCTGCCCCTCAGTCCTTTGAGGGCTGAGTAAAGATGACATTTGTACTAGGCCTTCTTTGCCAAGCATGTGTTTGTTGCTGCCTGGGATTTGGCCCCAAATATCTCAATGTAGGGGGGGCTGGGAAGCCCCTCTACCACCTACCCTGAAATATCAATGCTGCCTAGGGGATTTGGACACCCAGGCCCAGAGCCTCACACTGTCAGTAGGAGTTAGGCACCTAAATGTCTTTGAAGGTCTGGACCCCTGTCCCCACTGGGCCCCTAAATCCCTTCAGTAACTTTGAAAATCTCCCCTCAGTGGAGTGCATCTTCCTTGATTCCTGTCCCCAGCCCCACAACAGCTCCTTGTTTGGCACTGCATGCTGCTCACCCACTATTCATCCTGCTCATGGACCACAGGCTGCCAGGCAGCCAAGTCCCAC
Organism: Malaclemys terrapin pileata; assembly: GCF_027887155.1. Taxonomy (NCBI): domain Eukaryota; kingdom Metazoa; phylum Chordata; order Testudines; family Emydidae; genus Malaclemys; species Malaclemys terrapin. The sequence goes on along the minus strand of NC_071514.1, from coordinate 46,483,563 downwards.
TGGGCACATGACTAGCACAAGCGCTTATAGAGTGCCAGAGCTGTGCAAGGTGCTATAAAGATGAGGTTCCTGCTCCAAGAGATTTCTAAATGGTGAAATCCTCAGCTGATGTAAATCAACAGAGCTCTATTGCTCTGGCCTCAGGGATCCATTCCACTGGCCCAGGCCCTCACAACAAAAGCTCAGAAGCCCCAGGCAGCTACTCTCAGAATGGTTTTGGAGAGGGGGTATTTCTTGCTTTTAACAACAGAAACAAAAATGAGACATTAACAAAGCATGAACTTGCATTTCCATGATGCCTGGTCTGGTGGTTAGGGCCCTCCTGTAGCGTTTGGGGGAGCTGGGTTCAAGTACCCACTTTGCCACTGACTTCCTATGGGATGTTGGGTAAATCATGTAGCCTCTCTGTGCCTCAGTTCCCCATCTGTGACATGAGGATGACAGCCCTGTATGTTGTAAGGATGACATATATTACAGACTGCAAAGTGTTTTGAGATCTATCCCTGAAAAGTGCTATGTAAGGTATTGTTATTATAGATTCATAGATTTCAAATCCAGAAAAGACCATTGTGATCATCTCTAGTCTGACCTCCTTATATAGCGCAGCTCAGAGAAATTCCCCAAAACAATCCCTAGCACAGACCTGTTAGAAGAACAGCCCATCTTGATTTGAAAATTGCCAGTGAAAGAGACTCCACCACGACTCTTGATAAGATGTTCCAATGGTTCATTACTCACACCATTAAAATTTTCATCTTATTTCCACTCTGAATTTGTCTAGCTTCAACTTCCAGCCATTGGATGGTGTTAGACTTTCCTCTGCTAGATAGAAGAAGAACCCATAATTCAATATTTGTTCCCCATGGGATCAAGTCATTCCTTAACCTTCTCTTTGTTAAACTAAATAGACTGAACTCCTCGGGTTGTTACTATGAGGCAGATTTTCTAATCCTTTAGTCATTCTCATGGCTCTTCTCTGAACCCTCTCCAATTTATCAACATCCTTCTTGAGTTGTGGGCACCAGAACTGGACAAAGGATTCCAGCAGTGGTTGCACCAATGTCAAGTACAGAGATAAAATAACCTCTCTGCTCCTATTCCAGATTCCCGTTAATGTACCCCATGATTACATTAGCCCTTCATCCAATAGGACCCCAGGCCTCTTTGCTCATGATATAAGTATGAATTACCCTTCTGCCCCTCTGAAATGCAACCCAGCAGCTCCACCACACAACAGCTTAGGGCAGTGTGTGAAGAAGAATCCTTTACTCTGACGAGTGCAGGGGAAGTTTAGAGAACCCCAATGATTACAAAAGCTGGTGTTTACCTAGGACATTGAGGCTAATGTTCTTGCAGATGGTGACATCAGATCTTTAATGACCATGCGTGGTTCAATTCGGAGGGTTTAACTAATGCATTTCAACTGAATGACAGCACATCTCTGTCCCCTAACAAAATGCTGGCCTATTGACCCAGAGAGAGCAGTGTTGGCCAGTGAATCACTAACACCATCTTCTATCTTCCATTTCCTTTAAATGTCTCCAATCCTCAGACCAGCTAAGCCCAGTGCTGCTTCACTTAGGAGACCCAGGCATTGCATAGCCTGTAGTGGCACAGTTGCTTAAATCAAAATGTCTTTTCCTCCAACCTGGAGTACAGAGTGGATCTTTGCAGCTACTATGCCAGAGGTGAGGCATCATGTTCTAAATCAGGGGTCGGCAACCTTGGGCACGCGGCCCATCAGGGTAATCCGCTGGCGAATGACGAGACATTTGTTTATGTTGACCATCTGCAGGCACAGTCCCCCGCAGCTCCCAGTGGTGGTTCACCATTCCCGGCCAATGGGAGCTCTGGGAAGCAGCAGTTAGCATGTCCCTTCCGCCTGCACCTGGAAGCTGCAGGGGGCCGTGCCTGTGGACGGTTAACGTAAACAAAATGTCTCACAGCCCGCCAGCGGATTACTCTGATGGGCCGCGTGCCAAAGGTTGCCAACTCCTGCTCTAGATGAAGGAGCAGATTGTTGTTTCTAATTGCCTTTCCCTGCTTAGAGGTGTGCTAGAGCATTATCTAAACAAGACTCAGCATCTAGGAAACATTACACTGTAACTGCTGCTCTGGTTAAAAAAAATAACACAACAAATCACAGAACAGGGAGTTCTTCCAACAATCTGCCTTTCTGTACCCTGGAAAATAATGATAGCCCATATGGAAAACCATATGGCTATTTTCCAGGTGTTTCATGCAGCATGAAATCTATGGAATAAATTATCTGTTTTTTTCCCCCCAAAGCACAAATTATTCTCTCTCAACATGATACATTTCAGGATTTTCTCTCGTCAGAAAATGTCATGCTAAATATCATGAACACCGGCCAATGTTATCTCTGAGTTCCATTCAGAAGCCCAGCAATTCTCTCTTTTTCTTTAAAGTGGTAGGTGAGAGCTGGGATGGAAAAGAGGAACAATATGTTGCAGATAGTTCTGAGGCTGGCATGTGACATTAAAAGGCAATGAGATTTTCAGTGCGGTCTAGCTAAGGTATTTGTACAGCCCCCATGACTGCAGTACTTGAGCATCTCACCATATCGAATGTTGTTATCCTCACAACCTCCCTTTGGGGCAATGCAGGGTTAATGTCGCTATTGTACAGATGGGGAACTGAGGCACAGGGCAACTCAGTGACCCGCTCCACAGAAAATGAATGAAGGAGCAAGGGTCTCCAGAGGTGTGAGTCCTAACCACTGGACCATCCTTCCTCTCTAGATGTGTCTGATCCACAGCAGAATTTTGTTAAATCCTTTAGCCAGCTTGACAATCTAACCCAGGCCAACACAGGAGCAAATCCCTTGGGCCGTTCTTCTTCCATTCTCGTTTTACCCAGCAAAGAGCATAACTAGGAGGGAAGCAATCCTGTCTGAGATGTGCTGGGTTGTAATTTCATGTATATAGTTATGAGGCTGAAAATGTGTCCTCATGGCTTAAAACAAGCCCAGGCAAAAACTCTCCCGAAGCAGAGGGGCAGTTCACACCTCATCAGGATATGTATGGGACGAACCCAGCCCAGCCTCACAGGAACAAAAGACACTGGCCTAGGCAACAACAAAGGACTCTCGAGTGAGTCACCCCCCTTCCTTCGGTCACTTTGGGACTGTGATGAGGTAATGCTCATCTGACTCTGAAGTGCGGGTGGGGGGGTGCAAAGCCAAGAGGGAAGAAAGGACATGATAAAAGGAAGAGACGCTTGCCATGCTCTTCCTCTCTTCCACCTCCATCTACAGACATCATCACCAAACAACTGAAGCACTGATCAAAGGGGAGAGCCTGGCTGAAGGGCAATCTGTGGTGAGAAGCATCTAAATTTGTAACGGCATTGAATGTGTTAAGATCAACTTAGAATGTATTTTGCTTTTATTTCATTTGACCAAATCTGACTTGTTATGTTTTGACTTATAATCACTTAAAATCTATCTTTGTAGTTAATAAATCTATTTGTTTGTTCTACCTGAAGCAGTGTGTTTGGTTTGAAGCGTGTCAGAGATTCCCCTTGGGATAACAAGCCTGGTACATATCAATTTCTTTGTTAAACTGACAAACTCATATAAGCTTGCAGCATCCAGCGAGCATAACTGAACACTGCCAGATGGAGGTTTCTAGGGTTGTGTCTGGGACCGGAGATATCGGCTACTGTCATTTGGTTGCACAATCCAAGGAGCAGCTTACATGCCAGAGGCTGTGCGTGAACAGCCCTGGAGTGGGGGTTCTCACAGCAGTGCAGGGTAAGGCTGGCTTCCAGGGTTAAGGAATGGAGTGTCCTAGCAGATCACCAGTCCAGATAACACCAGAGGAGAACATCACAGTTGGGGTGTGGGCTGCATTCACTTCTGCTTGTAAAGTGCTTGGGATGCCAGGCAGCAGGCACTAGAGCAGGGCAAGGTGGTGTGGGTAGCAGCATTGCAGTAGGAAAGCCATAGGGTCTAGGGATGGAGTGCCAGAGACCTGGGTTCTGTTCCTGGCTGTGCTGGTGACCTTGGACAAGTTAAGTCATTTCACTTCTCTTTCTTCCCCGCACCCTTTGTCTATCTTGTCTATTAGACTGCAAATTCTTTGGTGAAGGGACTGTCTGCTACCGTGAGTCTGTTCAGCACCCAGCACAACAGGGTCCAGATCATGGTAGGGGGTCACCAGATGCTATTAGAATGCAAATACTAATAGAAGTAATGGCACAAAAAGGTCAGGGAAGCACTGGCCCAAGGAATGGGACCATCCCAACTGCTTGGGGTTCAAATGGTTGGTAGAGAGGCATTTACGGGGCCTGAGCTCTGGTTTCTTAGGCCTTGTCTAGACTAGGATTTAAGGTGTGATGTTAGCAAACACACTTTCAAAGTCTAGTGTAGACAAGGCAATGCTGTCTTTGACATGTGTTAACCTGGTCCTCTTAAAGCATACAGGGAACTTGGGCTTTAATTTGATCAACTTACCAGGCAGGGGCACAGCCATAATTTTCCTAAGGAGGGGAGCTAGGTCTGGGGGTCCCAGGGGCCAGAGCCCAGAAGCAGCCATCACCCCTGCTCCAGGCCATGCTGGTCACTGACCACTTCAATCGCTGTTTCTTTCCCATCTCCAAGGCTAGCCCCAGGTGAGAGAGACTGGCTCAGACCTCTCCTCCCCTCCCAGCAGAGAGACTGGGAATTTGTGGTAATGCCTATGGCCAAGGGCAAGGGGCTGAGACCCCCTGACTCTCCTCCCGGTTTCCCCCTACTAGCGGGGGTTAAAGTCTACATCACCCTTGTCTACACTTGACGAGTTAACACAGGCTGACATCATCCCTTAGATCCCAGTCTACACAGTGCCTATATGTGTCTGGTCTCAGGATCTGCCCCAGCAAAGATGACTCGCCAAATTCCCTGAGCCACAATTCTTTCTCTGCACCAGTGTACGGGAAGAACCACAGACTAGACTGGTGAGCTTCATCCTGGGGCAAGACAAAGCATGAGCAAGAGTGTCTGAATCAGGCCCCACATATGTGACTAGGACAGAATCAACCCCCTATGGCTGAAAGGTTTAGAAGAGCTCAAACATTTCTTGCCGATTGGGGGAACACATGGTTTTTTTAAAATACTACACAACAGGCCACATAAAAGATGGGTGGTATGGGACTGTGCTGTATATTTAATTAAACTTGGAATTAAAGGATTTTTAATAAGAAGGGAATAAAAGTGGCTCTAGCTTTCTGCCGAGCTATTGCCAATGCCTTGACACTCAGAGATAGATTAGCCATTTCGATTCATTTTAAGAAGGGGGTAGGGAGGAAAGACCATATGCAAATTGACCGATATGATGAGAACCGTAACAGGACGAGGGAAGAGGCATAGTATGATGCCAGGAGGAGGAAGTGATATGGATTATAGATTTTAATAACACTTGGTGCACTTGCAAATTCTGTCTCAGGCTCTCATCGCTCAGTCCCAGCTTGAAGAGATAGAGTGTGTCTCTAGGCACTGCCATGAGCAGAGGACGGTAAGGTGCACCACTCCAGAAGCAGTTGCAGGATGTAGGGTGATGCAGAGACACCTTCCCTCCTTAAGTCACAATCACCTCCATGCTCTCTCCCAGAAGGGAGTGATTTTTTGCTGGCCTATACTAGCAAGAAATGATGATGCTCCACCTCAGCTCAGGTTCTGACCAGTGCATTGTTGGGTTTCACCCATTCCTGTCTCCCACTCCTCTGCCTTCCCCTCCCCACCCACTTCCTACCACCTAACCACTACAGCTAGTTGCAAGGTTTCCATCTGTTTTTTTTCTTGGGGGAAAAAAACATGATGGAAATTTTTTTCAGGAAAAAAAATGGTTTTGCCCAAAACCCTGAGCTTTTTATTGATAGACAGAATTAATGTTTTTCAGCTCTCAAAACTTGGGGGGAGGGGTGTCATTTTTGGCGGTGTCATTTTTTCAGTAACATCCAATATTTTTTGTGGGAAAACATGTCCTTTCCTGACTAGTTCCGTTCTCAGGAGCAGGGAGATCAGTAATTTGCTCCTGGGCTAGAGCATAAATCGCTGGGCTAAATGCAGGACTCATTGGGTGAGGTTCTCCAGCCTGTGTTATGCAAGAGCTCAGACAAGATGCTCATGATGGACCCATCTGGAGTTAAAATCTAGGACTCTCTGCATTACCATAATGCGCACACACACTATGCCCATATTACATATTAAAAGAAACTTATGTTAAAAGGACATTACTTAGGTTGCACAGTCAAGCCCTCAAAAGTTAGGAAATACATAAAGTTAGGATTTACGGTTGTTCATGCAACCTTAATTCTGCCTTCTTGTGTGTCCATCCCCAACACTGAATAAGGCAGGGCCCTGTGGAAAAAAATAGTATGTAATCATGTAATTAAAGGCATAATGCAAACACACAAGGGAGCTGCATGAAGATTGCACCAGCAACCGTAAATCTGGCATTTCTTAAACCTCAATAATGTCCTTTTAATGGTAGTTTTTTACATGTAAGTTCCTAGGTTGTTTCAAAAGAGAACAACACATTCTGTTATGGAAAATTGCAACAACAACCTCCCCATTGTGCACTGACAACAGGGTTTAACCCATGAGCCTTCAGCACATCCCTCTATATCCTTTATCTCCATAGGACTAAGTACAACAGCTGGCAGGAGAAGAGTTTTATACCATCCAGGGATAGACTACTGGATCCGGGGTGGGCAGGGGCAGGGAATGCAGGCTGGACTCACTTTCTCTCTTATCCGCCTGCCCTGGGGTAGAGGGAGCTCTGGACTTATGTGGTGCTCACAGGATGTCAGGGAGCTAGCTGCAGCAGAGCACTCTCCTATCAACACACTGGGTGCAGCTGATCCTATCAGGGGTTACCTGATTGACTGCACTTCCAGATATGAGGAGGGGCAGAGCTAACTACTATTTAACCCAGCAACATTAGCTCAGCTCGCTGGTTGCTCAGCGCATTCCCTACCCGCAGCTGCACTTGGTCCTGTTTCCTGTGCCTGCTCCTGCCTACATGCTTCCCTTCTCCACCCTCAACACCACTGGCTCTAACCCCAGCTCTGCTTCCTGACCAAGTCTCCAGCTCACCCACTGATGCTGGCATTGAGCTTCTGAGCCCCAGTTCTGACTCTCAGGTTTGCTCTTGACTCCCACACCCAGGTGTCCCATGGCCCTGATACTTGACTTCAGCTCGGCTTGGCTCTAATCTACAAGCCATGACTCCGACCATTAGGCCCGACCAGCCACGGCATAGAATCATAGAAGATTAGGGTTGGAAGAGACCTCAGAAGGTCATATAATCCAACCCCCTGCTCAAAGCAGGACCAACTGCAACTAAATCATCCCAGCCAGAACTCTGTCAAGCCAGGCCTTAAAAACCTCTAAGGATGGAAATTCCACCACCTTCCGAGGTAACATATTCCAATGCTTCACCACCCTCCTAGTGAAATAGTGTTTCCTAATATCCAACCTGAACCTCCCACACTGCAACTTAAGACCATTTCTCCTTGATCTGTCATCTACCACCACTGAGAACAGCCTAGCTCCATCCTCTTTGGAACCCCCCTTCAGGTAGTTGAAGGCTGCTATCAAATCCCCCCTCACTCTTTTCTTCTGCAGAAAAATAAACTAAATAAGCCCAGTTCCCTCAGCCTCTCCTCATAAGTCATGTGCCCCAGCCCCACATCTCTGTCATGTTCTTGGCAGTTTGAGCAGCCCAAGAAAGAAAGACTGAAGAGTGGGCTCGGCTGTGAGGTTGAACCGTATTGAGGCTTCTCTCTTCCTGATGGTTGAAGCTGACACCTTGTAGAGACTGCAGACCCAGATGGCGGCCCTGCAATCTCATTAGCTGGGACCCAGGTCCCTTAAGAACTGAAGATTCTGCTGCCAGCCAGGTTTGATGGTGACCGTGGGAAATTTCGCAGCTTCCTGAATCAATGCTGGCTCCTGTTCATGCTGTGACTTCTTCATTTCCCACTGACTAGCCCAAAGTGGGGCTTATTACCAGCCTTTTAATCAGGGAGGCCCTGGCCTGGATGTCCCCTCTGCTGGAGACTTCCAGCCCCTTCAGGGGCAACTTGAGGAATTCGTCCGAGCTCTTGTGATGGTTGTTAATACCCGAATCATTCCAGCTCCACTGAGAGTATGGTTCAGAATCTGTGCAGGGAATAGACCAGTCACCATGTTCGCTGCAGAATTCCAGCACTTAGCGGCGGACACTAGATGGAATGAGGCAGCACAGCACTGCAGGGCTTGAATGAAGAACTTAAGGCTGAGCTGACACAGGTTGAGCCACCATCTGACATAGACTCTCTAGTCAAGCTGTGCATCAGCATCAACGATTGCCTGATAAATGCCGAGTCCTGTTTTCCACCCCTGCAGGCCAACCAGATTTGACCCTGCCTTGTTGACAAAGAAGGAAGCTGGTGACGAGCCTTAGACTTATGCCTATATTGTGGGGGAACCTGGGAACTACGTCCTGGAATGCCCTAGTAAGACTCGTGTCCTGACCTGGTCGGGAAAGCTCCTTTTGTCAACTGGTACCCTAGCTCTGTCTGGCCAGCAAGCCACTGCTCTCCAATTTCCCCTTTGGTTATGATATCCTGCCATCTCTGAGGTCATGCTGAGGGTGCTAGTGGACTCAGGGGCTCTGACAACTTCATGAACCTAGATTTGGCTTGGAACTCCAATGTGCACACTCAGTGTAAGTGTAAGAGCATCCCCAATTTGGTGGAATCCATTGATGGGTTGCTCCGCTCTCCTCTGGCCGAGTGACTCATCAGATGAAACCACAGACTGTGACCACCATCCAGGGCCACAAGGAGGCTCTGCAATTTGGACTGATCTTTGCCCCTCTCTCCTTTCATCCTCAGCATTCCTTGGCTGGTTGCCTACAATTCATGCATCCACTGGGGCTCAGGCACAATGCACTTTACGTCAAGATTCTGCTGCCAGTCATGTTTTTCAAGGTCAGGTGTCAGACCTAAACCCCCTTGTGATGCAGTGACTGAAGTGGGGACTTTAAAGGTAGACAGGCCCGCTCTGTCACCCCTTCATCCACTTTGAGTATTCCAGAGAAATATCAAGACTACGCTGATGTCTTTGACAAAAGGAGGGCAGATGTTTTACCACTGCATTGCAGTTATCATTGCCCCATCAACCTGCAGCAGAAGGCTGACATTTCCTTCAGCCGCATGCCCTCCCTCTCAGAACTAGAACTCCAGGGGCTCTGGGAATACCTCTGGGAAAATTTAGAGAAAGGGTTTATTCATCCTTCTACCTCTCTGGCAGGGCTCCAACCTTTTCTGTGCAAAAAAAGATGGCTCCTTGCACCCCTTTGTTGCTTAGTGGGCCCTGAATAGAGTGACAGTTCAAAATTGCTACCTTTTGTCATAGAATCATAGAATATCAGGGTTGGAAGGGACCTCAGGAGGTCATCTATTCCAACCCCCCTGCTCATAGCAGGACGAATCCCCAACTAAATCACTTATCAATGAACTTTTTGAGAAACGTCACTCACCCAGGGTTTTTTCTAAACTGAACCTTTGTGGAGCCTACAATCTGTTTTGTATTAAGTAAGGTGATGAGTGGAAGAGAACATTCTGCACTCAGAACTAGCTTGAGTATTTAGTTATGCCATTTGGGCAATGTTTCAGCATTTTGTGAACAACATTTTCCAGAACATGCTAGACCAATTTGTTATCTATTTAGCTGATATTCTTGTCTTCTCCAAAAACCAGAAGCTACATGAGCAACATGTTCACCTGGTCCTTGACAGACTTCACCAGAATTGCAGCTATGTCAGACTGGAGAAATGCACATTCGATAAGGACACTATCGAGCTTCTCGGTCATAGAATTTCTCCGAAGGGCCTAACAAAGGACCCACAGAAAGTATCGGTCATCACTAGATAGCGTGTCCCAAAGGATGTCAAGGGAGTTCAGCGGTTTCTTGAATTTGCCGATTTTTATCGGTGTTTCATTAAAAGATTCTTCCAGCTAGTGGCACCAATAACTGCACTCCTCCAAAAACGGATTCATTTTGTCTGATACAGTCAGCCTTTGATCAGCTAAAGAAAGCTTTCACTTCACCTCTTGTTCTTGTGCATCCACATCCTGCAAAACCTTGTACCATGGAAGCAGATGCCTCAAACTTCATAATGGGAGCAGTACTTTTGCAAAATGCAGGACCCCAAAATCAACTCCATCCTTCTGTGTATTATTCCTGTAAACTAACCCCTGCTGAGAAAAACTATGATATCTGGACAAGGAGCTGCCTGCAATCAAAATGGCATTCAAAGTCCAGGTCTAAACCCATCACAAGAACTTAGAACATCTTTGAACAGCCTGGAATCTTAATCAAAAGCAGATCCAGTGACCACTTTTCTTTACCAGGTTTGATTTCATCATTACCTACCACCTTGGTCATGAAATGGGACAGCAGACATCCTTTCCCATAAAAATGAGTACACCAAACCAAATATGGCTATGAGATACTGTGCTATGACCAGCAAATTTTATTTGTGGAACCCCAGCCTAGGATTTGATGTCCCTTATTCGGACATGACTTCCAAGAGACAAACAAGCAGCCAAAATCTGTCAGACTCTTGCGACCTCCGACACTCCAGTCAACTTGGATTTCCATTTGCATGGTGGTCTACTGTATCATGGGAAGTGCCTTTACATTTCAGAAGGTCAGCCCAGACTCGAAGTGTTGAGAATGTGCCATTATATGAGAGTGGCCTGCCATTTTGACCACCATAAGACTCAGGATTTGGTGGTACAAAGTTTCTGGTAGTCTGGGGTTAGTACTGTGAAAAAATATGTTAGCTACAGTGACCTGTGCTGTTGGAGCAAGTAGTCACGTGCTAAACCATTTGGTCTACTCTAGCCTCTGCCCATCCTGCCTCAGTCCTGGTGTGTGGTCTTGTTGGAGTTCATTGCTGAACTACCTGGCTTGCAAGGTTGCACCATTATCCGGGTAGCACTTGATCTTTTCACTAAGGGTATGTGTACACTACGAAATTAGGTCGAATTTATAGAAGTCGATTTTTAGGAAGCAATTTTATACATTCAATTGTGTGTGTCCCCACTAAGCGCATTAAGTCAGTGGAGTGCGTCCACAGTACCGAGGCTAGCGTCGACTTTCGGAGCGTTGCACTGTGGGTAGCTATCCCACAGTTCCCGCAGTCTCCGCCACCCATTGGAATTCTGGGTTGAGCTCCCACTGCCTGATGGGGCAAAAACATTGTCGCGGGTGGTTTGAGGTACATGTTGGGTACATGGGTACCCCTCCCTCCATGAGAGCAACGGCAGACAATTGTTTCATGCCTTTTTTCCACGCAGACGCCATACCACGGCAAGCGTGCAGCCCACTCAGCTCAGCAGCTGCTGTTGTGTCCTGAGTGCTGCTGGCAGCAGACAGTACAATAGGGCTGAAAACCATCGTCACGCTTCCGCTGCCACTCTGCTCTCCTGCTCTGGCAGCTGAAGGTACAATAGGGCTGAAAACTATCATCATGCTTCCGCTGCCACTCTGCTTTCCTGCTCTGGCAGCTGAAGGTACAGTAGGGCTGCAAACCATCGTCATTGAACGACTGAACGACCACTTCCGCTGCCACTGTGCTCTCCTGCTCTGGCAGTAGACAGTGCAGTAGGGCTGCAAACCATCGTAACGCTTCCACTGCCACTCTGCTCTCCTGCTCTCATGCCATACTACAGCAAACATGGAGCCCACTCAGATCATGGCAGTTATGAGCACTGTAAACACCTCGCGCATTATCCTGCAGTATATGCAGCACCAGAACCTGCAAAAGCAGGCGAGGAGGCAACGGCAGCGCGGTGACGAGAGTGATGAGGACATGGACACAGACTTCTCTCAAAGCACGGGCCCTGGCAATTTGGACATCATGGTGGTAATGGGGCAGGTTCATGCCGTGGAACGCCGACTCTGGGCCTGGGAAACAAGCACAAACTGGTGGGACTGCATAGTGTTTCAGGTCTGGGATGATTCCCAGTGGCTGCGAAACTTTCACATGTGTCAGGGCACTTTCATGGAACTTTGTGACTTGCTTTCCCCTGCCCTGAAGCGCAAGAATACCAAGATGAGAGCAACCCTCACAGTTCACAAGCGAGTGGTGATAGCCCTGTGGAAGCTTGCAATGCTAGACAGCTATGGGTCAATTGGGAATCAATTTGGAGTGGGCAAATCTACTGTGGGGGCTGCTGTGATTCAAGTAGCCAACGCAATCACTGAGCTGCTGCTATCAAGGGTAGTGACTCTGGGAAATGTGCAGGTCATAGTGGATGACTTTGTTCCAATGGGATTTCCTAACTGTGGTGGGGTGATAGACAGAATGCATATCCCTATCTTGGGACTGGCCCACCAAGCCAGCCAGTACATAAACCAAAAGGGGTACTTTTCAATGGTGCTGCAAGCACTGGTGGATCACAAAGGACGTTTCACCAACATCAATGTGGGATGGCCGGGAAAGGTACATGACGCTTGCATCTTCAGAAATTCTGGTCTGTCTGAATGGCTGCAGCAAGGGACTTACTTTCCAGAGCAGAAAATAACCGTCAGGGATGTTGAAATGCCTATAGTTACCCTTGGGGACCCAGCCTACCCCTTAATGCCATGGCTCATGAAGCCATACACAGTCACCCTGGACAGTAGTCAGGAGCTGTTCAACTATAGGCTGAGCAAGTGCAGAATGGTGGTAGAATGTGCATTTGGAGCTTTAAAAGCTCGCTGGCGCAGTTTACTGACTCGGTTAGACCTCAGCAAAACCAATATTCCCATCATTATTACTGCTTGCTGTGTGCTCCACAATATTTGTGAGAGTAAGGGGGAGACGTTTAGGGTGGGGTGGGAGGTTGAGGCAAATCGCCTGGCCACTGATTACACACAGCCCGACACCAGGGCGGTTAGAAGAGCACAGCAGGATGTGCTGCACATCAGAGAAGCTCTGAAAACTAGTTTCATGACTGGCCAGGCTACAGTGTGAAAGTTCTCTTTGTTTTTCCTTGATGAAAACCTGCCCCCTTGGTTCACTCTACTTCCCTGTAAGCCAACCGCACTCCCCTCCCCGCTTCAATCACCACTTGCAGAGGCAATAAAGTCATTGTTGTTTCAAATTCATGCATTCTTTATTAATTAATCACAGAAATAGGGGGATAACTGCCAAGGTAGCTCGGAAGGATGGTGGAGGAGGGAAGCACCGGGTGTGGTGGTGGAGGAGGGGAGGAGGGAAGTACAAGGCCACACTGCACTTCAAAACTTATTGAATGCCAGCCTTCTGTTGCTTGGGCAGTCCTCTGAGGTGGAGTGGTTGGGTGCCCGGAGCCCCCACCCATTCTTGTGCGTGAGGAGGCTATGGAACTTGGGGAGAGGGTGGTTGGTTACACAGGGGCTGCAGCAGCAGTCTGTGCTCCTGCTGCGTTTCCTGCACCTCAACCATACGCCGGAGCATATCAGTTTGATCCTCCAGTAGCCTCAGCATTCCCTCCTGCCTCCTTTCATCATGCTGCTGCCTCCGCTCCTCTTGCTCCCGCCACCTCTCCTCTTGATCCCGCCACCTCTCATCTCGCGCATCCCTCCTGTCCTAGCGTTCATTGTCTGCCTCCATGCATTCTGCTGGGCTCTTTCAGTGCAGGAGGACTGCATGAGCTCAGAGAACATTTCATCACAAGTGTGGTTTTTTCGCCTTCTTATTTGCTCTAGCCTCTGGGACAAAGATGATAGTGGTAGCATTGAAACATTTGCAACTGCAGGAGGAAAAAAAGGAGAGTTGGGTTGACCATTTAAAATGGATTGGCCATTTAAAAGGAGGGGATAAGGTTTTTGGGTTAACGTGCAGCACAAACCCCTCCTCACACTGAATTCTCTGGGATGATCGCTTTACCCCTTCCCCCACCGCGTGGCTAACAGCAGGGATGATTTCTTTTTAGCCATAGGCACACAGCCCATAGAGTGCCAACAGGAATAGTTTCTGATCAGGGCAACAATTCATGTCCCAGTTGTGGTGCAAACTCTGTAAAGTCCTAGGAACTGAACTCTTCACCTTCTCAGCCTCCCACCCACAGACCAACCAGCCAGGGCTGGATTAACCTTTTGTGGGCCCCGGCGCCAAACATATTTTTGGGCCCCCATTTAGTCATTGTGGACTCCGAATGTGGGCCTGGTCTGGCAGTGCCATTGGTGCCATAGTATACCCGGTACTGAATCTCAGAGACATTTTTCATTTTGATCACACACCATTGCATGACTATATGCATTTCTGTACACAGCTCCCTCAGCCCCCAGTTTTTCTCATTAAGCTGTACACCATGTGGGTTTACCAGTGTCCACATTGAGCAGTAATTTCACAGTGATCTGGGAAACTCCCCACAGATTTATCTCCTTCCTCATTCAGACCTTCTATAACCATGTCTCCAGTACCACCCTATGTCACCAGTCACTGTATGGGGTTCTGGTCTCAGCTCAATAAACTTTCACAGCCAGCAGATACCTGATCAATTCTGACAAATCCCTCGCTGAGCACCCATCCTGCTATTTGAGCAAGCCACTTGCAAACACCATTTCCCCAAAGTGAGGACTTAGCCCCTGGGAACCTGAAGTCACCAGCTTTTCTCCCTCTGCTCCCATCTACGTGCTAGTCTACTACCTGGTCATCCCCACCTCTCCCTATGCTTGTTTCTCTTCTACCTTGGACATGCTCCCTAGCCAGCTGGAGCTATTCTCCCTCTGCAAGCCTGATCTGCTTCCTCTTTCCCTGCTCCCCTTGACATTCCTTTCCTATAGGTGACCTCTGTTCCTTGAGGTTAACTCCAGTTACTTTATCCGCTCCTAGCTTAATGGCCCCCAGTAGTCACAGAGCCACCTGCAGCTTCTCTGGCTAGAGCCATGGGGCCAATTGCCAGAGGCCAGCCTTAGATAGCTGCAGCTGCTTGCAAGGAAGGGGTGGCAATTCCAAGGCTGAGCATGCTTGAACCTTGTAACGGCGGCACTAGGGACTCTAAATCCTCAGCGCCAGCCCTAGGCAGCTGCAGACTCTGGAGTTAGGTGTTTCCCTCCTCTAGGCTATGAGATGCCCATCACCTGCAGCAGAGGCCACCAATTCCCACACACGCCTCAGCTAGCACATAGTCAAGCAGAAAGTGCAGCCTGAATGATTTTGGAGGCTGGAGTGCCAGGAGGTTCCCATCCCTGAGCAGCAGCTCTGCAACAAGCTCACATGCCCCTCCTCCACTGTGGGACCAGGACCCTGTGAAGACAGTGGAGTTACCCTGTGTATAACCAGTTCTGCCAAAGCCTGTTGAAGTAAGTGGGAGTCTTTTCATCTTCTTTAATGGGCTGCATATAGAAGCAAAGGACCCCATTCTAGACTCTAGGAGCAAAGTGCATTCTATGCTTATAACAGGAAGGTCTCTCATTAGTGAATAAGCAACACCTCCTACAGCACCTCACCTTTTCTGAGAGGCCTCCTGCCCAATTACTAAATGTAAACCTGCTTCGCTTCTCAGGGCTAAAAATATCAGGTAGTGTGGTTACAACTGAATTCAGCAGGAATTTTGGATGTGCACAGAACATAGACAGGACTGGTTCCTGCATGGTTACAGAACTGCAGTCAAGTGGAACAATTTTCAGCTTGTATGATTGGAGGATATCTGATCCATATTGTAAGACTGTCCTACATAAATGAAGTAAAGTTGAGGTGCCTTTGTTATTCTTTTCTTCCACTCTTCATTTCTGTAGGGAATTTGCCAATGCAATATCATGGTCTTCTTTTTAAACAAACAAAACTAAAAAAAATGGCAATGGTTGTTGAAAAGAGCAATTCCAGCCCTAGTTATTACTGGGAAGACCCCAGCATTTGTTGCTCAATTTTATCCTACTTTTTTTTACAGCAAGTTACAGTGGATCAGTTTATTTGATTTGGGAGAAATGAAGTAACAGCTGCCCAAATTGAGTTTGAGTACTCCTGAATTTTGAGGGTGTTCAAATCTGGAAGGCAGGTGCTAGATTCCCTTTCTGAATATTAGATAAATCTGGAAAGGAAAAGTCAATTTCTGCTTCCATAGCTCAGAAGTGGAAATCCTCCTGCATGCCTGGTACTGTATCTACAGTGGCCCAGGTCCTCTAGTACAGCCACCGCTCCCTTACTTTTCATTTTAACTTCTACTGGTGGAGTCCATATACCTCCCCTGCTAGGCTTCCGATAGAGAGGTGCACTGTCCATCTATTCCATCCAGTTCCTTCTTTGGGGGCTGCCAGGCGAGGTCACACCAGCATCCCTAAACCGGTCTGGGGAAGTCTTCTGAGGGTGATATCTGGGCCAAAGCCGCCTACTCCTTGGGCATACTTGTTCCCCACTCTCAGTGCCACCCCCTTCTAGCAGCCAGCTCCCCATTCACAGCAAGCGGCAGCGCATGGGATCTTAGCTTCCCCACTCCCTCCCGCTCCCTTTTCTGTTGATAGCAGCCATGGGAATGCTGGGAAATGTAGTTCCTTCCCTGCTCCAGGGCAGGCTCTCTAGGCAGGGAGCTGGCCAGGGAACTACAGCTCCCAGGGCCCTGTGGGTTCTCAGCTCCCATGGATCTCTGCTGCTCCGAGTCTCGCTCTCAGAGCCTCCGCTTGTGCAGCACTGTGAGAGGGGAGGAAGTGAGTGTTATGGTCCCCTTCTGAGCTTGGGCCTGGCACTATGGCGCCATTGGCGCCATGGTAAATCCGGTACTGCAACCAGCACAGGGAGTGGATAAATCAAATCTTCGAGCAATACCTTCAATGCTTCCCTAACTACCGCCAAGAGGACTGGGTCACACTCCTGCCATATGCCGAATTTGCTTACCTCCATCCAACACAAACCATTTTATGCCAGTTGTGTTTTTCACCCTCATCTCACCCTGCAGACTCACAAGTTCCCGCTGCGACAGACCTTGTTACCCACCTTCACCACGTTCACCAGGAATGCATGGAGCATTTGGAAGCCACCAAGGAAACATGTAAATGTTAAGCTGACCAAAGTCGCGAAGTTGCACTTACACTTAGAGTGGGGGATAAGGTCTGGCTGTCCACTGAACGTCTCAAATCCTCCCGGGCATCACCAGATTAGGCTATTAATACTGGGTCTATCTCAGATCACTGAACAAGTCAGCGCAGTAACATTCTGATTCCCAAACATCTCCTGAGCAATGGACACATGAGAAGGAAAATAGCCATTTTAATAGCTTATATCTCAGCAGAAGCTGAACGAAAATTCATGGGACAAAGAAAAGGCACTTCCATAGCTGAGGGGCCTTTTTCCCACTGAATAACAAAGGCCTGCTGCAAAGATGGAGGTGTGAGAACATCTCAAAGAACCACATTTATAATGGAAAGTGTCAGACAACCTACATTCAGTGGTCTCTGCCAGCTCCCCCTATTATAAATGCATTTCATAAGGCACCCATAGCACCACAGCCACTAGGCCCCATAGGTTAAAATTTATAGCAGTGCTGCTATAAAGTATACTGAGTCCTTCCCCCTCCCTGTCATTAAGCTACTTACTTATGGAGAAAATCCGAAGCAAAATTAAAATGGCATCAGAAAGTAAGACTAATTAAAACTACAATTATTTTGTGCCAGAGAATCCTCTTGGCATTTCTACTTGATATGTCAGAGGGAGACTGAGTTGGGGGTGTCTATCTACCTGACTGAGTAGTTTATGGGGATTTAGTTGAATTACAAACAAATTATGTACAGCTCTACCAAGAGTTTTTGTGAAATCGAACCATAAACTCAAATATAAAGGCATTTTGGAACTAGAGATGTTGGCTCAGATCCTGAGCGGTGACCAATCTGGAATCATACAAGTCAGGAAGAAAGGGAGGTCGAAGGTCAGATTTCAGACACCTTTGCGCTCTGCTGATTTTGGGGCCATGTAAGAGCCAGTTCACTCCATAAACCAGAGCAGTCTCAGTTGCCAATGCCCACCCCCCATAAAGGTTGTTCCAGGAGTCTGGGGTCTGGGGAAACCCTGGCCAAACACTCTTTCCCTGGCCATGTGCATAGGAGGGGTATAGCTGCTGAAGCAGTTCTGTGCCCTCTGAGGATTCCTTTATGCATGGCAAATCCTCAGCCATTAATGGCTGCCTTGCACTGCCAAAGAGGCAGAAATTAGCCAGAGCAGGACCCAGGACCTGGCCCAATGAGCTACATAATTGTAAGTGTAAATCAGAGTGGAACTAGTTCCCTCGTTCACAGAATCAGCGCAGGGCCAGCAGAGACCAATTATCCCATCTCACTGCACTGGGCAGCCTTATGCTCCACTGTCCCCAGTTGCTTTTGATAGCCCAGTCTCAGCTTCCTGCAGTGGCAGAGCCCATTTGCACCCCTAGGGGCTGATGTTCCATTGCCCAATTGCACTGTTAGGATTTTGTACTGATGCTTCAACTCTTCCTTCTCTAGCTTTAGGCCTTTGCTCCTTGCCCTGCCATCTTCTGAGACTGTGAATAATTCCCTTCCTTCATGTCAACTGCTACCTTGAAGGCATTTCCAGTTCAGCCTTTGATCACGTCTCCCCGAGCTGTCTCTTTTTTTTGACTCTGTACCATTCGGTCCTATAGTCTCTCCTCATGTGTTTGATAATCCACTCCTCATGTGTCATCTCAGCTGTATTTTTTCTAGTTCTCCTTTCAATCCTTCCTAAACCGTGGGGACAGGAACGGCATGCAATGCTTTTATAACATTCCCCATTCATATAGCACCTTTCGCCCCAATGCCCTTCATGATCTGTAGACACACAGCGCTGGTGAAATGCAGCCACCTCTGGGGTGGAGGGCAAGAACCAGACAAGTAGGACATTTCACAACTGTGGAGTCAGTTAGGCCAAAGACAACAAGCCAAACCCTACTCTGTGCCATGAAACTTATTTACATCCACAAAGAGCACATAGGAATTCAACTGTCCTCTGAAAAAACAACGGAGTAAACGATACTGTAGTGGGTTTATCTGCCTGGTAAGGATGAAAACTCTGCTGGGATTCTAATTAGCACCCATAGAGCACTCAATACCACAAACCCAGAATGAACCAATTTCCCTCTACTCATTGCAGACAGGGGGCAGATTGAGTCCCCGGAGCTCTCACCATAAGTGTGAATTTTATCTATCTGGCCTGAGCTCACCCACTTCTTGCTGACCTCACCTACAGAGGGGCAGTAGGGCAGAGGCTTGAGAATATGGAGACTTGCCACAGCGGTGTCACATGAATCTTTTGCTCAATGTAGGTTGGAATCCTCTGAATCCTGGATTCAAATGAATCCAGCACCAAAAAGCAAAATATTGATGAATCCAATGAGTTACAAGGGGTTTGAACTCAAAAACATGCCTCACTGGCCAGTTTCCAAAGCTTCCACCCTGAAGTTATGTCAGGCCAGTCTTGCTTGAAACTCGCCTTAGGCTCACCCAAATCCTGGCCCGGTGTATGCTTGAAATTCAGCTATAGATAGTGTCATAGTTCAGAGCAACTGCACCTGAATTTCCCCCTCGTGGTTCACCAAGGGCACCCACTGTAGGCTCCCAGCTCCTCAGTCATCATCTCTCTTGGGCAGAGATTCACATCTCTCTTCCTTCCGGGTTGTTTTTCCAGGTTCTACAGCTCTCTGCCTATGCTGTGATATCCCCAGCAAGCCAGATGGCCTAAACAGGTCAGTGTCTGCTCTTTCCTTTCTCTCTAGAGTCTATGAACAGTGTAATGGCCACAGTTATAAGTTATCCCACAGCTCTTTCTAAGCAAGCACATTTATTCTTAAGGTGAAAGCATTGCAGAGAAAACATACTAAAAATAATAAAAGAACCTATGCATGCTAAAAAGCTGACCACAGGCCAACGCAACTCCAACGTTGGACTCTGGTAGGTGTCAGTCCTTCAAAATCCACAAGCATAGGTGTGGGAACTAGAGGTGCGGGGGGTGCAGCAGCATCCCCAGCCCGTGCCCCGGGCTCCACTCCTGGCCCTGCACGCTGGGTCCTGGCTGCTGGCCCCATGCCCAGGGCTCCACTCCTGGCCTCCTGCCTGGGGTTCCAGGCCCATGGCCATCCCCAGCTGTGGCCCCAGCCTTGGCCCTCTTACCACTGTCTGTGTCCCCCTCCTCCCGGAGCCATGGCCCCATTCTCAGCCCAGCTCTGGGAAGTGAGGAGGGTTTTGACAGGGGTAAGGGCAGGTGTGAGGTAAAAAGTTTGGGGACCATTGCTGTACAGTTTCCTATATGTTCCATTCTATATGCATCCGAAGAAGTGGGCTGTAGTCCACGAAAGCTTATGCTCTAATAAATTTGTTAGTCTCTAAGGTGCCACAAGTACTCCTGTTCTTCTTTTAGCTGACTATGAAAAGTGTTCCAGCACCACTGCCCACCCTTGGGTTTTCCCCATGATTACAAGTTTCCAGCTGTCTCAGAGTCAGAACCAGAACCACCAGGAATAGTTCAGTCTTTCCTTTATACAGCTTGGGCCTTTGATCTAGCCTGAGCCCAGCAGTTAATGGCCCCCTGCTCAGGGCACAGCTTCCCAAAGGCTGGGTTTTGGCATAACTGGAGGTGAGAGTTTGACATTCTCCGCCCCTAGATATTCCACAGGAAAACCAAATCACACTTTTGTTCTGAAAGTCTATTCTTGTCTGGCCCATTGTTCACCACAGTCCTCTGAGCCCCAGGCCTCACCTCTGTCACCTTGCCCCCCTCAAGAGGTTACATACAACCCTGGCAGTCACAAGGGAGCTGCTCTCTGTGGATGGATTGAGCCCAGCGCCCCTGGACTGGAGCAGATGAGCCCAACCTAGCTAACTAAAGAGGGCTGGGCTTCCCCTGGCTCTCTAAAGGGCCACTAGTAGGCAGCTGAGGGGGAAGGACGGAGACAAGTTCGGCCCTGGGCAGCAAAGGCCACAGAGGAGTGGAACTAACTCCTGTGGTAAGTACCAGGAGCAAGGGGATCTCAGAGAAGCAGCTCTGTGGCTGCTGCTCCAAGAGGGGAGCAGAGCTGGCTGAGGCTAGGGAGCTGCCAGGAGCTGGAGTGTCAGAGTCCCCTGGGAGGGGTGGCCCTGAGGCTGCGGAGCAGGTACTGACTTCAGGCTGCTCTCTGCTTGTTGTTTAACCTTGTCATAAAAGAATAACCCTCCTTAACTAGGCCTGGGCATGGCAGTGTATGTTTGGAGCTGGGGTGCAACAGCGGCCAACCCCCGACACCTTCATATAATACAACAGACCCCAAAGAGGCTTTAACTTAATTCAGTGAGGTCTCCCAAGGATACGGTAGGAAATTGCCGTGTCTGTCACAGCTAGTCCACATGTAGCTCAGCTCTCGCTTGTTTGATGCTTGACCCCAGACATGCCCAATGCCCAGTGCCCAGGCTCCCCAGATACACAGTCCCAAGAATGGCATCAACAGGGTCTGCGCACAACTGAGCCGTGATGCTCAGGATCCCAACACTTGTTCATAGACTCACCCAATACTCAGCCCCACACTTGCCAAAACTCGAGTTTTGCCGAGTTCAGGATACTTGCTGTATGTCTCAGAGGCTGCTCTAACTAACACCCTGCTTCCTGGGGCCCTGGCAAGCCACCACTAATGCTCCAGCCACAGCCATGACTTAACCCTGGCCGGCCCTGCCCTCCCACTCCCTGTCCCTTTTGGCCCCCTAGATGAGGAGAGTCAACAAAGCTGAGGCAGGGCTGCTCTGGCACCTCTGTGCTTCTCAAGGGGGTATTTTCCACACCCTGCAAACCCCCTTATGTCACTGGAGAATCTGACTCTGTGTATCCCCATGAGGATGATCCAAGTTTTGGTCCCAAGCTCCCCATGTCAGTGAGGGGCAATGCCCATGTCACTGGCCCGTGCCCCCACTGGCTAAGCCAGCGGTAGTGCTGACAGCTTCGGACAGGGAAATGCGCTGACTGGAAGGAGGGACCAGCCAGAACGATGTCTGACTGAGAGACCAAAGGGAAGAGGGAGGGGAGCCAAGAGACCACTCCCCAGAAACAGCTGTTGCTTCAGGAGGAGCTGCAGGCTTCCATAGCCCCTTTGCCCCCCAACAAGGGGAGATAGATTCAATGTTTGTAATGGCTCAGCCATTCCCAGTCCTTATTCAATCCTGAGTTGATTGTATCTAGTTTGCATATCAATTCCAGCTCAGCAGTCTCTCGTTGGAGTCTGTTTTTGAAGTTTTTCTGTTGTAATATAGCCACCCACAGGTCTGTCATTGAATGACCAGACAGGTTAAAGTGTTCTCCCACTGTTTTTTGAGTATTATGATTCCTGATGTCAGATTTGTGTCCATTAATACAATCAACTCAGGATTGAATAAGGACTGGGAATGGCTGAGCCATTACAAACATTGAATCTATCTCCCCTTGTAAGTATTCTCACACTTCTTATCAAACTGTCTGTACTGGGCTATCTTGATTATCACTTCAAAAGTTTTTTTCTCTTACTTAATTGGCCTCTCAGAGTTGGTAAGACAACTCCCACCTGTTCATGCTCTCTGTGTGTGTGTATATATATCTCCGCAATATATGTTTCACTCTATATGCATCCGAAGAAGTGGGCTGTAGTCCACGAAAGCTTATGCTCTAATAAATTTGTTAGTCTCTAAGGTGCCACAAGTACTCCTGTACATGCTTATAACATCTATTAGCCATTAACCCTTTAGAAGCTGTCTATAAACCAAACTTTAATATATGGCTAGATGTAAATGTATGCGTCTAAGGTCAAAGCATGTAGGCCATATGTACACGATGGGGGAAGCAGTGACCGAAAAAGATTTGGGGATTGTGGTGGACAATCAGCTCAACATGAACCCCAGTGTGACACAACGGCTAAATGGGCTGATGTGATCCTTGGATGCATAAACGGGAATCTCGAGTAGGAGCTGAGAGGTACTTAGTGGTGTGACTGTTGCTGGAATCCTGTGCTCAGTTCTGGTGTCACCAACTCAAGAAGGATGTTACTCATAGACTCATAGACTTTAAGGTCAGAAGGGACCATTATGATCATCTGGTCTGACCCCCTGCATGCTGCAGGCCACAAAACCGTCCCTACCCCTTCCCTGGACTCTGCTGTTGAAGTCCCCAATCCTGTGTTTTAGTGACTTCAATCGGCAGAGACCCTCCTGCTAGTGATCCCTGCCCCATGCTGCGGAGGAAGGCGAAAAACCTCCAGAGGCTCAGCCAATCTACCCTGGAGGAAAATTCCTTCCCGACCCCAAATATGGTGATCAGTAAGACCCCGAGCATGTAGGCAAGAGTCTCTAGCCTGACCCCTGTTAGCCATTATACTATTTACCTACCATTGCTTGGTATTCCTTGGCTACTATGTTTTACCACTAAACCATTCCCTCCATAAACTTATCTAACTTAATCTTAAAACCAGACAGGTCCGTTGCCCCCACCGTTTCCCTCGGAAGGCCGTTCCAATATTTCACCCCTCTGACGGTCAGAAACCTTCGTCTAATTTCAAGCCTGAACTTCCCTATGGCCAGTTTATATCCATTCGTTCTTGTGTCCACATTAGTACTAAGCTGGAATAATTCCTCTCCCTCCCTTGTATTTATCCCTCTGATATATTTAAAGATAGCAATCATATCCCCCCTCAGCCTTCGTTTTGTCAGACTAAACAACCCAAGCTCCTCTAGTCTCCTTTCATACAACAGGTTTTCCATTCCTCTGATCATCCTAGTCGCCCTTCTCTGCACCCGTTCCAGTTTGAGTTCATCTTTTTTAAACATGGGAGACCAGAACTGCACACAGTACTCCAAATGAGGTCTCACCAGCGCCTTATACAACGGAAGCAGGACCTCCTTATCCCTACTAGATATACCTCGCCTAATGCATCCCAAGACCGCATTGGCTTTTTTCACCGCCACGTCACATTGTCGACTCATAGTCATCCTGCGGTCTACAAGGACCCCTAGGTCCTTCTCCTCTTCCGTTACTTCTAACCAATGCGTCCCCAACTTGTAACTAAAATTGTTATTAGTCATCCCCAAATGCATCACCTTACACTTTTCACTATTAAATTTCATCCTATTTCTGATACTCCAATTCACAAGCTCATTCAAGTCTCCCTGCAGAATATCCCTATCCTCCTCCGAATTTGCAACGCCTCCCACCTTCGTATCATCCGCAAACTTTATCAGCCCACTCCTGCAATCGGTTCCGAGGTCAGTTATAAATAGATTAAATAAAATGGGTCCCAAAACCGAACCTTGAGGCACTCCACTAGTAACCTCCCTCCAACCTGACAGTTCACCCTTTAATACGACCTGCTGCATTCTCCCCATTAACCAATTCCTTATCCACCTCTGGATTTTCATATCGATCCCCATGTTTTCCAGTTTAACCAATAATTCCTCATGGGGTACAGTATCAAACGCTTTACTGAAATCCAGGTATATTAGGTCCACCACATTTCCCTTATCTAATAAGTCCGTTACTTTCTCAAAGAAGGAGATCAGATTCGTTTGGCACGATCTGCCCTTCGTAAAACCATGCTGTAATTTATCGCATTTGCCATTAACCTCAAGGTCTTCAACTAGTTTCTCTTTCAGAATTTTCTCCAGCACCTTGCACACTACAGATGTTAAACTAACAGGCCTGTAGTTACCCGGATCACTTTTTTTCCTTTTCTTGAAAATAGGAACCACATTAGCTATTCTCCAGTCTAACGGGACCACCCCCGAGTTTACAGATTCATTAAATATTATCGCTAATGGGCCTGCTATTTCCCGTGCCAATTCCTTCAATATTCTCGGATGAAGATCGTCCGGTCCTCCCGACTTAGCCCCATTAAGGTGTTCAAGTTTTGTTTCTACCTCGGATACGGTAATCCCCCATCCTGTATGCCCCTCTGTCACGGTGCTAGTATCCCTAATACCTTCATTGGCCTCATTAAACACCGATGCAAAATATTCATTGAGATATTGCGCCATGCCTAGATTATCTTTAATCTCCTCTCCAGCTATAGTCTTCAGCGGTCCCACTTCTTCTTTCTTTGCTTTCTTCCTATTTATATGGCTGTAAAACCTCTTACTATTGCTCTTAATTCCCCTCGCTAGGTCCAACTCTACACGGCCTTTGGCCTTTCTCACTCTATCTCTACATTCTCTGACTTCACTAAGGTAAGTTTCCTTACTGATCCCTCCCCTCTTCCACTCTTTGTACGCTTTCTGCTTTTTCCTAATCGTCCCTTTGAGACGGTCGCTCATCCAGCTCGGTCTAAATCTCTTGCTTAGTAATCTTTTTCCCTTTTTTGGGATACAGGCCTCTGACAGCTCATGCATCTTTAACTTAAAGTAATCCCAGGCTTCTTCTGCCTTTAGATCCATTAATATGTTTGCTCAATCCACTTCCCTTACCAGTCCCCTTAATTTGTTAAAATTGGCCTTTTTAAAATTATAAACCCTAGTCTTTGACTTAATTCTGTTACTCCTTCCATTTAGTTTAAACCGAATTAGCTCATGATCACTGGAGCCCAAGTTGTCCCCTACTACCACTTCCTCAACGAGGTCCTCACTACTTACCAGAATCAAATCTAAAATGGCCTCCCCCCTTGTCGGTTCAGCTACCACTTGATGAAAGAATTGATCAGCAAGCACATCTAGGAACATCTGAGCCCTATTATTGCTACTAGCGTTTGTTCCCCAATCTATATCCGGGAAGTTAAAGTCCCCCATAATTACACAGTTTCTATTAGTATTTACTTCTCTAAACACATTAAATAGTTCCTTATCCATATCCTGGGTCAATCCCAGCGGTCTATAGCACACCCCAAGCACTATCCCCGGAGAGGCTCTAGTAGTCCTTTTACCCAGTGTGAGTATTGCCCAAACGGACTCTGTGTTATCTATTCCATCAACTATTATTTCTTTACAGCTTATTTCACTATTGACATACAATCCCACCCCCCCCCTTTACCTTTGTCCCGGTCTTTCCTAAACAGTGCATACCCCTCCATACCTGTGTTCCGGTCGTGACTGCCATTCCACCACGTTTCAGTTATTCCTATGATATCCGGTTTCAATTCTCGGACCAAGAGCTCCAATTCCTCCATTTTATTACCTAGGCTTCTCGCATTGGTGTATAAACACCCTAATGTATGTTGTTTAGCCTGTCTCCCATTAGTAGCACTATATGTTGCGGGCCTCTTTGTGTCTGTCCCCCCTGTCCTTCCTATGTCCAATCTCATCTCCCTGGCTATGTCTCCTCTCATTTTACTCACCTTTTCAATACTGGAATCTGGCGTGGAGATTAACTGTGCATCTCCCAACCGTCTCCCCAAACTTCCTAGTTTAAAGCTCTTTTGATAAGATGAGCCAGCCTCCCTCCCAGAAGTCTATTTCCTTCCCTACTCAGGTGAAGCCCATCCCGCGAGAACAGGTGTCTGTCCCCGAAAGCCTCCCAGTGGCCATACATCCCAAAGCCCTCCTTATAGCACCACTCCCTTAGCCAACTATTTATTCTCACAATCCTATCAGCCCTTTGCTGCCCTTCCCTCAGAACAGGCAGAATCCCACCAAAGATAATCTGAGCCTCTATCTCCTTGAGCGTCTTCCCCAGCCTGGCATAATCTCCCTTGATTCTCTCTAACGAGAACCTAGCCGTGTCATTTGTTCCTACATGAAGGATTATCAAGGGGTTCTTACCTGCTCCTTTTAGGATCCTTTTCAACCGCAGGTCCACATCGCGTATCTTTGCGCCCGGTAGACAGCACACCCTTCTGTTCTCCGGGTCTGCCCTGGTCACAGGCCTGTCCAATCTCCTCAGTAAAGAGTCTCCAATTACATACACCTGCCGTTGCCTGGCAACAGTGCGATCTAGTAATCTAGTCTCTGATCCCTCTAGTCCTGACCTGTGTCTGTTCCTATCTTCCCTTATGCTCCCCCTTATGCCTTCCTGAATCCTCCGGGGGCCCAGAATTGGTGCTGTCTCCATCAACTCCTCCCCTCTCTCTCTCGGACTAGCTGCTCTTCTCTTCTTCCTCACCCTCCCACCTTCAGTCACCACCTGCTGCCCCTCCACCTCGTTATCCAAACACCCAAACCTGTTCCTGAGTTCTATTCCCCCCTCACTGGCCCTCCTTTTCCTTGGCCTGCTTCTCACAGTCACATGCTTCCACCTCCCTTGTTCTCCCCCTTCCATTCCCCTCTCACCGTCCTCTACGTCTGCCTCAACCTGCACCACAGAGCATTCCCCTTCAGCCCCCACTTGCCTGTCCTCCATCAGCTGCTCAAACCCCCGTCTGAACTCCACCAGGGTATCTACCTGCATCTCCAACCCCTTAATCTTTTCCTCCAGTAACACTATAAGGCGACACTTCATACACACATACCTGTGTTCCAGCTCCCCTGCTAGGAGTATATACATACCACAGCTTCCACATGCAGCCATCTGCATTCCGTTTGCTGCTGCTTGGCTCATGGCTGCTGCAGTCTCTGCTCTCTGCATCTGAGGGCAGAGCACACAACACACCGCGCCCTCCTGCCTCCCCCTTTACCTCCCCCTGCAAACTCCCACTCAAACTCCCCTGTTAGCCGCCCTGTTTGCTGCCTCCTGTGCTGCTGCCTGGCTGGGCGGCCGCTTTTATGGGCCCCCTACTCAGCCAAGCCCTGCCCCCTAATCAGGGCTCGGCGTCCCTCCCAGCACCCTGCCCCTACAGGCCTCTACAAACACACAAGGACAACAAAGACAGACACAAACACAGATACCTTCTCCTCCAATGAGAACTCCCACATTTGATACATTGGAGAGGGTTCAGAGAAGAGCCACAAGAATGATTAAAAGATCAGAAAACATGCCTTATGGTGATGGATCTCAAGGTATTTATTTTAACAAACAGACGTTTAAGGGGTGACTTGGTCAGTCTACAAGTATTTAATAATGGGTTCTTCAGTCTAGCAGACAAAGGTCTAACATGATCCAATGGCTAGAAGCTGAAGTTAGACGAATTCAGACAGGCAATAAGGTGTACATTTTTAACAGCGAAGGCAATTAACCATTGGAACAGCTTCCCAAAGGTCATGGTGGATTCTCTGTCACTGACAACTGTTAAATAAAGATGGGTTGTTTTTCTAGAAGATCTGCTCTGGGAATGATTTTGGGTGAATTCTGAAGGTTCTGTTACACAGGAGGTCAGACTAGATGATGATTGTGATGCTATTGAAATGAACTGTGACCGTATGGATCATTGTTGCAACCAAGGTCCTATAGTTGCACCAAATCTTCTACAAAGGAGGTCAAGTAAGGTGTCTATCGAAAGGTTGTAATTTGCTGGTTACGATTATGCTGTCTGTATGTGTGTATCATTTTTGTATTTGAAATTATGAATATTGGCTATGTACTTGTATCTCAATGTGCTTGATTTTAAGTAGCCTCAGTGAAGCATTTGGTCAGCTTCTTGAGAAAGGTCTATTCTCAGTAAGTGCCCAATCAAGAAACACTTAACTGACAATGGACTTTGGGAGATGCTAATCCACATCTGAGTTTTCCTGGGAACATTCAAACTAACATGTAAACAATGGTGTCAGCCTGCAAAAAGCTGAATCATTCATGGACATGTGACTTGTCCAGGTGGCTACAAACTCCATCTTGTTGCCGCGACTTTGCACAGAAGAACAAAGGGGTTTCCGCCCACAAGAGAAAATATAAAAGGCCTTGGCAGCCATTTTGTCTTCAGCTGGCTCAAGAGATGACCTCACCACCCCAAAGAGATGCCTGAAGGAAACTGGAACAAAGGACAGTAACTATGGGGGTCTGAGTGATTGCTGGACCCAGGCCATAAACTACAACCTTAATCTGAAAAGGTTTGGGCCCAGACTAGGAAGTCTAGTCTGTGAAAGAAGCTTATTGGAACATCTCTGTATTAGGCTTAGACTTGCGTGTTTTGCTTTATTTTGCTTGGTAACTTACTTTGTTCTGTCTGTTATTACTTGGAACCACTTAAATCCTACTTTTTATACTTAATAAAATCACTTTTTGCTTATTAATTAACCCAGAGTACTTAATTAATACCTGGGGGAGCAAACAGCTGTGCATATCTCTCTATCAGTGTTATAGAGGGTAGACAATTTATGAGTTTACCCTGTATAAGCTTTATACAGAGTAAAACAGATTTATTTGGGGTTTGGATCCCATTGGGAGCTGGGTGTCTGGGTGCTAGAGACAGGAGTACTTGCTAAGCCATTTTCAGTTAAGTCTGTAGCTTTGGGGGCATGGGTCAAACCCTGGGTCTGTGTTGTAGCAAATTAGTGTATCTGTGTAACAAGACAGGGTTCTGGAGGCCCAAACTGGCAGAGAAAATGGGCTCAGAGGTAGTCAGGTGATAGTCCCAAGGGGGTCTCTGTGACCGAACTTGTCACAATCATAACGGTTCCTTCTGGCCTTGGGACCTAGGAGAGAAAGGGCCAGTTATACTCAGCCTAATCTTACCAATTGCAAAGCTGCGGGGTGTGTTTTTAATGAAGAGAGAGAGCCTGCGGATATGAATGTGTTTAGAGAGAGGTTTTTTTTCATCTCCTCAAAATTTAAAAAAACAAACAAAAAACTCCCACCAAAAACCAAATGAATTTGAAGCCAAATTTCTGTCAAGGAAAATAAAATTCCCCTCCCAGGCCTGCAGCGAATCTCATCCCAGCGCAGAATTTCATAGCTGAGTTATAGTCCATGGGCCCCTCGATATACAGGTTATGTGCCTAGCAGAAGTGCTGCCAGGATGGTCACACAAATCCTATAGGAGGAGAGCTGGGGAAAGGGAAGCAGCCTCCACCAAAGCTAAGGTGGCAGGTGGGGCTGGAAGGTATGGAGGATGTCTGGGATTGGATCCAGAGAGCCTAACAGCCCTGGGCCTTGGCTGTAAAGAGCTGAATGAAAAGGATAAGATTTCCCCCTCACAGCACCCTAGGTCGGCAGCGCAGGACAAAGGAAAGAGCTTGTTTTCAGAGGAGGTTAGTGCTGGCTAATGTTTTTCTCCTCCTGGCATCTTGACGCAGTGTACCGGGACCTATCTCTCCACCTGCCGAGCTGCATCTGCTTTCTGACATTTCATCGTTCTTGTTTTGTTGTTCTTCAGGTACTGGAGCTAGAGTGCAGAGTCCTGTGCCTTTAAGGCTCAGCAGGCAGCGGGGGATGCTGGGAGAGGCACTGAACACAGAGATGTTGAGGTGGGAGGTCACAAGGGAGCTCCTTGCTGGAGGCGATATGAGTGAGCAGTTAAGCAGACATTGCAAGAAAGTCAGCTGTGTGCCTCCTCTGTGTGTGCTATTGATGGAGAATGTTGGATCTGACACTCACCATCTACAAACCCAACCAGCCAGATAAGGATTAGATTTTTCCCATCTACAGCCCCTTCCCCTGAAGATCTCACGGCACTTTTAAATCAGAATCAAATAAGCCCCAATGTGACAAATACCTGTGTCCCCATTGACAGGGCAAGGCATTGCAGAATATGCTGCAGGGTACAACATACGCCTACCGAAGACTGGAAGGGGGCTAATAAGTCTTTTTTGTAACTAGGAGACTTTTCCTTCTCTGGCAAGTCTCATTTCTATGATGAATGGTTTCCCTGCATTTCCCAATGTGCAGAGAGAATTTGAAAGTCTTATTCAGCTCTGAATCTAACCTGACATCATGCAGCCAGACACTCAAGACATAGATCTAATATGCTTCCTTCTCCAAACTGGGGTGCAAATGCGCACAGAGGGCAGCTAAGGGATTTGCGAATCTGTTGGCTCATTGCACCAAGACTCAGCTCTACCAATGGCCTCCTGCCCCAAATGGCTCTGGTGAGGGAAAAGCACCTTAGGGTATCTTTTTTGAAGCCCCTTAGGAGCCAGATGATTCCATGGAGAGGAAAGTGGATTGCAAATAAAGCAAACTTAGAACTTATTTTTCTGCTTCCTGCTTGGTTGCCGGGGGCAGGTGGGTTAAGCACATAGAGCTGGGACGACTTTGATTTTCATTTCGGTCTGCTCTTCACCTTATATAAATTACTGACTAAATGTATTCCTGGAGCAGCTCAGCTGGCAAATTTATTATTTATCAAGGCTTCAACTAAGATTAGAGCTGCAATGTGCCGGGCGCTGCACATGCACCTTGTCATAACTATAAAGGGAAGGGTAATAGCTGTCCTGTGTACAGTACTATAAATCCCTCCTGGCCAGAGACTCCAAAATCCTTTTCCCTGTAAAGGGTTAAGAAGCTCAGGTAACCTGGCTGGCATCTGACCTAAAGGACCAATAAGGGGACAAGATACTTTCAAATCTTGGGGGGGGAAGGCTTTTGTTTGTGTTCTTTGTTTGGGAGTGTGTTCGTTCTCGGGGACTGAGAGGGACCAGACATCAATCCAGGTTCTCCACATCTTTCTAAACAAGCCTCTCCTATTTCAAACTTGTAAGTAAATAGCCAGGCAAGGCGTGTTAGTTTTCCTTTGTTTTTCTCAACTTGTAAATGTACCTTTTACTAGAGTGTTTATCTTTGTTTGCTGTACTTTGAACCTGAGACTAGAGGGGAGTCCTCTGAGCTCTTTAAGTTTGATTACCCTGTAAGGTTAATTTCCATACTGATTTTACAGAGATGATTTTTACCTTTTTCTTTAATTAAAAACCTTCTTTTTAAGAACCTGATTGATTTTTTCCTTGTTTTAGATCCAAAGGGGTTTTGGATCTTGATTCACCAGGAGTTGGTGGGAGGAAGGAGGGGAATGGTTAATTTCCCCTTGTTTTAAATCCAAGGGGTTGGATTTGTTTTCACCAGGGATTTGGTGAAGGTTTTTCAAGGTTTCCCAGGGAGGGAATCCATTGAAAATGGTGGCAGCCGAACCAGAGCTAAGCTGGTAATTAAGCTTAGAAGTTTTTATGCAGGCCCCTACATTTGTACCCTAAAGTTCAAAGTGGGGATCTCAGTCCTGACATGGTGAATAGCGGTGGGATCATTTTAAACCCAAAAGCCAGTGAGATTTTTTTTTTCCTTCTAGCTGCTTGGAAAGCCGAGCTGGAAGTAGATAGATGCATATCTTATCTCTCCTTGCCTGAAGGCAGAGGTGTTAAGTTTTTTTTACAGGTCCTTTGTTAAGAGAAGGGTTCAATTAGCAAATGACTGGTAAAAGGTATTTACAAGCTGAATTGTTTTTTTTTTTTTTTTCTTTTTACATCCTCGGGAGTAGCTAGTTAGAAAGTTACTGTTAACTCTGCAGCAGCCAGAGCTGAGAGCTTCCCAGTTTGTCAACTGCAAAGGGGGTTACCCAGCACAAGAAAACAGGAAAATGACTACCAAAGAAGTAGCTAACAAAATAGAACTGGCCAAACTAGAAGCAGAAGAAAATGAAAGAAAACATCAGAGACTGCTTCAATTAACAAAACTCGAGACAGAGCAGAGAGAAAGAGAAGAAAAAGCCAAAGAGGAGGCCCACAAGAGAGAGATGGAGCTGAAAGAAAAAGAGATGGAGGAGAGAGAAAAAGAAAGGAAGCATGAACTGGAAGTAGCAAAGGCTAAGCAGGATGCACCAGCCAATGCTAACAACCCCCCTCCAGGTACCACTTCCCATCCCAGAAGATTCCCCACCTACAAGGCAGGCGATGATACTGAGGCCTTCTTAGAAAATTTTGAAAGGGCCTGCCTTGGATACAGCATCACTGCAGACCAGTACATGGTAGAGCTGAGGCCGCAGCTCAGTGGACCCTTAGCAGAGGTGGCGGCTGAAATGCCTAAGGAACACATGAACAGTTATGAACTTTTTAAAAACAAGGCCAGACTCAGAATGGGGCTAACACCCGAGCATGCCCGTCGGCGGTTCAGAGCCCTAAAGTGGAAACCGGATGTGTCATTTACCCGTCATGCCTACCACATTGACAAAAATTGTGATGCCTGGGTATCAGGAGCAAATGTTAAATCTCTGGAAGATCTGCTTTCCCTAGTAAAAATGGAGCAGTTTTTAGAGGGTGTTCCTGAGGAAATAGAAAGGTACATCCTAGATAGGAAGCCCAAAACTGTAACTGAGGCGGGGGAGATTGGAGCCCAATGGGTGGAGGTGGCAGAAAAGAAAAAAACTAGTAGCAGTTGGAGCGAATATCAGAAGGGGCAAGCCGAAACAAAACCTTACCACCGGGGACAACCCAAGGCCCCACCCACATCCCAAGGGAAACCCCAGACGCCTTCTCACCCCACCACACCAGTCTCCACCAACCAACCTCGTCCCGGTGATACCTTAGCAGGGCGATGTTTTAAATGTAATGGACTGGGACATATAAAGGCTCACTGCCCCAAGAACCCCAACCGATTACAGTTCATTACACCCCAATCACACCAAAGATCCCCAAACCCAGATGCCTCTCTCATACCCTCGGAGCGAAGGGAAACCTTGAGAGTGGGCGGAAGGAAGGTTACCGCTTGGAGGGACACTGGGGCTCAAGTGTCAACTATCCACCAATCCCTAGTGGATCCCAAACTCATCAACCCAGAGGCTACAGTGACAATTCAACCCTTCGTGTCACAATCTGTAACCTTGCCTACAGCCACGTTGCATGTCCAGTACAAGGGCTGGTCAGGAATGTGGACTTTTGCAGTCTATGACAATTATCCCATTCCCATGCTGCTGGGGGAAGATTTGGCCAACCATGTGAAGGTAGCCAAGAGGGTGGGAATAGTCACCCGCAGCCAGGCTAAGCAAGCTTTCACCCCCATCCCTGTTCCTGAGCCGTCCACCAGGGCCCCGTCTGTGTTACCGGAGACCCAGACAAAGGTGGTGGAACTGGATCCTCTGCCAACGACTGCAACAGCCGTAGTGGATCCAATCCCAGAGACCCAGCCAAAGCCAGTCCCAGAACCGGAACTGGCAACGCAACCAGCACCAGAACCATTGCCAGCCCTGAGTCCAGCGCTTGCAAACCCGTCTACAACTCCAATGCCAGAGGGCACCAGAGAGCCTGAACTGGCAGAAGCAGCAGATAATCCTACCCAAGAGGCTCAGCCAGAGCCTGAGTTACCACATAGTGCACCAGCGGACAGCGGTTCACAGTCAATGGAAACAGCCCCAGCACCTGCATCACTTCCAGAGGGACCAAGCCCCAGTCCACAGTCCAAGGAGGAACTGATGTCTCCAGCATCAAGGGAACAGTTCCAGGCCGAGCAGGAAGCAGATAACAGCCTTCAGAAAGCTTGGGCGGCGGCGCGGAGCACCCCACCGCCTCTCAGCTCTTCTAACCGATCCCGGTTTGTTGTAGAACAAGGACTTTTATACAAGGAGACTCTTTCTGGTGGGCACCAGGAAGACTGGCCTCCTCAAAGGCAGTTGGTAGTTCCCACTAAGTATCGGGTAAAGCTCTTGAGCTTAGCCCATGATCATCCCAGTGGCCATTCTGGGGTGAACAGAACCAAAGACCGGTTGGGGAAGTCCTTCCACTGGGAGGGAATGGGCAAGGACGTTGCTAATTATGTCCGGTCTTGTGAGGTGTGCCAACGAGTGGGAAAACCCCAAGACCAGGTTAAAGCCCCTCTCCAGCCACTACCCATAATTGAGGTCCCATTTCAGCGCGTAGCTGTGGATATTCTGGGTCCTTTCCCAAAGAAGACACCCAGAGGAAAGCAGTACATACTGACTTTCATGGATTTTGCTACCCGATGGCCGGAAGCAGTACCCTTAAGCAACACCAGGGCTAAAGGTGTGTGCCAGGCATTAACAGACATTTTTGCCAGGGTAGGTTGGCCCTCCGACATCCTTACAGACAGGGCTGTACCACATCCCAGTTTAGGGTTTTCACCATTTGAACTTGTGTATGGCCGTGAAGTTAAGGGGCCATTACAGTTGGTGAAGCAGCAATGGGAGGGGTTTACGCCTTCTCCAGGAACAAACATTCTAGACTTTGTAAGCAACCTACAAAACACCCTCCGACATTCTTTGGCCCTTGCTAAAGAAAACCTAAAGGATGCTCAGGAAGAGCAAAAGGCCTGGTATGATAAACATTCCAGAGAACGGTCCTTCAAAGTAGGAGACCAAGTCATGGTCTTAAAGGCAATCCAGGCCCATAAAATGGAAGCGTCGTGGGAAGGACCATTCACGGTCCAGGAGCGCCTAGGAGCTGTTAACTATCTCATAGCCTCCCCCACCTCCAACATAAAGCCTAAAGTATACCATGTTAATTCTCTTAAGCCCTTTTATTCCAGAGAATTAAACGTTTGCCAGTTTACAGCCCAGGAAACAGATGACGCGGAGTGGCCTGAAGGTGTCTACTACGAAGGAAAAAAGGATGGTGGCGTGGAAGAGGTGAACCTCTCCATGACCCTTGGACGTCTGCAGCGACAGCAGATCAAGGAGCTGTGCACAAGCTTTGCACCAATTTTCTCAGCCACTCCAGGATGGACCGAACGGGCATACCACTCCATTGACACAGGTAATGCTCACCCTATTAGAACCCCACCCTACCGGGAGTCACCTCATGCCAAAACTGCTATACAAAGGGAGATCCAGGACATGCTACAGATGGGTATAATCCGCCCCTCTAAGAGTGCATGGGCATCTCCAGTGGTTCTAGTTCCCAAACCAGATGGGGAAATACGCTTTTGCGTGGACTACCGTAAGCTAAATGCTGTAACTCGTCCTGACAACTATCCAATGCCACGCACAGATGAGCTATTGGAGAAATTGGGACATGCCCAATTCATCTCTACTTTAGACTTAACCAAGGGGTACTGGCAAGTATCACTAGATAAACCCGCTAAGGAAAGGTCAGCCTTCGTCACCCAGGCAGGGGTGTATGAATTCAATGTACTCCCTTTCGGGTTGCGAAATGCACCCGCCACCTTCCAAAGACTTGTAGATGGTCTCCTAGCGGGATTGGGAGAATCTGCAGTTGCCTACCTCGATGATGTGGCCATTTTTTCTGATTCATGGGCAGAGCACATGGAGCACCTGGAAAAAGTTTTCGAGCGCATCCAGCAGGCGGGACTAACTGTTAAGGCTAAAAAGTGTCAAATAGGCCAAAACAGAGTGACTTACCTGGGGCACCAGGTGGGTCAAGGAACTATAAATCCCATACAGGCCAAAGTGGATGCTATCCAAAAGTGGCCGGTTCCAAAGTCTAAGAAACAGGTCCAATCCTTCTTAGGCTTGGCTGGATATTATAGGCGATTTGTACCCCACTACAGCCAAATCGCCGCCCCGCTGACAGACCTAACCAGAAAGAAACAGCCAAATGCAGTTCAGTGGACTAATGAATGTCAAAAGGCCTTTAACCAGCTTAAGGCAACACTCATGTCTGACCCTGTGCTAAGGGCCCCAGACTTTGACAAACCGTTCCAAGTAACCACAGATGCGTCCGAACGAGGCGTGGGAGCAGTTTTAATGCAGGAAGGACCGGATCAAAAATTCCATCCTGTCGTATTTCTCAGTAAGAAACTGTCTGAGAGGGAAAGCCATTGGTCAATCAGCGAAAAGGAATGCTATGCCATTGTGTATGCGCTGGAAAAGCTACGCCCATATGTTTGGGGACGGCGTTTCCAACTACAAACAGACCATGCTGCGCTACAGTGGCTTCATACCGCCAAGGGAAATAACAAAAAACTTCTTCGGTGGAGTTTAGCTCTCCAAGATTTTGATTTTGAAATACAACACATTTCGGGAGCTTCTAACAAAGTGGCTGATGCACTCTCCCGGGAAAGTTTCCCAGAGTTAACTGGTTAACAATTGTTTTTGGAATGAAACATATTGTTAGTTTTTATATAATCAGTCGTATGTCTAAAGGTACATGTGTCTTATTAACTCTGTTTTCTCCTAAAACTCCAGGAAGAAATCACAGCCAGTGTGGAACCGAACATCCAACACTATCTGTGATTTGGGGGGCGTGTCATAACTATAAAGGGAAGGGTAATAGCTGTCCTGTGTACAGTACTATAAAATCCCTCCTGGCCAGAGACTCCAAAATCCTTTTCCCTGTAAAGGGTTAAGAAGCTCAGGTAACCTGGCTGGCATCTGACCTAAAGGACCAATAAGGGGACAAGATACTTTCAAATCTTGGGGGGGGAAGGCTTTTGTTTGTGTTCTTTGTTTGGGAGTGTGTTCGTTCTCGGGGACTGAGAGGGACCAGACATCAATCCAGGTTCTCCACATCTTTCTAAACAAGCCTCTCCTATTTCAAACTTGTAAGTAAATAGCCAGGCAAGGCGTGTTAGTTTTCCTTTGTTTTTCTCAACTTGTAAATGTACCTTTTACTAGAGTGTTTCTCTTTGTTTGCTGTACTTTGAACCTGAGACTAGAGGGGAGTCCTCTGAGCTCTTTAAGTTTGATTACCCTGTAAGGTTAATTTCCATACTGATTTTACAGAGATGATTTTTACCTTTTTCTTTAATTAAAAACCTTCTTTTTAAGAACCTGATTGATTTTTTCCTTGTTTTAGATCCAAAGGGGTTTTGGATCTTGATTCACCAGGAGTTGGTGGGAGGAAGGAGGGGAATGGTTAATTTCCCCTTGTTTTAAATCCAAGGGGTTGGATTTGTTTTCACCAGGGATTTGGTGAAGGTTTTTCAAGGTTTCCCAGGGAGGGAATCCATTGAAAATGGTGGCAGCCGAACCAGAGCTAAGCTGGTAATTAAGCTTAGAAGTTTTTATGCAGGCCCCTACATTTGTACCCTAAAGTTCAAAGTGGGGATCTCAGTCCTGACACACCTAGTGATAGGTAATCCCTGCTGTGAAGAACTGAGAAAGGGTCTCAGTGCTTCCTGCATTTGCTTTCATCTCCTTGCTATGTTTGGCCCAGGAGCTAATGCCCCTTCCATGGGGGGAAAGTTGAAAGGCACATGGACATGTGGAATATTCACCAGGCTACATCAGCAGCCCAGCAGTTCAGTGCTTCAGTTCAGAAAAAGCTGTCGCTCCTGGGACCCCCGTCTGGGTTCAGCACATGCTATAGGAAGGACTAGCTCAGCTGCTTAGCTCAGGTTGGGTTTTCCTGGGGGAGCCAGGGACCCAGATCCCATTGAATTCAACAAGAGTTGCGTGCTGGCCTCCTTTAGCTGCCTTTGAAAATCCAGCACCAGGGAAAAATGTGCCTAAGGCAGTTAGGTGCCTCCATGCCTCAGTCGCTTTTGGAGATGGGACTTCTGCTCCCAACTCCCTTTGTCACCTGTGGAAATCTCAGCCTGGACCTCTAGCTGCAGTAGGACAGACCTCTCCAAAGATGGTCGATGCAGGATATTGCCCTAGGACACAATCCCACGCCCCCGTTTTTCTTTAATCTACCCCTTAGCCTCTTGACTCCCATTCCCCTTCCCCTCGCTCCAACCTTTCCTTCACTCCTCTCTCTCCCTCTTAACCCAGTCCCCCTTTCAAATCCCTTCCCCTCTCTCCTCCACACCAGCAATCATTTCTCCCTTCCCTCTCCCGGTTCCCAGCCAATGGGAGTGTGGAGCTGGTGCTCGGGGTGGGGGTAGCGCGTGGAGTCCCATGCCACCCCCCGCCTAGGAACTGGACCTTCTGTCCGCTTCTGGGGCACAGCGCAGAGCCAGGGCAGGTAGGGAGCCTGCCTTAGCCCCACAGCACTGCCAACCAGACTTTTAACGGCCTGGTCAGTGGTGCTAACCAGAGCCGGCAGGGTCCTTTTTTGACTGGGCGTTCTGGACTGGACTACTGATCACCTTACGGAAAATGTGTGACTGGGGATCATCTCTCAGACCCCTGCCTGTTAACCAGACCCTGCCCAGCATAACTCTGTGAAGCAAAGAACAGTTCACCTTTTACACCTAACACACCCCACTTGGCTAGATCAAACCCGAGCAGCGGGTTGGACTAGATAACCTCCTGAGGTCTCTTCCAACCCTAAACTTCTATGATTCTATGGAAACCATTTCCATGTCTGAGACTCTCTGACTCAGGTCTGAGCTCAAGTCACATTTCTGTCAGCACACAGATCAGTCTGACTCAGGAGTTCGTCCTAGCACACTGCTAGGGAGTGGATCAGAGCCCAGGCCACGGTGTGACTAGGGTCCAAGTCCCATCATTTTGCAGTGTGGACACAGCTCAAGCCACAGACCCAATCAGAAGGTCTGACAGTACAGTATGGAACCATTAGCACGGCTGGAGGGTAAGAGAGAGCCTTGTCCTTCTCCAGAAAGATCAAGTGAATGTGGCTGTTTCTCCTTAAGACATGTCCTTCTGCTGAAGATGATTTTTATTTAGTGTCACTGCAGCTGTTGTACCTCGCTGAGCTGTTAAACGTCAAACAAAACGTGTTTTTTTATAAGACGACATTTAATTAGCCACTGGTGCAATAAGGGACCTTTCTAAATCTACACAAGAGGAATAGAGAGAGGAAGTATAGGCCCCAGGGGACTGGGAATAGATCATTAATAAAGATGTTGAACAAAACCAGCCCCAGGGGCACTCTGCTTGATACTGGCTGCCAACTAGACATCTAGCCATTGATCACTACCCATTGAGCCCGACGATGTAGCCATCTTTCTATCCACCTTATAGTCCATTCATCCAATCCATGCTTCTTTAACTTGCTGGTAAGAATACTGTGGGAGACCATATCAAAAGCTTTGCTAAAGTCAATATATATCATGTCCACTGCTTTCCCCATATCCACAGAGCCAGTTATCTCATCATAGAAGGTAATCAGGTTGGTCAGGCATGACTTGCCCTTGGTGAATCCATGCTGACTGTTCCTGGTCACCTTCCTCTCCTCCAAGTGTCACTATGTTGCCTCCCCCATTCAGTAAGGGTCCCACACTTTCCCTGACCTTCTTCTTGTTGTTAACATGCCTGTAGAAACACTTCTTGTTACCCTTCACATCCCCTGCTAGCTGCAACTCAAATTGTGCTTTGGCCTTCCTGATTACACCCCTGCATGCTCAAGCAATATTTTTATACTCCTCCCTAGTCATCTGTCCAAGTTTCCACTTCTTGTGAGCTTCCTTTTTGCGTTTAAGCTCACCAAAGATTTCTCTGTTAAGCCAAGCTGGTCGCCAGCCATATTTGCTATTCTTTCTGCACATTGGGATGTTTTTTTCCTGCGCCCTCAATAAGATTTCTTTAAAATACAGACAGCTCTCCTGGACGCCTTTCCCTCTCATATTAGACTCACAGGGGATCCTGCCCATCAGTTCCCTAAGGGAGTCAAAGTCTGCTTTTCTGAAGTCTAGGATCCATATTCTGCTACTCTCCTTTCTTCCTTTTGTCAGGATCTTGAACTTGACCACCTCATGGTCACTACTGCCCAGGTTGTCACCCACTTCTACTTCCCCTACTAATTCTTCCCTGTTTGTGATCAGCAGGTCAAGAGGAGCATGGCCCCTAGCTGGTTCCTCCAGCACTTGCACCAGGAAGTTGTCCCCAACACTCTTGTCAGGGTTCCTTCCCCACTCTGAACTCTAGGGCACAGATGTGGGGACCCACATGAAAGCCCCCTAAGCTTATTTCTACCAGCTTAGGTTAAAACCTGGTACTCTGCCACCACCGAGTGATTTAACAAGAAACAGGGAAAGAACCACTTGGAGTTCCTCTTCCCCCAAAATATCCCCCCAAGCCCTTACACCCCCTTTCCTGGGGAGGCTTGAGAAATAATATCCTAACCAATTGGTTACAAAGTGATCAAAGACCCAAACCCCTGGATCTTTGGACAAAGCAAAAATCAGTCAGGTTCTTAAAAGAAGGATTTTATTTAAAAAAAAAAAAAGGTAAAAATCATCTCTGTAAAATCAGGATGGAAAATAACTTTACAGGGTAATCAGCTTCAAAGAGCCCAGAGGAACCCCCTCTAGCCTTAGTTTCAAAGTTACAGAAGGAAGGGGTAGTGGACCGAGGGCTTGATCAGTCTTGGCAGACACTCCATCACATCCTGAATTCTAGCTCCAGGTAAGCAGCACACTTCTCGAGTCTCCCAGTCTGGATGGCAGATCTAAGACTCTATCCCCCTTAGGAGGGAGTCCCCGACCATCCCCATCCATCTCCTCCTCTTGGGTGTGGTGGTTGTGGAACCCCCATCCCTAGGACAATGCATCCCAGGCCTTCTGGTCGATGGGGTCTCCTTCTGAACCCTTCCATCAGATAAGTCTTCCGAACTATTCTCCACCATAGTGTCTGTGCAGAGAACCTGAAAACAGTTACTTGCCTCTATCTGCATTGGGGGTACATGGGTTCTCCTCTTTCTTCTTCTGGTGGTCACATGCTGCCAATTTTCTTCCGTGTTCTGCACTGCCCTCTCTGATTCTTCAGCATGCTGTGTCTGCAATACCAAATGCTGACTTCTATCCAGAAAGTCTTAATTTTCTCTGATGCAATGCAGGGTTGATACTTGGGTCTCTAGACCTTTAACCTTCTCTTCCAATATGGAGACCACCTTGCACTTTGTACAGACGAAGTCGCTTCTGTCCTCTGGGAGAAAGACAAACATGGCACATCCTGTGCAGGTCACAACAGCAGATCATTCGATATCCATATTATCTTCCCTCTAAGAGTCTTTTCAGATGTTGTACTTGGAGCTGCCCCCCTCTCACCTGCTGGTTCAAGGCCAGTCGAGGCTGGAAATCTCTTTCTCTCTGCTTGGGGTACAGTGGTTTATGTGAAATGGGTCAAGGCATTTTAGCCAAGCTCCCTGATCCAAAACCCACTGGAAAGACTCCCACTGACCCCAATGGGCTTTAGATCAGGCATCTGTACCAGGAAAACCACCACAGGCAGGGTCGCTTTGTGGCAGTCTCAGCAGAGCGGCCCAGAGTGGGATTGGACCATGGAGACTGAGCTCCTCTTCTCCCATAGTCCTTCCAGTTCAGAGTGGAGGCCTCCTGGCAGGGCAGTGGGTGGAAGACTGGTCACCACTGCCTGTTGAGAGTGAAATATGGTTCTGTGCAGGCTGTCAGTGTCAGTGCCAGGCCCACGTGTAATCTGCTGATGAGTGTGTGGCATGGGGTTCTTTTCTATGGCCAGCTCACAGAGGATGTGAGTCTCGTACTTCCATGTGGGGCATTTTTAGCTCAAGCAGCTCATGCTTTTAGCTGTGGATGTCCCCAGTCAATCCCTGGTGCATCAGCTAAAATGGCAGCCATCACATATGCATCATTAAGACCACTTAACCCGAGGGTGCAGGGCCTTTCACTAGCACTATGCACAGGGAAAATTTCACTGACAATAAATAGGACTCCAGTTTCCAAGATGACTGTCAATCTGGCACCTGGTGCAGCAGTAAATTAACATAAAATTAGAATAGAGTCTATAGAATTTCATAATATACACTTTTGCATGACAAAACCTTAGGAGTACTGTACTCTTTATAGCTATTATTAAAAATCAGAGTTTATCCAGCCTGCAATATAAACTGATCCTTTTCAATTTGTCATTGTTTAGGTGTTTTAATGGGGTGGGGCGGGGGGTGGAGATCATGAGGAAAGGAAGTTGGTGCATTACCCTCCTCATCTTCTCCCTCCCCAGCAAAATGGAGGTGAAACTAAAATAGCAAACAAATAAATAAACAAACAATACAATGCAACTTTAGGCTCCAGTCTTGCAAACACTTTGACCCTGCCAGCAGATAGGGGATCTTGGGGGACAACTACTGCACTGGTGGGGTGCAAAATAAACTTTATTAAGAAAATGCAAAAACAGGGAAAATTTAATAGTGAGGGGTATGGGGTTTGTTAAGGTAGACACTTGGGGAGGGGTTTCTTTTAGTAAATAGGATAGGGGGTTTCAGTAGTGGGGTACAATACAGTGGGGTACAATACAGTTGGTAACCAATTAACACTGAAGTATAAATGTAACAGGTAGCTAACAGTTCCTATGTAAAGGGTGTGTCACAGCAGTATATAACCAACTAACAGGTATGGGTAAAATGTGTTAAATAACCAAGAACTCTAGGTAAAAAATATGTCACAGTGGTTAAATGTAAAATGTGAGGTGTGTTAGAGAGAAAAAGGGTAACCAATGGGGTTTTATGCTAGACTTCAGTAATACAATTGAGGTTCGGCAGCAGTGGGAACGGGTTGAGCACGTGGGGGAAGGGATTAAGAGAGAGAGAGAAAGAGAGAGCAGACAGGCTGCAAGTTTAAACAGCAGAGAGAGAGAGAGAGAGAGAGAGCAGGCAGGCAGGCTGCAGGTTTAAACAGCAGAGAGACAATTATACAGAACACAGCAAAATCTTCACAGCAAATCAAATCTATGATTTGACTTAACCAAGACTACACAAATTAGCAAGTAACAAAACACAATGCAACAATTCTTTAAGCCTAACTTACAGAGTACAATGCAAGCAATTTTCTAAACCTGACTTAACCACAGCTATGCAAAATGAAATTACAACTTATCTAGACTAAAGGCTAAACCTAAC
Organism: Malaclemys terrapin pileata; assembly: GCF_027887155.1. NCBI lineage: Eukaryota > Metazoa > Chordata > Testudines > Emydidae > Malaclemys > Malaclemys terrapin. The sequence continues at coordinate 46,440,221 of NC_071514.1, read as the reverse complement.
CTAATGGGTGCTGTCAAGGCTGTATCCCCACTTTGAACTTTAGGGTACAAATGTAGGGGCCTGCAGGAAAACTTCTAAGCTTAACTACCAGCTTAGCTCTTGTTGCCAGCACAGAGTGCCCGAGGCAAAGCAACAGCGGGTTCGTTGCCCGGTGTGCTTCGCGTCAATAAACACACCAGGGGGAGAAGCAAACAAAGTTTATTTGGGATCCCAAAGCGGTGCAAGGAGACTGGCAAGTCTCAAATCAAGCACATTAACAGGAACAGTTTTTCTTCTTTTATACATTTTGCAGTTAAGCCTCACCCCCCCCCTTTCCCCTCTAGCCCTCCCTTTCTCCCCCCCATTCCTCCCTCTACCCCTCCCATCCCTGGTAATAGTTACTAAGCAAATAACGATTACATTTAAGCAGTTAAATCATTCTTGGCAGCTATAAGCCTAGCTTGTTAGTAACTTCTTTAAACCGTTATCTTGTCCTTTTTCCCTTCAGCCAGAAGCATGCAGGCCTTATTATTACCGCTTGAGCAGGGGGTTGCACACAGATAACTGGTTGCTTACATATTCCAATTGCACCTGGCTTTTGAGGTTGATTAGAGTTTAAACATGGAAGGATAGAGTTTGGTTCACTTAGGCCTAGTGCAGGAAGGCTTTATTGACACTTTGTGGCCTTCCACCCTCCTGAGTTACCTAGGGTGATGCCTAGTGATGTCAACAACTCCCTCCTTTGAGAATACTCAACAAGCTTTTGGCTGAGTTTTCTCATATTCTGTGGACAAGATATGATTAAGTGCTATGAAGCTGGGGTTTTCAATGAGAGGGTATGCCGGGATTTTTGAGGAGCGGGCGGGCACAAAGCTTACGGAGGAGCAATTTAAAACAAGCAATCAGGAAGAGGGTGACCAGGCACAGTACCACATCTGTGAGGAGGAGACGCACAAGGCCACCCCCCCAGTCGTCCTAGGTCAGGCAACCAACTTCAAAGGGAATCGAAAACCGTGGGTTTCCTTTCCTGGGCCTTCCACTGCTTGAAAGCCTGTTTGGCCAACAGGATGTGCTTGTTAATGTCCTGTGAGTTTTCCGGGACATAAGTACAACATTCATTCCCAATAAGGGCACACACCCCGCCCTAGGAGGCTAAAACATAATCTAAGGCCTGTCTGTTTTGCAGGGACAGCAACCGGAGCTGGTATAGCTCTGAGTTAAGGCTTTTCTTTATGGCCAAGGTTTCATTGGCGAACTTGGTGAGAAACACAGAGAGCCTACGATAAAATTGGGTTAGCCATCCCACCCCATAGGATGGGAGGAGGATTATACCCAACCTGTCTCCTTCCTTAATGGGCTCTGAGGTGGCATACAAAGATTTACGCTGCCTGGGGTGGCCAGGGGTTGTCCCTTAATGCATACTGGGATTCAATGGTACAGATTTGCGACAAGGGGGTACCCGAGGTATTTCTTCCCCTACTGAACCATCCCCAACAGATATCTGACCAATTTTGGGGGACCACCCTCCAGGGTAACCCTGCTGTGTGGTGCGGGATTTGGGACCATACTCAGCAGTTAGAGAGGTTAAACTCTTGGGCAAAGCAAACCTTCAAGGACTCATATGTGTTTGTTTCCAAGTTAGTAGGGATCCCTTTCCATCCCACATGTGCCTAGGGGGAAACGGGAGGTAACGAGAGGAGTGTCCCTATGGCAAAGAGTACCACTGTGGCAGACCCTGGACCTGAACTCATGCTGGGCAGGTGACCCTAAGGCCTAACAATTACAATTTCCAAATACCCACAAAATAACAATTACCAATAGCAGGCAGACTAAAAGCAAAAGGGACCAGATCACCAGGTTAGGCCGGCCCTGTGAGAGTAAACACAACCAACGCTTAGAGTTTTCATGGGGAGTGCACTGCGACTGTCCAAAGAGACCACAGGGCATTCCCAGCAGGCCTTATTGTCTTTTTTGAATAACAGTTTAAGTCCCAGGTCGTCGCTGGTAGTCCTTTTCCGTAGGCTGGACGGTCCACCATTCAGGAGCGGGCACTGCCTTCAGACGGGAGTGATGAATCCAGTTCTTGTGTCCCTTGACCTTTGCTGCTGTGTGGGAGACCAGCAGGACGGTGTGGGGTCCCTTTCACTTCTCTTGGAGAGGCTTGTCCTTCCAGGTCCGAACGAGAACGGAATTGCCTGGCTGCAAGGAGTGGACAGGGGCATCCAGCGGGAGAGGCTGCAAATCTCTGGTATACCTGTGGAGAGAACAGAGAACAGCAGACAGAGAGCACATATACTGAGAGAAGAAATCACAGCCTACCTCCCACTCCCCTGCCAGAACCGGTGTACCGTTCATAGGCCATGCCCTTCCAAACATAATCTCGAAGGAACTGAGCTCTAACCTGCCCTTTGGGAGAGCGCGAATGCGGAGTAACACAAGGGGTAAGGCATCAGGCCACTTAAGGGAAGCCTCTTGGCAGACCTTTGAGAGGTGCCACTTAAGTGTCTGATTTGTGCGTTCCACTACTCCACTGGCCCATGGTCGCCATGGAGTGTGGAGCTTCCAGGGGATTTGCAGGGCATCCGATATCTTCTGAACAACTTGGAATGTGAAGTGTGTTCCATTGTCAGATTCCATCCACTGGGGGAGTCCGAAGTGGGGAATGATCTCCTTGAGAAATTTCAGAGCCACCATCTTGGCAGTGTTGTTATGGCGTGGGAAGGCTTCAGGCCATCCGCTGAATCGATCCACCAAGACGAAAAGGTATTTGAATCCTTGGGTCCGGGGGAACTCAGTAAAGTCTATTTGCCAAACCAGTCCTGGGCCTGGGGTAGGTTCCAGAGTGGCTGATGGCACTGACACTCCTGGTCGAGGGTTGTTCTTTTGGCAGACTAGACATTCAGCCTGTACCTGGGAGGCCAGGGGTGTAAGAGCCTCCCTGCCAGCGTATAATTCTTTGTTTCTTCACCAGGGTCAGTTCTTAATGTCTTTTGTAGTCAGGAATTCCTGGACTTTGTGGTTTCAATGAAGCAAGTGTTCCTTCTTCTCTTTTCCCGAAACAGTGTGGTTCAGCATCATACAGGGGAGAGGTTACTAGCACATCACCCTGTCTTTAAATAGGCTTATCATCAGTCGGAGAGTCCTCCCGAGGTGGAGGGGTCTTTTTACAGTAAGAAGTCTGGGTCCAGGTGGGCAGTCCTTGGTACTTCACAGCGGTGTTGGTGGTTAACAGGACTTGGAAAGGGCCTTTCCAGTGTGGAGCCAAAGCAGTTTTTCGTTGATGGACTTTACGGAGACTCAGTCTCCTTATTTCAATGAATGGCAGGGCTGCTAGGGTCTTTGGGTAGCACTTCTTTTATCTGTGAGAAAAGAAACCTAACACATTTCATTAATGCCTGGCAGTGTTTTGCAGATCTCATAGTTGCTTGGGCACATTCAGGCCCGCCCCCTTTCCTTGGCTGTCGGCCAAGTCTTAGCTCTGGGCAGTGTCCTTGGATGGTGCCAGCATCTTATCTTTGGACTGAGCTTGCTAGCTATATTTTTTCCCTCAGTTAACTCGTTCTGTTCTTTTTCCTTCTCTCCTTCTTGGCTTCTTTTAACTTAGAAAGGAAACTTCCACTCTTCACTCATACACCTTTTCCCAACAATGAACACATACACATTGCCATTATACACCCTTCCAGTAAAATAACTTCTATACAGAGCTTTGGAGCAACAAACCAGGACGAGCACACCTACTTTTGAGGAGTCCAACAAAGTTCAGGAGGCTCACAGTGGCTTTAAGGCAAGGGATGAGACCCACAGCAGCAATTAACAAGTCATCCACATATTGCAGGAGGAGTACCCTGTCCTCATTGTCCCACTCCTCCAAGTCTCTGGCCAGAGCCTGGCCGAAAAGGGTGGGGGAATTTTTAAATCCCTGGGCCAACACTGTCCAGCAAAGCTGCTTTTTAACCCTCCTTTTGTCCTCCCACTGGCTCCACTCTGGGGCTTGCAAGGCTGAGGGCTCAATTTCAAGGGTCATTACCCAGGCATTCTCTGGGGGTAAGGTGAGGGTTATTTAATCTTGGGTGAAATGCAGGGTGGCACCTAAGCGACAAAGCAGGTCCCGTCCTAGTAGAAGTGTTGGACAATCGGGGAGGTAAACCAGTTTGTGAGATAGAGTTCTGTTTCCCAAAGCACATTCCGCTGAGGCATATACTGGGCATTTGGTTCCTTTCCCTGTGGCACCCACCACAGTGAGGGACTCTGACACAGGCAGCTGCAGGGGTTGGTTTACAGCGGTTCGTGCAGCTCCAGAGTCTATTAAAAAGTCTATGTCCGAATCTCCCACCCGCATTTTTACTCAGGGTTCCAGGGGCAGGATAGTCCGTCTCCCCTGACACCCCTATTCCTGATCCTCCGCTGCCATCATAGGGGTACCTTCCCTTTCGGGGCACTCATTTTTCCAATGTCCCTCCTTTCGGCATCTGGCACACTGGTTGCGACCCAGACGCCTTTCCTGTGAGCCAGGGCGCCCACGTCCTCTCATTCCCCGGCCCCTTCCACCTTCCTGGAATTTTCCCCTGCCACCGGCCTGTACTGCTGCAACCATCATTGTCGCTTGCCTCTTTTCCTTTTCTTTAGACACAACCTGATTACGCTCCACCTCAGACAGCAGGGTCCGCATAAGGACATTACAATCATTCCCGTCAGGCTTACAGCTAGCCAGGCACCCTTCAAAGACCGAGATAAACTTGCTTGGGTTCGTAGAGAATTCCCCTGCCTGTGCCTTAAAGGCTGCTAGGTCCACCGGGTTAAAAGGCACATGGGTGTAAACCTGTATATTAGGGCCTGATTCCTATCTGAGCCATGTCTGGACACCACGGTCTCAGTGATCAACAGATAAAATTCCACCAAGGGGGCAATCTCTGGGACCTGAGACACCTTGTCTTTATATGGTGGGGGTGTGATAGCCGAAGGGGACACCGGACCTGCCATTACAGCTGTGGGGGGGTTCTGGGGACTAACAATAGCTACTACTGAACCTGTCGGAGTCAAATTACACTTTTGCAAAATATCTAACCTATCTCTTAGCAACATAAACAACTGTATATACATATGTTCATTCCATTTACCCGTTTGCTGACAAAACAGAAGTAATTGAAGGATCGTGTTATAATTAAGTGATCCTTCCGGTGGCCACCTTTCCTGGTCCTCTAGCTGATATTGAGGCCAGTCTACTGTACAGAACCTTTTCAGTTTACTTTTAGTTATTGGATTTGCGCCAAACACTTTCCAGTTCACCAGAATGCATTCCAAGGGTGTACACCTTGCCCTGCCTGCAGTACTCTGTCCCTGCCCCGTAGGGAGGCACTGGGCGTCCCCAGGTCATAACAGGTAGACACTGGGCGTCCCCAGGTCAAGACAGATAAAGTCCCCACTGGACTGTTCCTACCTTATCTAAGGGTCCGGTTCTGCACCGTCGCCCTATCCATGGGACCGGTTCCCAACCATCGCCCGCAGCTGCTTCTCCACTACTCGACCACGTTGCACCGTTGTGCCCTCCAGGGTCGACCAAACCACGTCTCCGCCGAGGCCCCCGGTAAAGTCACCGGTGCGCGCTGGGTGTCGGTCGTCGCCGCAATCTGTCAACCTCCGAGAGGGGTCTGGGCAAGGCTAAATTTCAGCCTCGAGCCCCACGTTGGGCACCAAAACTGTTGCCAGCACAGAATGCCCGAGGCAAAGCAACAGCGGGTTCGTTGCCCGGTGTGCTTCGCGTCAATAAACACACCAGGGGGAGAAGCAAACAAAGTTTATTTGGGATCCCAAAGCGGTGCAAGGAGACTGGCAAGTCTCAAATCAAGCACATTAACAGGAACAGTTTTTCTTCTTTTATACATTTTGCAGTTAAGCCTCACCCCCCCCTTTCCCCTCTAGCCCTCCCTTTCTCCCCCCCATTCCTCCCTCTACTCCTCCCGTCCCTGGTAATAGTTACTAAGCAAATAACGATTACATTTAAGCAGTTAAATCATTCTTGGCAGCTATAAGCCTAGCTTGTTAGTAACTTCTTTAAACCGTTATCTTGTCCTTTTTCCCTTCAGCCAGAAGCATGCAGGCCTTATTATTACCGCTTGAGCAGGGGGTTGCACACAGATAACTGGTTGCTTACATATTCCAATTGCACCTGGCTTTTGAGGTTGATTAGAGTTTAAACATGGAAGGATAGAGTTTGGTTCACTTAGGCCTAGTGCAGGAAGGCTTTATTGACACTTTGTGGCCTTCCACCCTCCTGAGTTACCTAGGGTGATGCCTAGTGACATCAACACTCTGGTTCCGCTGCTACCATTTCAATGGATTCCCTTCCTGGGAAGCCTTGAAAAACCTTCACCAATTCCCTGGTGAATACAGATCCAAACCCCTTGGATTTTAAAACAAGGAGAAATTAACCATTCCCCCTCCTTCCTCCCACCAACTCCTGGTGAATACAGTTCCAACCCCCCTGGGATCTAAAACAAGGAGAAATTAACCATCCCCCCTCCTTCCTCCCAGCAACTCCTGGTGAATCAAGATCCAAACCCCTTGGATCTTAAAACAAGGAAAAATCAATCAGGTTCTTAAAAAGAAGGCTTATAATTAAAGAAAAAAAGTAAAAATCATCTCTGTAAAATCAGTATGGAAATTAACCTTACAGGGTAATCAAACTTAAAGAGCTCAGAGGACTCCCCTCTAGTCTTAGGTTCAAAGTACAGCAAACAAAGATAAACACTCTAGTAAAAGGTACATTCACAAGTTGAGAAAAACAAAGGAAAACTAACACGCCTTGCCTGGCTATTTACTTACAAGTTTGAAATAGGAGAGACTTGTTTAGAAAGATGTGGAGAACCTGGATTGATGTCTGGTCCCTCTCAGTCCTGAGAACGAACACCCTCCCAAACAAAGAACACAAACAAAAGCCTTCCCCCCCCAAGATTTGAAAGTATCTTGTCTCCTTATTGGTCCTTTAGGTCAGATGCCAGCGAGGTTACCTGAGCTTCTTAACCCTTTACAGGGAAAAGGATTTTGGAATCTCTGGCCAGGAGGGATTTTATAGTACTGTACACAGGACAGCTGTTACCCTTCCCTTTATAGTTATGACAGGTGCACCTTATACTAGGGGTAGTTCCAGAGGGCAGAGTGGTGTGTGCCCAGGATACAGCTTCAAGGGGGGGGGGGGAAGGGGATGTTTAACTAGTGGTGGCTGCAAGCAGGCTTATTTCTAGAATCAGATTACAGATACAGACCAAGGAGTTAGCTTGGGTCTGCCTGCTTGGGAAAGGAAGCCAGCAGCCAGAACAAGGGGAGTGTGCAAGAGGTTTTTCCTTACCAATCCCCAAAGCAGAAGCAGGAACAGCAGTTTCAGCATCAGAGGACGCAGAGAGGACTCGATTCGCTTACAATAATCAGATCTCCAGGCACAGATTCGTTGTTTGTGCGAGGGGAGTTTAAAAACGGGGGTACGCTCAAAAACAAATGAGAGTGGGGAGAGGTCCCCCCAAAGACCCCTAGCTGATCAGACCAGGTGGCAAAGCAAGGACCTTCTCCGGGGGTCTGATCAGAAAATGTCTGGTTTTAAGGGCAAATTCAGGCAGTTTCCCACCAGTAACTTTGATTGGTTCCCCTTAATCCAGGGGAGGAGAGAAGGCAGGGAAACTGTAGGTAGGCACAGGACATGTCTGGGCAAGTTCTGAGTCACAGGTATGACTCATATGCTTAGCTATGTGGCCACTTTAGGTCTTGCATACCTGGGCAGAGCACCCTACACTGAGCCGGGTTCAAACAAAGAAGCTAGACAAAGGAGCGAAAAAGCCCCCACCTCCCTGAGCAGAGCAGTGGCTCCAGTCAGTCTGCACAAGTCATTTCCATGAGCAGGGCCAGGCTGTGACTTTGGTCAGTTCCATGGCCGGGGGGGGGGCGGCCACTCAGCACAAACAGAAAGGAAGGGGGAAAAAGAGCACAAACAGAAAGGAAGGGGGAAAAAGGAATCCAACAGGGGGACAACTGTAACAGACATGCCCCCCTGGCCGACCCCACCGGCTGTGAGGGGGTTGCCCCATGCAAAGACCAAGGCCAGAGGGGTTACAGATCCTTACTATCTGAGTAATCTAGGGGTGATGGTTCGCTGCTGTTAAGGGGAATGGAGGAGTACCTCGCCTGCAAGGGCAGGGCAGACATAACCCTGTGAACTAGCTGCTTGACCACTGCTATCCCCAACAGAAAGGCTACAAGAATAATAGCCACAGTAATAAGCCACTGCTTAATGGACTGGGCCCAGGATCCCAGCCCCCAGCTGGACCACTGGGCTTGCCACCAATCCCACTGCTCACGCTTCTTATGAATCTGAACGGCGAAGGAGGACAGTTGGTTAGCCACGGCTGAGATGTTGTTCCACCCGGGCTGAAGGCGCAGGCAACATTGTCCCTTAAAGCGAGGATCAAGGTCCTCCAAGGCAACACAAAAGTCCTTTTGTAGGATGGTCTGGATTAGGAGACGGTTTTGCTCGGCGTAGTTGGCCAGGACTGTGAGAGCGATTCATGAGGACCTCCTGCAGGGCATAGGCTTTTACCCAGGCAACCAGGGGGTTTTCTTGAGGCGGGGTGGCAATTATGGCAGGTGATTCCTGTGAAGACATAAAAGAAAAGTGGCCCATCTAGGGCCTGTTATGACCGAACACTAAGCCAGTTGTGGTGGACCAGGTCAGGCTTGCCCCGTCCATCTATTTGAATATGATAGGTGTTAGGGAACCGGCCAGGTGTGATGATGGTGGCTGCTAGTGGAGTGCAGGTTCCCTGGGCATTGGGAATAGAGACCCACACCGGCTGAGAAATACTGTAGGTAGGTTTCCAATGTTCCTGTGGTTTAGGAGCGATCTCTGGCCATCGGCTGTATGCTGCATTAAGGGAAATGAGGGCTTGAGGCAGGACCCAGTCCCACCCCTTGTAATCAGGGGTGCCAAGTATGGCCCGAATCTGGGTTTTCAGCATTCCGATCCGTCTCTCCACGACTCCGTTGCTTTGGGGGTGATATGGCAGGTGGGTGTGAATACGCACTCCCCACTGAGACACCATCTGGTCTATAGCTTTACTGGTGAACGGTGGCCCTCCATCGGTTTGGATTTCTTCGGGTGCCCCCCAGGCGGCAATTACCTGGAGAAGGGCTACAGAAACAGCTGGTGCAGTAGATTGCCTGAGGGAAGAACACATTAACTGGCGAGACCCTAGGTCAACTATTACAAGCCCCTTTGGATACTGTTTTGCCCCCGGGAGGGGGCCAATGAGGTCCATCTGCCAGGTTTTACCCAGGCTAAAGTGCTCAGGGCTATAAGCACCATGAGCATAGACAGGCTTGTTAGTGACTCGTGCCCATTGGCAGCTTAGACACCCTTGGACTGCTTGAGTGCACTGCTGCCTAGACACGCTTGACGTTCGTCTCCCTCGGTTAGTTAACAGCTGATGTAGGGCACGGGCAGGCAGGTGCCCCCACTCTTTATGGAGCCAGGTGATGAAGGGATCGCTGCAAGAGATAATGTTAACCTGGGATGTGTTACACTTATATTCTCGGAGTTGTAGATCCAGGCTGGAATGAAGAGGGTTACTGTCAGACCTGTCTGAAGGACAATGAGCAAGAAACTATGGCAGCTTGGACCGTGCTGCCAGTTGAGTAATCTGTGCCCATGTTTCTTCATGAGCGGTGGGCCGTCCTTCTCCCACCAGAATGGACACGCAGTAGCTTGAGTCCACTCCCAGGACCATGCATGTTTTCGGGTGGGCTGCCACAATGTGAGAGGCTGCCAACAGGACGCCTTCTGCTTCGGCCTTCTGGGCTGAGCTGGAAAAATCTAAGGGTTTAACTTTGAGGGTGTTACAGGTAGCACACAGCATTCCTGCTCGGGGAGAAGGCGATGTGCCTCCATCAGATACAATCCAAGGGGCATAGGTGCTCAGTTGGGCAATAGCCCCCGGCTCAGTGGGAGCTGTGGTGGAGGAGGACTTGAGGGCCCAATGTCCAAATACCTCTTGGGCCTGATAAACAAGTCGCTCCCAGGTAGCAGGGGCTCCCTGGAACTGGGGGGCCAGGGTGAAGGTGAGGTATGGGAGAAGCTCCACATGAGGCCCCTTTAGGGTGCCTGTGGCAGATTTACCCCATGGAAGAGCACACTGGACAGCATCATGGCAATGCCCACAGGCCCATAACAATATTCGGGTCCTGACAGCTTCCGGGCCTGATTGTGGACAGGGAGGTCCTTTTGGGACACAGTTACGGCCACATGGTCTGAGGACACGGTGAGAGTAATCTCAATAGGGTTGGTGGGATTCCATCGAGCCAAGGCGAGTCCAGAGCCCAACCAGGCAGCCAGGGAAGACACCACCTGCTCGGCCTCTGGTGTCCAAGGGGTTTTAACGTTCTGGCATATCGCTGCAAAACAGATAGTTGTGGCAACAAAGCAGCAGGGAGAAACTGTCTGTGATAGTTAATTACACCTAACACATGCTGCACTTCACGTCTGGGGGGAGCTACCCCCAGGGGGAAAGAATTTGTGAGTGGGTGGTAAGTTGAGTGGCGTAGCTGTCCCTTCTCTACAGTAAAACCTAAAAACTGAAAGGTAGAAGTAGCAGTGAGGACACTTTTACGCAAACTGAGGTTCCACCCATCAGTGGATAAAGTGGCCTGAACCTGTTCAGTGACCTTTTGTACTTCAGTTGGTGTGGTGCCAGTTATAAGAATGTCGTCCATGTAATAGACAACATGAATGTTGGAGAGGGATGGTACCTTTTCTAATGTGCGGGTTAGGGCTTCGCTGGCACAGGCAGGTGAGTTTTTATACCCTTGGGGGCACGCTTGCCATTGATACTGGGCTCCCTGGTAAGTGAAGTTTAGCAGTCCCTTGGGGTCATAGAGGGGGATCTGATAAAACATATCTTTTAGGTCTATTGTACATGCCCATTGGTTAGTGTCATCCAGTAGGATGCGTTCTATAGTGGGGATATCCCATTTGGCAGCAAATGCTACTGACCGTATGTGTTTGTTAGCAGCGCAATAATCTACAACCATCCTATGTAACCCTTCTGCCAGGCCAAGTTGATAGCAGCAAGGGCCGGGTTCAGTACATAGGGGTCCCTTCCCAACAGCGTGACACAGAACCAGCTCGAGCCCCCACCCAGTGACCTGGGAAAATCTTACACAAACCCCTAGGCGCCTCGAAGAGGCAATATTTCCCCTCTCGCAAGCACAGAGCCTCGGTGTAGCAGAAAATGTTTAATAACATGAGGTAAACGACATAGCATTAAATTGGGAAAACACCACAACTAGAGTTCATAGACCAAACCATGAGCAAAGACCCACCCCAGCAAATTGGGCCGTGTCCTCTCCCGTTGGTTCTTGAAACCAGCGACCCAAGAATCACCAAAGTCCCAAAAGTCCACCGATCCCAAAGTCTCTTGGGTCCAGCAACCCAAGAATCACAAAAGTCCCAAAAGTCCGACAACCCCCCAAAGTCTCTGTCCCTGATCAGTGCAGCCCCAGAGTTCAAAGGGGGGGGGTGAGCAGGGTGTTAAGGGGCACCTTACGTGATCCGAGGCCAACCGGCTGCTTCTCCGTGGGGTTCCACTGCAGCCTTCACCACGAACTGCTCCACTCCACCCGCAGTCCCACTCCTGCCGTCCCACGAACTGCTCTGGCAGCTGCTCCGCTCCGCTCACCGACCTGTGAGCCGCGCCGCTCCGCTCCAGCCGTCCCTTGGGCCGCTCCCACAAGGCTCTGCTCTGCTAGCTGCTCCTCCAGCCGCTCCGCTCGCCCCCGCTAAGCTAAGTTAGCTTAGCAATATAGCTTCAGGCTCCCCCACTAGTTAACACAGCCTCAGTGATCTCAGCTCTTAAATAGCTTTAGCTCTTTTGTGATTTCACCTCTTAGTGATTTCAGCTAGTAGTAGGGGAGCCCCAGTGCTGGTGCACTATTGGCCCAAAGTTAACTCAGCTCAGCATTCTGTAACTAGACTTCTAAGGGAATCAAAGTTAGCTCTGACATTCAACAGTGGAGAGAGGAGGAGGTGCAATTGGTGTTTCAGGCCCACAAAAAGGACCCACACCATCAGGTACCAATACCTACCCCCAACCTCTCTCAATTCACTGGGTTTTGTAACCAATGCCCCTTGACAAGCAAATGCTACTTAGGTAATGGTGAATGACTCACTCAGTCCTTCTGTCATACAACAGTTCCAATGGCCTTGATTCACAGAATCAGGGTAACAAAACTTTATTCTTCCTGCCCCAATAACAGAGAAACTGGGGATCCCACACCAGCCAAAGTAACCACTTTGAGTTGCTGTTGTTTCATGCCAGGCGAGTGGGTGTGCCTATGCAAACAAGATCAGCCCCTGGAGTTCTTTTCCACACTCGCCATAATTCACCACCAGATGTCAGGGTAGAGCTCATCCTGACTCTGCTTACACTATACTCATTGGTCTTGTGTGGTTTTGGGATTCCCCATGCACTGGACAAGTATTTGCTCGCTGACACACGCCGAATCTTATTCTCATTGAGCAGTGTCTCAATGAGCTGGGCAATGTGTGGTTGACCTTCTGGGGCTGTGGGTATGGGTCTGTATTTCCAGGGTGTGGGGTTGAGCAGTTCACGCTCGTGGGGAGCACTGGTACCGGATAGGGTGACAGGCAGTGCCTCGAGTATGGCTTCGGCCAGCTTGAAACGCCGTAACTCCTTGACTCCGAGGAGGGGCATGGGCCCCACTAGTGCCCAAAATGTTACTGGTGTGTGGTTTATGTATGCATGCACCTTTACTTCTGGGCGGGGCTCTGTGCTATTGAGGCCTTGCACGTAAATAGTGTGTCCTGTGGAGGTGTGGGGGATGTGAGGGGGAATAATGGACACCTGTGCCCCCATGTCCAGCAAAAAGGGGATGACGAGACCCTTGTCAAAAACTAGCGGATAATAGGGGCGGGGGTCCCCTGGCCAGGTGCTGGCCGCCGCCAAGCACCCGGCTGTTATCTGTTTTTTGGCTGGGAAGATTCTAGTTGCTCTTCCCATCCCAGAGCTATGGCCAAGGTTTTTTGCTGCTCACTGCTGAGCTTACACACAACCTCCTTAGTGAGGCCTTTATGCAACAAGAATCCAAAAATTTTCCGTTCTACGAATGAACGTTCCGGGTGCTGGGATCTGTGGGCTGGTGTGTGGTGGGTGGGAACTAATGGATAGGGCTTGGGCTGAAGGCCACTTCACCCTTTCGAGGGCCTCATAGAGCTGCCCAATGGGGCGTCCAGCATACCCCCTTAGCCACAGAACTGTTCCGGTGTCAGGGGTGGTACTGTTATCCATGGCTAAGTCAATGGCAGCTTCATTTATGGGTATTTCAGTGGGGTCAACAACATGCCGGAAGGCATTAACCTGGTTAATTTGAGCCTGAGTTAGTCCTAGAGGGTGTTGGGCAGGGGACCATAGCATGATGGACCCCCCTGCGATGGCACATCTTAGGGAAGAGAGGTCCTTGACACTTCCTTTGGGGACTTGGATCCCTTGAAGGGATTGCTGTAAATGGATGAAGGCCAGGGCTGGGGCAGTTAGGGGCCATGCGGTGTTAGATATTACCGGGCTCCCTGAAAGACCCCGGGACCAGCTACTGGTCCTGGCTATTACTATGCCCTCTTCCCTATCCACTAGCTCCTGTCCATGTTCCAGGGCCAACTGGCCTAGCCACAGTAATGGCGGCTCATTAGCTCCCCTAGCGGTGTCTGAGATGAACTCCTTCATCTCTGCTTTGGAGTGGGGCCGGAATTCTGTGACCTGTGTGGAGTTGCCCTGACCATCAACCTTTATTCGGCTGATGGATATAGGCAGGGCCTCACTGGAGGTCACAGTGGGTGGAAGTATATGGGCTTGGGCATCTGGTGGGGCGGAGGGTAGGTGGGGTATAGTGGGGTTTTTTCGAGGGGGAGTGGGGCCTCTGGGTGTACGTATGGGGGTAGGTGTTCGGGGGTTTCATTGGGACTGGGCTGGCTAGTGGTAGGTGGTGGCAGCTCTTCCTGGCTGGGCTGGCTAATGGCCTCCTTGGCCGAGGTCGTTAGGGCCCCATGTAAAACGGTTACCTTATCAAGGGCCTGGGCCAGTATTTCATAGGCAACTGTGGCCACCTTTTGGGGTTTGTATACATCAGGCCACAGTTTCTTGGGCTTCCGAACCCCTTCTAGCTTCTGTACCAGGTCCGTTAGTATTCGGTGGGCGGGGGACCCCTGCAAAATTTGGGGTTCAGGGGTGAGTTTAGATGGGGTCCCCCCGCAGACTTTCATGACCCTCCCCATCTCCCTGCAGAGGTGGGTAGGATCTGAATCTGCGGCTGGCTCTCCTGCCTTAGTGCAGGTTAGCTGGAGGCTGGAATCAGGGGGGCTGGCCCTGCATGTGGGTTGACAAGTTAAAAGGCACCCCACATCAGTGAGCCCCAGGTGGGTAGTGTACACCCTGGAGCTCTGGCCTTTGCCAATCATGCAGACCCACTCTAGGGCCTCAGGCTGCTGTTTACTTTGCAGCGAGTGGTACTGCAGGTGGTTAGTTTGAACCTCATCTGTCCCAGAGGTCTTGGCCTCTTTCCAGGGACAGGGGAGGCAGCAATTGTTACCCCAAGATCCTGTTCATGATGCCATTGTTAGCCAAATGGGCTCGTTTCCCCCTGGAGCTGCCCAATTACCCCAAGGAGGCACGGGAGTCTAGATGACGGCTTCAAGTTCTTTAATGATCAGTCAGCTGAGCGGGTGTCTCCCTCGACTATTGCCAGAGGGAGGAACACAACTTACAAGTGCAGAGCAAGCTTTTTTATACACAGTAACAAACAACTTAGCGTGCATACATTCTGCTAACCTATGGAATTTTTAAATTCCTTTCTAGGGATAAACAGGATACATCTGTTGGACTTCCTTGATTGATTGTTTTGTATACGTATAGGCGGAAGGCAGCTTCGTGCATGTGGGGAGCGGCTGGGAAAATAGGCAAATAGTTGACCTTTGCTCTAACACCATGACCCTGCCAGCAGGTAGGGGATCTTGGGGGACAACTACTGCACTGGTGGGGTGCAAAATAAACTTTATTAAGAAAATGCAAAAACAAGGAAAATTTAATAGTGAGGGGTATGGGGTTTGTTAAGGTAGACACTTGGGGAGGGGTTTCTTTTAGTAAATAGGATAGGGGGTTTCAATAGTGGGGTACAATACAGTTAGTAACCAATTAACACTGAAGTATAAATGTAACAGGTAGCTAACAGTTCCTATGTAAAGGGTGTGTCACAGCAGCATATAACCAACTAACAGTTATGGATAAAATGCGTTAAATAACCAAGAACTCTAGGTAAAAAATATGTCACAGTGGTTAAATGTAAAACGTGAGGTGTGTTAGAGAGAAAAAGGGTAATCAATGGGGTTTTATGCTAGACTTCAGTAATACAATTGAGGTTTGGCAGCAGTGGGAACGGGCTGAGCACGTGGGGGAAGGGATTAAGAGAGAGAGAAAGAGAGAGCAGACAGGCTGCAAGTTTAAACAGCAGAGAGACAATTATACAGAACACAGCAAAATCTTATCTATGATTTGACTTAACCAAGACTACACAAATTAGCAAGTAACAAAACACAATGCAACAATTCTTTAAGCCTAACTTACAGAGTACAATGCAAGCAATTTTCTAAACCTGACTTAACCACAGCTATGCAAAATGAAATTACAACTTATCTAGACTAAAGGCTAAACCTAACCTAATGGGTGCACCTTATACTAGGGGTAGTTCCAGAGGGCAGAGTGGTGTGTGCCCAGGATACAGCTTCGGGGGGGGGGGGGGAGGGTGTTTAACTAGTGGTGGTTGCAAGCAGGCTTATTTCTAGAAGCAGATTACAGATACAGACCAAGGAGTTAGCTTGGGTCTGCCTGCTTGGGAAAGGAAGCCAGCAGCCAGAACAAGGGGAGTATGCAAGAGGTTTATCCTTACCAATCCCCAAAGCAGAAGCAGGAACAGCAGTTTCAGCATCAGAGGACGCAGAGAGGACTCGATTCGCTTACAATAATCGGGAGATCTTGTTAGGCCCAAAAACTGAAAAACATGTTTATCTCGGCTTCTGCTTGTTATCCCAGTAAAGATGCTTATCTCAGCTCTCACTGTCGTTTCCCATGCATGAAGCTGCACGTATACAGGATGTATAGAAGATATATGGCAAAGGGGAGGGGGTTGGACGGACCCTGGGAAAGGAATGTGAAGGACGGGAAGCTAAACAGATGTATCCTGATTACTACTAGAACTGAATTTAAACAATGCATAGGTTAGCAGAATTTAGACACGCTAAGTTGTTTGTCTCTCTGTATAAAAAAGAGCCCAGTTGTGCTTGTAAGGTGTGTCTCTTTCTCAGGCACTAGCCGAGTAGAGCACCCTCTCAGCTGACTGACTAATAAAGGGTCTGGTATCTGTCCTCTTGTCTCTCCGTGCCTCCTTGGGGTAATTGGGCAGCTCCAGGGGGAAACGAGCCCATTTGGCTAACAATCTCCAGGCACAAATTCGTTGTTCGTGGGAGGGGAGTTTAAAAACGGGGGTACGCTCAAAACCAAACGAGAGCGGGGAGAGGTCCCCCCAAAGACCCTTAGCTGATCAGACCAGGTGGCAAAGCAAGGACCTTCTCCGGGGATCTGATCAGAAAATGTCTGGTTTTAAGGGCAAATTCAGGCAGTTTCCCGCCAGTAACTTTGATTGGTTCCTCTTAATCCAGGGGAGGAGAAAAGGCAGGGAAACTGCAGGTAGGCACAGGACATTTCTGGGCAAGTTCTGAGTCACAGGTATGACTCATATGCTTAGCTATGTGGCCACTTTAGGTCTTGCATACCTGGGCAGAGCACCCTACACTGAGCCGGGTTCGAACAAAGAAGCTAGACAAAGGAGCGAAAAAGCCCCCACCTCCCTGAGCAGAGCAATGGCTCCAGTCAGTCTGCACAAGCCATTTCCATGAGCAGGGCCAGGCTGTGACTTTGGTCAGTTCCATGGCCGGGGGGGCCACTCAGCACAAACAGAAAGGAAGGGGGAAAAAGGAATCCAACAGGGGGACAGCTGTAACAGACAACCCTCCTCATCTTCTCCCTCCCCAGCAAAATGAAGGTGAAACTAAAATAGCAAACAAATAAATAAACAATACAATGCAACTTTAGGCTCCAGTGATGCAAACACTTAAGTACATGCATCGTTCCAATGACTTCAGTGGGATAGCCAACAGTACTGAAGTTAAATACATGCCCAGGTATTAGCAGGATTGGGGCCTTATTTGGTTTAGTGCAGCAGTTCTCAAACTGTGGATCGGGACCACAGAGTGTCGCCAGAGTCAGCATTAGACTTGATGGGATCCAGGGCTGAAGCTGAAGCCGAAGCTCCACCCCCACTTGAGGCGGCGGGGCTGAGGCTCCGCCCTACTCCCAGGGTTACATAGTAATGTTATTGTCTGAAGGGAATCATGGTGCAATGAAGTTTGAGAACCCCTGGTTTAGTGTCTCTCATTATTATTATGTAGCTGAATAGCAGAAGCACCTAGTAACCCAAAACATTGGGGTCCCATTGCATTAGGTGCTGTACAAGTTGTACCCAACCTGCTTCTTCTGAAAAGTTGCTTCTTAGGTGAGTTGGTTTTGATTTTTTCAAATACCGTCAAAACATTGCATATGAAAATTAAAAAAAAAAGTGGTGAAAAAATGTTGATGAAGTTTTACCAGAACAACATCTTGTATTTTTTCACTGTTGAGCTGGGTTTTTGTTGTTGTTGTTTGTTTTGTATTTTTTTTAATTTTCGAAAGATCACAATTTCAAAAAAAAATTTAAAGGGGAATATTTTTTGAAAATGTTTTCTGAATTCTCCCTCTTTGTTTTTTGACTCTTCAGTTTGCTAAAAGAGCCATAAAGTTAAATTATACAGGGCACAGCAAAGGTGGAGAGAAATGAAGAGATACAGAGGAAAGAATTTGAATGGAGATTTTGGAAATAGACAGAGGCTGAAATCTTGGCTTCTTTGAAGTCAGTGGGAGTTTTTCCATTGACTTCAGTGGGGCCAGGATTTTTCCCAGGGAATGCATGAACGAATTTTGCTTGACTGCTAGTTTTTGTTCTGCTGATTCCTTCCAGAAGAATCTTGCCCTTCAGGTGTATTTTTCCTCTTACCAGCAGATGTCCTAGTGACCCTGTGACAGAGTATACCAGACCCTCTGAGACCCACTGCCGGAGGCCTCATGGCCCTGACACACCCTGCCCCCAAAAAGGGCAGTGGAGAGGTTCCTCCAAGCTGCCCAGAGTGGCTGTGTGGGACACACCCAGTCAGTGCCCAGCAGCCTAGTATAAGAGGAGCTGCAGGGCCAGAGGGAGTTCAGTTCCTTGCTGGAGCTGTAGGAGTGTGGCTGCCTGATGGAGTGCTGCCAGAAGCTGGGGAGAGTGAGAAGGAGCCCTTAGGTAGTTGCTGGGACTCCATTAGGACAAGGCCTTGAGGTAAGGGTGAAGATGGTACAGGGCCATGGGGAAGGGGCCCAGGGAATTTGAGAAGCTATGTGACATAGCAGCTGTGTCCCTTTATCTACAGGGTCCCTGGGCTAGGACCTGGAGTACTGGGTGTACCCCCATCCCCTATTAGCCACTGGGGAAAGTGGCTTGGACATTGAGGCACCCTGGATGGGGAACTGAACTATAGTGACCCAGCTGGAAAGCTGTAGCCAGGAAGCCCAAGAGGGTGAAGACATTGTCTCCAGGGAAGAAGCCCTGGGGCACTACTCTATCCCAGAGCAGGGACAACCAGAGAGAAAGGGCAGGTACACACAATTGGCCTAGGGGGCTCTCACAACAGGTGAGTGCACCCCTGCTACAGATCCAAATTGTGGTTCAAAAATGAAGACCAGCTTCTGAATGTAGGTGATTTGTCCAAGCTCACACAGCCCATGGCGAAGATAGAAATAGAGCCCACTCCTGCAACATCTGGTCATGTGGCTTCACTATAAGACAGTCTTATTTTTGTGCTTCCAAGTTCTTTTCCTGAAGGTAGGAGTGGGAATACCACTGGGTCCAGATTACAGTAGGAGTACAACAGGGGAAGAATGCAAAGGAAAGGCTAGTGTAAGTATGCAAGAGTTGTTTGGAATGTGCCAAGCATTACATATCCTTTGGTATGTCTACACTGCAAAGAAAAATCTGCAGCACAGTCTCAGAGCCTGGGTCAACTGATTCGAGCTCACAGGGCTCAGACTGGGAGGCTAAAAATAGCAATGTAGATGTTCCTACTGGGGTGGGAGCTGGGACTCTGAAACCTGTGGGGTGGGGTGAGGTGGGTCTCAGAGCCCAGACTCTCTCCTGAGCAAGAACATCTACATTGATCCACAAGCTTGAGTCAATTGACCTGGGTTCTGAGCCTCAGTGCCAAGAGTTTATCTCCGCAGTGTAGACATATCCTAAAGCTGTAGGGCAAAATGAAATTAAATTGTAGTGTAACAGTATTTAGCTTATAAAGTCTTTGAAGCAGGACCATCTTTTTATTGTGTTTGTATAGCACCTAGCACAATAGGGTCCTGGTCCATGACCAGGTTTTACAAATTATAAATAAGTAATTTTATCTGGGGAAATAGTAAGTGATCCTGTCATTAAAACCCGTGACTGGAATTTTCAAAGTTAGGTGCCTAGTTTCCATTGAGTTAACTCCTTTAGATTGCTTTGAAAAATCTCTGCATGTGTCACAAAGGGTAGAATTAAGGGTATACATGCAACCTTAATTTTAAGATTTTGTGACTTTTAAGTGTTAAACTGTGCAACCTTGACACTATCTCTGTGTAGTTTCATCGAGAGTATTAGAAGGGGAAAATAAACAGAAAACAGTATGTTAGAACTGTGTAGATGAAGGAAAAGTGCAAATGCTGAACTCTGTCATCAGAAATAAACTATTAATTATGTAGTTTATATGTCCTCTCTAGCACCTTTCATCCTGGAGGAGCTCAGCATGATCTGAGAATATTAATTAATTAAGCCTCACAACACCATTATTGGGTAGGTAAATAGCGTTTTTCATTGTGCTGCAGGCTTTGTCGAAGGTAAATCAAGTACAGTAACACACAGGCAAACTTTAAAGCGCCAGGTTCTGATCTCTTTATTCCCATTAGTGAGCAGTTACTCACAGTAATAGTCCTATTGAAGTCAATGAGTTAACTTGCCTAACTGTTACCAAGGGGAGTCCATAAGGTTCAACTAGGTTCACATCAGCACCCCAAAATGTGGATGTTTATCTGCAGTATCCCAGCCTCCTGAGAAACTTTTTTTTAAGGCGATGGGGGGAAATAGACATTTTGAAGTTGCATGGCTCAAAATGGACTCATTATCTGTTTCTGGGGGGGGCAATTCACATTTATTATTGAATGTAGCAGGGTGGACACCAGCTCCTGCCCTGAAGGGCTTAAAACAGCCAGGAAGAGGGCTGTGGCAGGGAAAAGCTAGGCTGATTGGGGAAGTAGCCACAGCTGGGCCATGCCCCAATCTGGCCCAGCGGGTCCTTATAAAAGGCTGTGAGCCAGAGGCCCAGAGACAATCTCTCTCTGCATTCAGAGATAGAAGGGCCTGGCTGCAGGGAGCTTAACTAAGTGTCTAGAGTGGAGCAGGGCTGGGGAAAGGCCAAGAGAGCCGGGGAGCTCCGGCCTAGGAAAGCCCCAGGCTGCAGGCCTGGTAAGGCCTATTAGGTACTGGGTTGCAGGGGGCAGCCCATGGGTAGGTAGAAGCAGCAGGTCTGAACCCCTTTGCCTGTGATGAGTGGCTGATACTGCAGTCTGCCCCTATGAACGGGGACTAGATGGAGACTGGGCAGTAGCCAAGACTGAGGCAAAGTGGGGATAATGGGTGGGGGGTTCCCCTGGGAGGGAAAGACCCAGAACTGTGGGGGTACTGCCAGGGGGCAGCACTCCAGGTAAAAGGGCACTGGGGTCCAGGGAGGGACATGTGAGCCACCTGTCCTCTGGCCCCCCCCAGCCTGCAGGGGGTGCTCCGGATGCTGGAAGAGCTAATTCCTGGAAGTCACCAGCAGGAGGTACCACAGGGGTGAGTCCGCACCTCTACATTGAGATTTGTCATTGGGAACACATGATTTTTGGTCACTGAAACACAGGTTTTTGTCAACAATGTTGTTAGTGATTTACACAATGATTTCAATTGAAATTTTTGGTAAAAATGTGAAATTTTGCAGAAAGTGTCTTTTTGGGGGGGGGGGGGAAATGATGTGGACAATATTTCGCAAAAACTTTTGCTTAAAAGAAAAGACATTTTTGATAATCATTTTAGTGCGAAAAAAAATTTACAAAGGTAATTGAAGTAGATAGTTCACCTCCTAGTGATTTCATAAATATTTCTAATTCAACAGGTTAATATTTCGAGAATTTTCTTGCCATGCTGTATTAGAACATCATCAGACAGACATTTAGATTTTTTTAACTGAAACAACAACATTATGTATTCTTGATGGTCTTCTTCAACAGCAAACCTGCAATATTATAACAAAACAAGCAAATGAATTTTTGAGTTTAGTTAAACATTCAAGTTTTTTTAAAACTAGGTTTGTTCTTGTTAAAATTGTTTTACTAAATAGTTAAATGAAACATTTAAAAAAAAAAAACAATTAAATCAACTGTCAGCCAGGTCAACATGAGAAACTTAAAATATTGGCTTCTGCAGCTAACTCAGTCATCTTCACCTTCATTTTCCTGTTTGTTCATGATCTGGAAAAGAAAAACAAGCTTTCCTGACTTTTCAGGTCCCAAACGATTTCTCAGTTTGGAATGAATTAGTCCAAAGGAAGAAAATATTCTTTCTACACTGGCAGGAGAAGCTACTGCTGTTAAAAGTGAGATTATCATTTCAACAGTCTCTGAATCCAAGTGCTAAAGTTACTTCCACCAGTTCACTGGTGTGACTTTCTTTAAAACCATGTCAGCAAATATATATTTCTGGAATGGTTCACCCTTAGCTCTGAAGTTTATTATAGTTGGCATTATGGAGGGATGATTGCTGGATGCCCATGTCATAGCCATTTCCTCCTCTTCAGCAGTTAAGGTTTGACCCTGGTACTGAGTATTGAGAATATTTGCAGGAAAATGAGCTGGAGATAGTGCTTGTCCCATTAGTGTTTTTTTTTTTTTTTTTTAATGCTTGTAATGACAGGGTTAAATTACATATTTCTCTTTTTAAGATCTCACTCCGTTCCTTCCAAATTTCAACAGCTTCAGCAATAAAACAGCTATTTCCCTGCAGTTTGTTCAAGGCTACAGAGATAGGCTTCAGGGTACTCAGCATGTGTTCTGAACAGCTGAGGTCAAATATTTTCCTGCAAACCAAGGGAGGGCTGCGCCTGTTAACTCCTCAGGATCACGTCCTGGAGTGAAAACCCTTGGAGTTAATCCCCAGGGTGCTTTCTGGGTGCCGGGCAGATCCCTCAGAAGTGGGATGGGGAATGGTCCCAGATGTAAGCAGCATGAATCCGCTAATGGAAAATAGTGTCATTGAATTCCTTGCACTGGAATCGCACCAGAAGAATCTGGCATCAGCACTGGGTTTGCAGTGCACAATGTAGAACCCTGGGCACCAGGTCGCAAACACAGCACATGGCATTTAAATGCCAGAGACTGGCATGTGCATCTGCCCTAGGAACCCCTCCCAGGACCCAAGCGTGCTCACTCACCAGCAGGGGGGACAGCATGGTGTATGTGTCCTGGCTCACCAAGGGAATCCTGCTCACTTGGGTGACAGCTTCACCCACCAGCGTGAGGCTTCTCAGACAAGCAGATCTCACCAGTGGGTCCTGGGCTCACAGGCAGGAGGCGGGAGAGAACAATGAGGAAACAGCCACAGGCAATAGAGAGCTGAGGACACAAGGCTACAAGGCGAGTCTCTACAAGGGAGCTGCTGTCCTAGGCGGGATTGCCCTCACGCCCTAAGGGAAAGGACCTGACTTGCCGAGTGGAACATCTTTGCATTCCCTAGGGCAGTGTCTCCAATTTTTTTACTGATGACCCCTTTCACACAGCAAGCCTCTGAGTGTGACCCCCCCCTAATAAATTAAACACCCTCTAATATATTTAACACCATTATAAGTGCTGGAGGCAAGCAGGGTTTGGGGTGGAGGTTGACAACTCGTGACCCCCCCATGTAATGACCTTGTGATCCCTGGAGGGGTCCTGACCCCCCATTTGAGAACCCCTGGCCTAGGGGAATATCTCTGGAGATGAATGCAAGGAATGGGCTGATTCCCAGAGGTGCTGAGCACTTGCAGTTCCCAGAGCTGTCAGTGGGCCCTGGGGCTGCTCAGCTCCTCTGACAATCAGGTCATAATTGTCTGATCTGGAACAGGAATCTGCTGCTCTCTGCAGTTGGCTGGGCTCTCCCTACCAAGGCATCCATTCTCCAAGGAAAATCAGTTAAACCAAAGTAGCATCCCCTCTCATTTTCCCTGGGATGCGCATATGGGCATCGTAACCAGCGTAGGACTGAATGTCGGCCTCAAACTTCCGATGGCAAGAAAACAACCTAGAGTTATCTCAAAAATTCCCCTTCAGCACCAGAGCCTGTCAACTGGGCTAGGGTCCTGAATCCCTCAGTGGGCCTTTTGTGCCCAGCTACACCATCGACTGCAGTGTGTGGGGAAACAGGCCCTAAATCTTTATCTTCTGATCCCTGAGTGCAGCACAAGCCTAGAGGTACCAAACAGGGTACAGTTGTCTCTGGGACAGTAGCACCAAGTGATGCTTAGTTGCACTCTAAGAAGGCCCAGATGGGAGTCCTTCCATGGGCCTGGAATCAAAGAAGCTAATTGAGATGGGGCAGTCACAGAGAATGGTGCTGTTCTCATGTCTCCTGTCCCTCTGGGGCAAAGGGCCAGCCCTCTGAGCTGAGTTTATGCAAAGACATAGCTCTGTGCTGCTGTGCATAGCCCGGGTAGGTGCTGTGTGGGCGGTCAGGGGAGGGCTCTGACTTGCGTGTGGGCTCAGAAAATAGTGTTATCACATGGGAGCCAGGATATTGAAGCCTATGGTCTCTAGGATGAGATCCATGGGGCCTGAGTGGACCACGTGCTGATAGGTGAGGAGCAGGAGGCTTCTCAGCTGCTCGATGGAAGCTGGCTCCTGAGAATTGCAAAGGAAAGAGTGAGGAGAAGGGATGGCCTCCAGCTGCTCCTAACTTACAAATGGGGCCAGGGGAGGATTTTTCAGCCAGCCAGTTTAGCAACCAAAGGCTACTCTGCTGAGCTGAATTGCCTGGACTCCGAGGCCCTTCCCAGCTCCCCAGGATTGGGTGGTTGAGGTGACCCAGCAGCCGAAGGGGACGCACTAGCAGCTACTTTAATTCAGCCTAGCTCCAGAGATGTCACTGGGACTACAGTGGATTGCACTGGCCCAGAGAGTTACTGGGAAGGTGATGGTGGTGCGGGGGGAGGGTTAATGTCAGGCATGCCAGCCCTGGTGAGTCTGCCAGGAGGGTCTGTGAAATAGCCCAGTTCAGAGGAAGACCAAGGGTCTGTTCTGCTGAGAAATGTGTCAGCTGGAGCTGATGGCATGGCAGTGTCTTTTGGGCCCTCTCTTAGCCTTGTTTATGGGACTGCATGGAACATGTTTGAGCTTCCCCAGGAGATACCCTGGAGAGCTTAGACAACAGGACCCACCTTCCCCCCTGGATCCACTCCATTGTGCTGTGATTGCAACTCCACGGAGGAGTAAGGAAAGAGCTCCCTCCACAGAGGCTGAGCCACTGCTTGGAAATTCAGCTCTTCGCTGAACAGGCTTCTGGGAAGCAGGGTCCTCCCTGGCAGGTCCCTTTACCTGCAAAGGCTGGTGAAGGGATGGATGAAAGAGCAGAGATGCTAGGTGGGACCGTACCTCCAGAGAGTTACGAACTCTTCCCAGTGCTCCAGGATGGTGAAAATCTCATATAGCTATTGCCTGGCACACAGCCCAAGCGCTCGGGTGAATCCCTGAGAGGCAGAAAGATGTAGGTTGGGAATGCTGAGCAACAAGCCAAGGGGCCAAGATGGGCTCTCAGTCATTGCCATGGGCATGGGTATAAGGAAGATCTTTTCAATCCACTGGACCTTGTCCAAGGCAGAACATGCATATGTAGCATCAGGGGATTGACAAAGAATGAGGGCTCACTTGACAGTGGAGGAGCAAAGACCTCACCTCTCTTTCCTCTTCTTCTCGGAAATCGACCATCTCCACCAGAAGCCATAGCTGGGGCTTGATGCTATCTGCTGGAAAAAACATCAGCATGGTGCCCCAGCACTTGTAGAGAAAGCTCTGTGAAAGAGACACCATCATGCTGGATGCATTGGGCACGGCTTGGCATGCACAGAGCCCACTGGGTGTAGTTGGCTGCTTCACTGACCCCAAGCTGCCCCTGGCTAGTGACTGTTGTTCTGAACTAGGCACTGAACCCCAATTCCTTCCAGGACACTGACCTTGTCACCGGGCCACTTATCACTGTGGGCCAGCTGGCGCCTGATACTAGTGATGAAACAGCCCAGCCAGGTATGGTCCGAGATGAAAAAGAGAAGGTCTTCCAGGGAAAGAAGAGCCAGTTAGAACCGAGAAGGGCCAAGAAACTGGTCCTCTCAATAGCTCCAGCCAGGAACCCACCACAGCTGGGAGGGGAAGGGAAGAGGGAGCGTGCACTATCACCCCCCCATGTCTCTCCTAATGCTTCTGAATCCTTGTGAGCTGCCCCTGGTGCTTTTCCAATTGTATTTGCTGGACTCAGCCGCTTCCTCTGTCCCACAGTGCAGTGCTGCTGAGGGGCCTCTTAATCTGTGGGGGGGCTGGATTAGATGACCTCTTGAGTTCCTTTCCACCCCTCCATTTCTCTGATCCTTACCTGCAGCAGCTGCTGCTCCCACTCCCTCTGGCAGAAGCAGGTCTTGTGATCTGGAAGAGATGGGCAGGTCAGTTCCCTTTGTGTTTAGACCCTTCTACTGGGGAGTAGCCTTCAACTTGGCTCTTGTTTGGCAGGGGGTGGGGAGGAGCTGCCGACTCACCAGCCCCAAGGGGACCCATGGCTCTTTGCAAATTGCTGATGGACAACAATGCTCCTCAGACCCAAACCCCTTGATGTGAAATACCCAGGAGTTCTGCTTGCCAAGATCCTTCCCCAGGGTGTGAGATGTCGAATGAAGGTTAGATATGGTCCTGGAAAGGATCCTTCCTGCCTAGGCATGGGGGGCTGGGCTAGATGAACTAAGGGATATGATCCTGATGTGATCCTCTCTGATTCAAAGGTCACAGCATCATATTATACTGGATTCAGAGTGAGATCCTGGCCTCTCCCTCTCTGAGCCCAGCATCACGGTGTCCCCTCCCTTTGCTCCTGCAAGGGGAGACACTCCCTCCTCAACTTCCACGTAGAGGAGCATTTCCGTCTTGTAGTTATTCCAGAACCGGCCCGACCCAGCCTGGAACATGCTCATCAGCTGGAAGAGGAGGAACGTGGCTGCCCTTCTGACCTGCACCGTCCTAAACAAAGACGCACCGAGCACCTGGTGGACAAAGGCAGAGGTGGCTGTACCCCTCCCTTGCGAGGCAGTGTGAGAAGGGAGCTCCCTACAGGTGCAGGGGGAGAGCTCAGTGATGGAGGGAAGGAGACAGCAGGGAGGTGGAGCTGACAACCAGGACAGGATTGAGATGGATATTTCAGTTGATGAGGGACACTCCATGGACCAGCTATTGGCTCCTTCCATCCTCTCACTCCTGGGCTGGCTGTAGGTCAGATGAAAGGAGACAGGATTATCTAGAGACCGTCAGGCAGCTGCTGGGTCAGATCCTTGGCCTAGGTTAGAGTAGCAGCCCGAAAGAGGCAGCTGGGCCATAAAGGGAATCCCCAGCTGCCCCTTGGTAAGGGAGGATGCTGGAGGCCAGGGGGCAGGAGGGGGCCTGCACAACAGTCCCTACGGGTTCATTCCAGCTGGCTTCTATTGGAGCCATCCGAGGGCTGCACTAACTGGTGCTGGGGGACCTGGTCCAGCCCCAGGATCAGGGGAGCCAGGAAGGTGGCTGGCTCAGAGAGCTCGCCGGTTCTGTTAAATTCCGAGAGGCACTGGGTCAATGCGCAATGAATGCAAGGAATGTGATGAGCCAGCTCCTCTGGGGGCTGCGGGGAGAAGAGCCACCACACACTGCATGCCAGCTCCAGAAGTGGCCCCTTCCCACTGAGCATAAGGAACCTCCTGGCTGCGGGTTACTTGCCAGCAGCTCCTGGGGTAGAGTGGACCTGGGGCTTGACTGACACCCTGTGAACAGAAAGGGGGCCATCCCATCAGGCTCTGGAGGGATCTTTTGCATTCGTCTCTGAGCTCTACCTGTGCCCTTGATGGCTGGCTTGCAGTGAGCTGGAACCAGAGCCAAGAGCTGATCTCCCCCCCCCCCCCCCCCCGGGGGCAGACGTCTCTCTTACAGAAGGACTAAGAGCGGGTGGATAAAATACTGGGACTCACCTCTGTTTGCCTTGCTGCACCTCCTGACCAAGGGCAGCCTGCCTTCCTCCTGCATCCTCTTTACCACCCCGACCGAGGTCTGCAGGAGGAGAGGCAGGGCTGGCCCATGGGCTGCTGGGCTCAGTTGAAAGAGCAGCCCAGGCCATAAAACCTGCAGAGCAGAGAAAAGCCATCTCAGTAAGGAAATATCCTCTTCCTGCACCAGCTCTCTTTCCTACACTAGATAGGACCCCTGGCCTCGCCACCACCAGTCAGACCTCTCTACCCAGCCTGAACCATGCAGCGATCCCCACCCCCTCCCCCTTCACACCTATCAGTGTCTGCCTCCAGCACTGTCATAACTATAAAGGGAAGGGTAACAGCCCTCCTGTGTACAGTACTATAAAATCCCTCCTGGCCAGAGACTCCAAAATCCTTTTACCTGTAAAGGGTTAAGAAGCTCAGGTAACCTGGCTGACACCTGAGCCAAAGGACCAATAAGGGGACAAGATACTTTCAAATCTTGGTGGGGGGAAGGCTTTTGTTTGTGCTTTGTTTTGGGGGTTGTTCGCTCTTGGGACTGAGAGGGACCAGACATCAATCCAGGTTCTCCAAATCTTTCTGAACAAGTCTCTCATATTTCCAACTTGTAAGTAAAAAGCCAGGCAAGGCGTGTTAGTTTTTATCTTTGTTTTCTCAACTTGTAAATGTACCTTTTTGCTAGAGTGTTTATCTCTGTTTGCTATAACTTTGAACCTACGGCTAGAGGGGATTCCTCTGGGCTCTTTGTTTGATTACCCTGTAAAGTTAGTTTCCATCCTGATTTTACAGAGATGATTTTTACCTTGTTCTTTAATTAAAAGCCTTCTTTTTAAGAACCTGATTGATTTCTCCTTGTTTTAAGATCCAAGGGGTTTGGATCTGTATTCAGCAGGGAATTGGTGAAGAGTCTCTCAAGGCTACCCAGGGAAGGGAATTAGCACTTTGGGAGTGGTGGCAGCAGACCAGATCTAAGCTGGTAGTTAAGCTTAGAAGTTTCATGCAGGCCCCCCACACTTGTACCCTAAAGTTCAGGGTGGGGAAGCAGCCTTGACAAGTGACACATGACTGACCCCCCGCCTTCTGTTGAGTGTAGCATCATCATTGACAGCACAGTATTTCCTAACTCCAATCCCCCTGGGAAAGGCTGTGGCCTCAGGCAGGAACGCAATACACCAGCTTGATAAATAAAGAGGAGACTAGGAAACCCAATACTATCAAGTGAAACTATGACAGGCGCTCAGGGAGGTTTGAGCTCTGACCTTCACATCCCCACACAGACCTGTGCCACTTGAACCACAGTCACAATTGCTATCTGCTCGGTGGACAAGAGTGGGACTTAACACACACTGTGCCAGAGGGTTACGCAACTCTTTGCTAGACAGTATAGAACAGTGGAGATCAGGAATCCCCGGGGGTCTATCCCCACCTGTAGAACTAAAGCACATATATTGGGCATGCTCAATCTGAAAGACAGTGTAGCTGAGTGCACAATACTTGGGTCTGCCTTATTAGAAATGTGGCTTCTAGTCTCAGCTCTGCCTGAAGTGACCATGCGCAACCTCGCTGTTAATTTGTTCAGTGTGTGGAGGGGGCTGACTAATACTTGACTGCTTAGGCTTGCGTTCTGACGCCTGGGTCAGTAATCAGGTCTGTGCAGTGTGTGGAAACCTAAGCAACAGTCATCAGAGATGAGATTTGGATGTAGTGTTTCCTAGCTCAGTGGACTCTCCCGTAGGCACCAGGGTAGTGTGGGTGAGAAGCAGGAACTCCTGGGCTAGGGTTGGCTTTTGCAAAACAAGAATGTGATGTGCTGTATAGACCCCACTCTCTAACAGCCAGGGTAAAGTTAACAGAAGGACCAATGAAGGACTGAGCTATGGAAGCTGCAGAACCAGCATGATTGACCACAGGGGATGCTCGAGTGGAAGAGCCCCTGTGACACCAAACGCTGGCGTGCAGGGGCACTCAGCCGGTGAGTGTTCCCTGTTCCAAAGACCCAGGTCTGGCTCTGATCCAGGGTCCATTTTACCCAACCCCATGATGTTCTGGAGCGGGGAGGCTCAGATAAATAAGTTTGGTTGGGGCCTGTCTCATTGAAAAGCTCAGACTCAGAGAGGCCTATGTCCAATGGAGAGGGGCAGGGTCACTTACATTGGCCATTCTGGGGGAGTCAACCAGGGACTACAGGGTGCTGGAGCAGAGTTGGCGGACCTCAAGCTCCATGGTGCGCCTCCCATCTGCTTCCTCCTGATGGTGAGAAGTAAGGGAGATACTAGGGAGATTTAGATTCAGTGGAGACCTCCATGGCACGGTAACTCTAGTGGGCATAGCAGGGGGTGAAAATGGGGCTTGAAGAGAAAAGGTGCAACCCTGGCTGTGACTGTGCCATAACCAGCCCAGGGTCTGTGTGGAGCCAGTTCTAGGCTCCACCCCTCTGCCTGGTAAAAATCAGAGCCTTCATGGCTTAGTCTCCTAAGGTGGATGATCACAGTGAGGTAAGAGAAGGAGGAAGCCAGGGGTCCTGCCTTCCCTGCGCGAGGGACAGAGCCTGGATGGCAGCTGGGAGAGGGATCAGCGAGAATGGGCTGGGAGGAAAAAACACTGTCTATTTGTCGTCATCTTCCATCAGTAGATGGAGGGTGCCCTCCCCAGTTCCATCTGCTTCCCAAGTCCTATTTGCTGCCCATCACCTGCTCCTCCCCATCTATAGCTGCCCCTCCTTCCCTATCCCTTGACTCCATGTTCTGCCCTATTCACGGACTCCCGTCACTAAGGTCTCTGTGGATTCTTACTGTGTTGTCGAGGGTCAGGGTGCACTGACACACCACGAAGTCAATTAAGGGTCTTGAGGCAGATTTCTCCAAGAGCCCATGCGCCCCCATTGTCCTTATAAAATAAGCAAGGGCTTCTCTGACCTGCCAGACCCAGACAGAAACAGAAATGATTTGCACACAGTGTGGAGGAACCTTGTCCCCTCCCAGTCCAGGCTGGGATCCTTTCTCAGCAGGGGGTTTGGTGAAATACTGCTAGGCAGCCCAGAGATGGCAATGCAGCCGGAGCCCTGCTGGGATTCTCTCCCCCACCTTCTGCCCTACACTATGGAGCACTGATGGGTCATGTGTTTTGATGCATAGGGTCCCGGCAGGCTCTGCACTGGCAGGCAGACATTCACTAGCTTTGGCCGCGTTGGTTCCAGACTCACCCGTATGCTTGTGCTCTGCAGGATTGGCCCCAGGGCTATGAACAACTTCTCTGTATTGTGCATCATTTCGGAAACTGTAAGAGATACAGACACATGGCTTGGCAGGGCTGATGTTAAAGCGGGGTGTGCAGGGACCTGAGATCTCAGGAACCTTAGAGCAACCTCAATGTCCCTACATGACCCTCCTGGCAGGTTACCCCCATGGGTAACCAGCTGCATCTGCCCACGCTTGCAGTTCCAGCAGTGACTGTCCTCTCTCATTGCTGCAGCATCGGTTGAGGGGCTGCAGGGCTTGGATTATCTACTGCAGACAAGTATAAATGACCCAATGAGGCCCAGTGCTAAGCGCTACTAATTGCACAAGAGGCCATAAGACATCAAAAGACGAGGCCTCGCTGTGGGGTCACTTACTGTTGGATCGGACTATCCGGTCCAGAATGAAGAGACTGGCACAGGTCTCCTCTTCCTCGTCCTTGTTCAGCCTCCTGAACAGGAACACAAGCAGCTCCACCAGCAACAAGTGAGCTGCAGGAAGAGGAGTGAATCATAATGGGGTGGGTGAATCATAAAGGGGAAGGGAATATAGTTCTATGCCTGGGCTCTGAAATTCTGCAGGTTCTGGGAAATCTCCTTCTCTGGGAAAGGTGAATGAGTTTCTTACCCAGATGGACCAGAGAGTCCAGGGCCTCTCTCCACTCCTCCAGGTGCTCTCTGGGGAGATGACACACCTAAGGGAAGAAAGCAACACCAGCAAAGGCAAACTAGATCAAGTGTCTCTCAGGCCAAGCCCTCGGATGGCAGAGTGAAGGGGTGAGGGTGGAAAGACAGATTCTAATTCCCATCTAAAGAACATGCCAGCAAGCTGGATCAGTCTATGAGTGACGCCGAGGCTTCGGGGGCTGTGGCTCATATAGAAGCAGAGTTTGACGGGTCAGGAACCGAAGATGTAGAGCGTTGGAACAAGATGCGGGATGCTGATGTTCCCGGTCAAAGGGGGTGGGGTGGGTGGGAGGAAAAGAAACCAAAGGAGAGTTCTCCAGGATCCATTCCCTCAATGGGAACAGGATGAGGCAGGGACAGCTCTTCCCACAGCCTACCCAGTTTAAGCCAACAGACCCCGGGATTTTGCCTGAGTGATCCCAGCATCTCTTACCATGGAGTGGAGTGCTGGGAAGAGGGTGCCAATGTCCTTCCTCAGGGCAGCCTCATCCATGTCCCTCACGCAAGCAAGGCCCTGTGCAAAAGAAGAGACACAGGACATGGTGATGACATGTCAGGCAGACAAGCCCCAATGTGTAGAGTCTCCATCAGCAGCTAGGTTACCACAACCCAGACTTGGAAGGAATAAAGTTATGGCCCTGGTGGAGAGCAGCTTCCAGGTGGTGCCGGACTCTCCCTTCTCTGGGAGAGTCATTTGACCCCTTGGTTTGCACTAGCCTAGTATCACTTATGGTTGGTTCAACAGGATAGTTGTACCTGGTGCCAGCTGGGGTGGTGTGTGCTGAGAGGATGGCAGGGATGGCGGGGCCCAGTTTGGAAGAGCGGGGCCTGCCCTGATTACTTATCACTACTGATGTTATGGTAGCGCCCAGAGGCTCCAGTCAGGATCAGGCCCTGTTGCACTGGGTGCAGCACAACGCAGACAGAGACAATGTCTGTTCTGAAGGGCTGACAGTCTAGAGACCCACGCAGATAGGTCAGGGATGGGGAGACAGCATCCAAGGGCTCCTCCCTGCCCCCGTGCTGGGGTGAGGAAACCACGCGGGAACTTGGAAGGGAGAGCTTAATGTCCCTTCATGCGGCCTTACGAGGGGCCAAGGATCTGGCCCCTTGTCTCTGCCTGCTCACCTCCTACAATGGTCACTTCCAGAGTGTACCAGGGATGTACACTCCTGCTTTCTGGCTTTGGGCCAGCCACTTCCCCTCCCGGAGCCTTGCTCTCTGCAGGTATAGGCTGGGCTAACAGCTAACCCTGCCCCGGCCCCAGGGAGAGGTGAGTGCGCGGGACACTCTGGGGAGAGGTGAAGCTCAGGATTATTTCTCTCCCTGGTTCCCTAATGCAGCCCATTGCTGACCAGCCAGCAAAGAAGAAAGAAAGCAGAGCCAGGTGCTGGGAATGGAGTCACCTCTCTCCTCCTGTCTGCAACACCTGCCCTGGCAAGGGGGGGTCAGAGCATGTTCTCTAGGGCCAGAGAATGGCAGTGAATCTGGGAGCAAGAGATGAGGAAAGGGGGTCGTGGGAAAGGCAGTAGGGGGCGGGAGTCTAGGCTGAGTTGGTAATAGAGGGAACCTTGTACCATCTGTGCCATGGGCACTTCCCCAGTGTGCTGTGGATTTCCCGCTCTCTCCTCACTCACTGTGGTCTTCCTTGGCGTTTCCTCCTCCTCGCTGATTGGGGCGAGCTGTCCCCTGGGTGACAAATAGGCCTTTCGCTTGGTGCCTAAAATAAACAGAAGGAAACTAAGGTTGCTCTTAAGCAAAGTAAGCAGTCATGGGATTAGAGGGAAGGTCCTCTCATGGACTGTAGCTGGTTAAAAGACAGGGTAAGAATATATTTTCAGTTTTCACAAGGAGGTAAATAGTGGGGTCCCCAAAGATCTGTACTGGGGCCTTTGCTGTTCAGGGGTAAAATGGTGAGGTGGCAAAATCTGTGGATGATACAAAATTACTCACCATAGTTAAGTCCCAGGTAGACTGCAAAGAGTTACAAAGAGATCTCACTAAACTGGGTGACTGGGCAACAAAATGGCAGATGAGTGTAAAGTAATGAGTGTCGATGAGTGTAAAGTAATGCACATTGGAAAACATAATCCCACATACAAAATGACGGGGTCTAAATTAGCTGTTACCACTCAAGAACGAGATCTTGGAGTCATTGTGGATAGTTCTCCGTAAACATCCACTCAATGTGCAGCGGCAGTCAAAAGAGCTAACAGAATGTTGGGAATCATTAGGAAAGGGATAGATAATAAGACCAATAATATCATAAAATGACTAGGGAAGTGTTATTTACCCCTTGACAGAACACATGAACCAGGGGTCAGCCAATTAAATTAATAGGCAGTGGATTTAAAACAAACAAAGGGAAGTATTTCTTCACACAATGCACAATCAACCTGTGGAACTCATTGCCAGGGGATGTTGTGAGGCCAAAAGTATAATTGGGTTTAAAAAGAACTAGATAAATTCAAGGAGGATAGGTCCACTAATGGCTATTAGCCAAGATGGTCAGGGATGCAATCCCAAGCTCTGTGTGTCCCTAAACCTCTGATGGCCAGAAGTTGGAACTGGATGACAGGGGATGATGGATCCCTTGATAATTGCTCTGTTCTGTTCATTCCTCTGAAGCACCTGGCATTGGCCACTGTCAGAAGACAGGGTACTGGTCTAGATGGACCATTGGTCTGACCCAGCATGGCCATTCTTATATTCTTATGAAGAGCCACTGGGGAGCTGAGCTAGTAGAGGGACCATTGTAGGAGGTGAGCCTGGTGGGTCAGTTCCCCCTTTACTGGCACCCAGGCTGCCCGGTGGTGATTCCAGTGCTGCCCTGTGGCAGCAGGGCTTTAGCCCAGCGTGGGATGGCACGGAGGCTGGCGTGTAAGGTGGAACACAGGGCAGTGGCTTATGTGCATGTGCAGAGCAGGGCACAGAGTCTGGGTGGAGTCTCTTCTTGCCCTCTCAGCACTGGGGTTTGGCTGTCACTGTGGCTGCTTTCCTCCCCTTTATTCCTGGCACTCAATACTGGGCATGGGCCTACCTGGATCAGGAGGCTCAGCACAGAAAGTGCTGCAGTGGCTGCCCGCTCCTGCAGCCAAGGTTTGTGGCGCCGGGTCTTGTTTTGGGGCCGCCTTCTGCTCCTCTGTGTCTGTGGATACAGGCAGACGGTGGGTTAATTTCCCGCAATCATGGTCACTAATAGAATGCCCTGGGGGCAACAGGGACATACAACTGTGTGGGAACTGTCTGCACCTTATGGAACCCCTGGCGAGGGATTTCCACCAATCACTGCCCAGACAGTGTCATGTTACTTAACGCTGAGATTGGGCATTTCTTCTTCCAGTCCCTTTACAAACATTAACCACACCTTCCAGACCCCAGTGAAGATTGTGAGTCTTGTTAGCCCCATTATAAAGCTAGGAAAACTGAGGCACTGAATGATCCCGTGTGCACTGGGATAGAACTTCCTGATCGGACAGAAATAGATATGTGGTGATTTGTCACAGCAAAAGGCTGTTGACTCCTACCTGGGACAGAAGAGTCAGTGGAGCTTGGCTGGCTGGAGTCCAGATTTGTCCTGTCTGTTCGGAAAGGTGTCCATCCTGTAATTCAGAAGGGCTGTGGTAGGGTGAGGTGTCATGTGACTGATTCTATGTAAGTGCAATAGGAATCAGAGAGGAACCGGGGTAAATCTGTATCGTGGGGGACACTTCTGGGCAGAATTCCGACTCACCAATAGTCTGAGTCAGTCTTTGGCAGAGACAGTCCAAAAGTCCCATATTGACTCCTAAGACAAGAACCAATGTAAACATATCACAGGAGTTTCTCTTCTACTGCACAGACCTCAGAACATTCAAGCCTCACTCTTGGGAGGCCAAGCTAGTGCTCTGGTGCCCAGTGCTCTGCATTGCCATGTGGAATGAGACCCAGGCTCAATTCTCTGTGCTGGTCTGCGGCTCCCAAGATGGCTGGAATTGCTCCAGGTGTGTGTGGGGGGAACCTCCATTTACATGGGGAGGCTCTCTGCTTGACTAGGGGCTTTGAAGGGGATTCCATTGGGTTCCCCTCAGCCAGAAGGACGTAACTCATGAGATGGAGAACCCCAAGGAGACGGAGACATTGCGAGACTCGGATGGAGGTAGATGTACAGAGCTGCAGCACTGAAATGTGGGATCCCCCTTCCTTGGGGATAAAATCTTTGTGGTACCTCTCCTCTTCCTTGGGATTCAGCAAGGCGGCTCTATCACCTAGAGCATTTGGTTCCATGAGGTATTTGACTTTATGAGGTATGTTCTGATCAAGAAGTTACCTATTCTGGCCCACTTCACTGCACAGCCACCAAACCAGCAGAGCTTGAGACAGAATCTGATCATGACTCACAAAGCCATTTGTAATATACATATGAAAAATGTGGGCATCTCAGTCATGAAAAATGCATTGGTGTCTGTTTCCAGGAATGGAATGTGTGTGCTCAGTAGCACCCACAGTTCCAACCACAGCCGTGGTTGCTTGACACACAGTCAGCCAATTACAGATCACAATGATCGTTTGCACAAGCAGTCACTGCAACTGCTTAGATACCATGCACATGAGTTAATAAGCAGTTTTTCATAGATTCTAGGACTGGAAGGGACCTCGAGAGGTCATTGAGTCCAGTCCCTGCCCTCATGGCAGGACCAAATACTGTCTAGACCATCCCTGATAGACATTTATCTAACCTACTCTTAAATATCTCCAGAGCTGGAGATTCCACAACCTCCCTAGGCAATTTATTCCAGTGTTTAACCACCCTGACAGTTAGGAACTTTTTCCTAATGTCCAACCTAAACCTCCCTTGCTGCAGTTTAAGCCCATTACTTCTTGTTCTATCCTTAGAGGCTAAGATGAACAAGTTTTCTCCCACCTCCTTATGACACCCTTTTAGATACCTGAAGACTGCTATCATGTCCCCTCTCAGTCGTCTCTTTTCCAAACTAAACAAACCCAATTCTTTCAGCCTTTCTTCATAGGTCATGTTCTCTAGGCCTTTAATCATTCTTGTTGCTTTTCTCTGGACCCTCTCCAATTTCTCCACATCTTTCTTGAAATGAGGTGCCCAGAACTGGACACAATACTCCAATTGAGGCCTACAGAGTACAGAGTAGAGCGGAAGAATGACTTCTCGTGTCTTGCTCACAACACACGTATTAATGCATCCCAGAATCATGTTTGCTTTTTTTGCAACAGCATCACACTGTTGACTCATATTTAGCTTGTGGTCCACTATAACCCCTAGATCCCTTTCTGCCATACTCCTTCCTAGACAGTCTCTTCCCATTCTGTATGTATGAAACTGATTGTTCCTTCCTAAGTGAAATACTTTGCATTTGTCTTTATTAAACTTCTGTTTACCTCAGACCATTTCTCCAATTTGTCCAGATCATTTTGAATTTTGACCCTATCCTCCAAAGCAGTTGCAATCCCTCCCAGTTTGGTATCATCTGCAAACTTAATAAGCGTACTTTCTATGCCAATATCTAAGTCGTTGATGAAGATATTGAACAGCAC
This sequence comes from Malaclemys terrapin pileata, assembly GCF_027887155.1. NCBI lineage: Eukaryota > Metazoa > Chordata > Testudines > Emydidae > Malaclemys > Malaclemys terrapin. The sequence goes on along the minus strand of NC_071514.1, from coordinate 46,403,235 downwards.
CGGTCCCAAAACAGACCCCTGAGGAACCCCACTCGTTATACCTTTCCAGCAGGATTGGGAATCATTAATAACTACCCTCTGAGTACGGTTATCCAGCCAGTTATACACCCACCTTATAGTAGCCCCATCTAAGTTATATTTGCCTAGTTTATTGATAAGAATATCATGCAAGACCATATCAAATGCCTTACTAAAGTCTAGGTATACCACATCCACCGCTTCTCCCTTATTCACAAGACTCATCATCCTATCAAAGAAAGCTATCAGATTGGTTTAAATGCTGAGAAAAGGGTGTACAGGGCCTAGAGCCAGGGCTGAGAACCAGATGTAAGGGCGCTGGATTCTGCTGGACTCTATTACCCTGGTGTAACAAAAATGCCCAGTTATAGGTACCAACTCCATTGGTGCTCTGTGGCTGGAGCACCCACGGGGAAAAAAATGGTGGTTGCTGAGCACCCACTGGCAGCCCCCCAATCACCACCTTCCGCTCCCCCAGCATCTCCCATCCACCTGCAGCCCTTCTAATCAGCTCCTTGCCTCCCTCCTGCTGCACAGCGATCAGCTGTTCTGTGGTGTGGCACTGGGGGAGGGAGGAGTTGGGGTGGAAAGAGGTGGGGGCTTGGGGGAAGGGGTTGGGAGGGGGCAGGGCCTGGGGCAGAGCAGGGGTTGAGCACCCCCCCAGGAACCAAAAAAGTCAGCACCTATGCAGACAGTTGTAAACAGAAGCAAATCACGTGGGACTAGAGCAGCTATCCGCAGGGCGGGCGAAAGAGCAAAGAGCTGCTATGCCATGCCCAGCCACATGAGGATGCACCAGCAGTGAGTCCATTCCTCTACAAACATATTGTCTTCCACTTCATTCAATCCCTGACTAATTTTGATTCTTTATTTAAAAACCGCTGGGACCATGTCATGTGTATTTAAAATAGCAGTCACACAATTTCCTCCCTCTACATGTTAAATGCATCATTAGAAGGCACTTAGGACACCATGGTGAACTTCAATAATAGAACTGGTATTTGTTTCATAAGAAAAAGCTTGAATGAAATGATAATTTTCACTTTGTTTGAAATCATCTGTGGAATCTTGAAGTTTTTCAGTGAAGCAACGCCCCAGAAACTCAGTGTTTGAAAATAGAAAAAGTGGGAGGTTCAGTTATTTCACTTACTCTTGCTCTTTTTTCCCTTCTTCCCCAAAGGATGAGAGGAAGCAAAAAGGAACAGAAGAAGGAGGGAGAAAAAGTCAAGTGAAAAACTAACTTTTTCATATTTCAATTAAAAAGAGGAGCATTCTGAAACAAATTTTTCTGCAAAAATTTTAATTTAATTGAAAAAGCCATATTTCATGGATAAACATTTAGATGAAAATTTTGCTACCATCTCTATTCTACTTCTGTCTATTTAGTAAAGACAATATTCAGATATGTACAGCCATGCTCGGGTTTGTGATCCCATCTGCTTTGGAAGGCAATGTGGCCTAGTGGATAGACCTTGAGAATTACAAGACCAGGGTTCTATTCCCAGTTCTGCCCTTGGCCTGCTTGGTGACCATGAGCAACACACTACACTCTGTCTCAGTTTCCCCATCTGTAAAATGGGTATAATGATTCTGACCTCCTTTGTAAAGCGCTTTGTGAGCTAGGTATTATCTACTAGAGGGTTCTGGGTGCTAGGTGAAAAATCTACATCTTGCACTGATGGTGGAGAGAAGGATTGAAATGCAGGGGCAGTCTCAGCATAGCTCTAAAAGGCACGCATCCAGAATTACCATCTGACACCAAAGTGCCCTGACTGGCAGTCTCTGGACCGGGACCAAGGTTTGCATGGGTGTCCTACTAAGTCAGAGATGGGAGAGCAGCAGGGATGCTTCTAGCAGGGCTGCCCATGCTATATCCCTGCTGTGGAGAAAGAGATTGGAAAAAAATCTGTCTCTAGGGTTGTGACCAGCTCCAAATTCACTCTTCAAAAGGAAAGGATGTCTGTCAGTCCTGGCTTCAGCACTAAGCAATCTGCAGCACGTCACAGTGAGATGACTCATGCCAGCTCAGTGAGTACATGTGGGCAGAGAAATTCAGGAATTGCATGAAAGAGAATTCACATCAGCTTCCCATAAAGAAGGGCAGCAGGAACAGCTTGCACACCCTTCCTTGCGGCAAGGGAGAGATCGCTCGGCTGATGTCCTACAGGCATGACACGCAGAAAGGCAGGGGAAGGGGAGGATTTACACAGAGCTGGTCATGGCTAGCAGATTTGCAATGGGATTCCTAAAATGACAATGTTCTGGATATAGAAGAAACTGGGGACTCCAGCTATTGCACACCTGCTGGCGAGGTGAAGTTTTGAACCATTCAACAAGAGCAAATGCTGGAGAAGATGGTGTCTCTGGCAAGGTCTCTGCTCAGGTCCACAAACAGCTCAGAGACCTTGTTGGTAAAACACCTGCTGCAGTTTATTTACAATATTAGTTCCCACCAACCCTTGTGCTCTGTGTAGCCTCATCCCCCTAGGACTAAGAAGCCCTCTGCTTTTGCATCAGGAGCTATCTCTTCCTCCCTTCCTTTCCCCATGTCCTTCCTGTGCCTTTTGTATCATCTGCCTACTGACCTAATTAGCCTCTCAGTTCTCCTCAGCCCATCAATTAAGCCAGGTCTACACTATGTTGCTCAGGGGAGTGAAAAATGACAAAGTTCAACCTACCTAAGTCCCTCTGTAGACAGCGGTATATTGACAGGAGAGCTTCTCCCACCCACATAGTTACCGCCTCTCAGGGAGGTGTATTAACTACGCTGACAGGAGAAGCTCTCATGTTGGCATAGTAGCATCTTCTTCACTAAAGTGCTACAGCAGTGCACCAATGCAGCTGCACCACAGTAGCACTGTACGTGAAGACAAGCACTAAGGTACAGCTCTTCTTAATGAGGTCTGCTTTGCAGTAATTAATTAGAACTGCAGTGACTAGGGTGCTGGCTCAGCAGCTGTTGCCCAGCACTCTGTCAAAGTGTCCTAGTGGTTATAGCACTAGACCAGTTATCAGGACACCTGGTTTCTGTTCTACTAACTTGCTCTATAAGCAAATGACTGACCATTTCAGTTTTCCCATCTGTCAGATGGGGCTAATGATCATAGACATGCAGGACTGGAAGTGGTCTCAAGAGATCATCTAGTCCATCCCACCACACTGAGACAGGACCAAACATACCTAGACCATCCCTGGAAGAGGTTTGTCTAACCTGCTTGTCAAAGCCTCCAGTGGTGAGGATTCCCCAGGCTTCCTAGGTAACATGTTCTGGTTCATCTCTGAAACCCCAAATGCACTGTGTACATCTATGGTCCCCTTTGCCATACCATCCGAGCACCTCATAGTCATTAACATACTCATCTTCACAACAGCCCACAACAGGAGGGAAAGGCCACCATCTTCATTTCTTAGGGGATTCTGAAGCACAGAAGTACTAAAAGATTTATACAGCGCTGGAAGTCAGTGGTAGGGCAGGGTATGGAACCTAGGTCTCTTGAGGCCTAGGCTTGGGGCCTAAACAGTGGACCAGCCTACCTCTTATACAACAAAGTGTTATTGGGCTCAATGGACAGAAGGGGTGCCTGCTTTCCCTGGCAATTCTTGAAGTTGCATCTGTAACCTCCACTAAAATGCTCTTTGGTATTTGCAACCATTCTGCTCTGCAGTGTGAATTCTAGCAAATACCCATTGTGGTACTGTAGCCTGAGATTTCTCCAGTGACCCTCCAGTTCAATACAGCCAACAGGGGGTTATAAATATCATAACATCTGACACCTCCTAACTGCTCAACACTGTCTGACCAACGAGCTGCCATTGGGAGAGCCATCAGAACCCACGAGTGGTCACACTAACCCGGAGCTCCCACAGCCCTTGGGATCACACTGAGGAGGGCTGGCCAGAAAATAAGGATGTGAAAAATGTCGAGGTTTCAGAATGTGTTCATTTCGAAGTAGAATGAAAACTCAACCTTTCAAAACTTCTTGTGAAAAAGCACACAGAAAAGAGCCACCCCTACCCCCTGAATAGCCACTAGCATGCTGGTAAAGGTGTACAGCTGGGGTATAGGAAAACCAGGGTCAAGTCACTGCTTGGTCTGATTCAGAGCATGGACTTGAACCTGGATTTTCAAAATCACACATGAGTGCCCTAACCACTGAGCTATTGGCTATGCAGGGGGTTGCTTACCAGAAATTCCATCCTGGATCTAAGAAACAATCTGTTTCAAAACCAATATGTTTCCATCAAAAGCTTTGGCTTTGACAAATTGTCATTTTCTGATTAAAATTGTTCAAACAAACCTTTCCTTCTTAGTCCTGAGCTCAAAGGCAAACATAAAGACATTACTCCAGCCATTGCAGTGAAGCAAATCCAGATTGGCCATGCTGCCTTCATTTAGAACAGGAGACTGGGTCACATGGCATTCATGTGAAGCAATTTATTTAGTCTTTCTCTCACTAGGAAGAGTTCACCATGAGTTTCCATGGGACATTTAAAATCTTACTCCATATTTTGGGGGTATTTTTCATCTCCTTCCTCATTTTAACTGCTATGGCCCATGAGTTCTTCTAGCTAGCACTCTCTGGTGAAAGCTAGAGACACTTCCTCATTAAAACTTAAGTTATAAAGTTTAGTCCCCAAGAAAAAATGAAGGGAAAAAAATACTACTGATTTCCCCAACATCAAAGTCTTTTTGAAGATCAGTCAACAGAGAAATGATGGAATCACTGCCTCTCGAGTCTTCTTTTTTCCATCATAAATGGTCAGTAAACTCTATTACTGTTGGAGAAGCAGCAATTGAGAGATTTGATTTCTTAGATCAAATCAGAACCCTTCCTGAGTGTCTCAATACAGGTGCCATCGGGGCTGCCCGGGGGGGGGCAAGTGGGGCAATTTGCCCCAGGCCCCGCAGGGGCCCCCACGAGAGTTTTTCAGGGCCTGTGGAGCGCGATCCTTCACTTGCTCCGGGGGCCTCGGAAAACTCTCGCAGGGCCCGGGCCCCCGGAGCTTCTTCCAGGACCCGCCGCCAAAGTGCCCTGAAGACCCGCGGGGGGGGTGTCCTTCCGCCCCGGGACCTGCCGCCGAAGTGCCGGGTCTTCGGCGGCAATTCGGCGGTGGGGGCCCCCTGCCGCCGAAGACCCCAGGCCCCCTGAATCCTCTGGGCGGCCCTGGGTGCAAAAACTGAATAGGCCATTGGACAGCTGATTTCCTTCTCAACACTGTGTAAGTGGCCCTACTAGGTCAAGTTTGTGAGCTAAGGCTCAGTGAAAGTATTGGGGATTCATTTGCAATTTTGTTTTGCCTCTTTTCATATGAACCCAAAATGTAGCTTTTTCGTGAAATTTTGCCATGGTAATTTGACTACTAAAGCATGTGAAATCATGATGTATTTTCATGTTTCCAAAAACTGAGTCCATGTTGATGGGAAATTGGTTTCAACTGAGCTCATGTGCAAAGCAAAGTTTCCCACAAAAGTCCATCAGTGTGGACTAGGCAACTAAATATGAAAACATTCCCATTTCTAGCATTTTGAATGCTATCACAAATAATTGGCACAACTACAGTTGTGGCACATTTGCAGTGGGGGATAGTCTTGCACTGATATCTGTGCTCTATGTACTTGCTCTGGGGAGACAGAGGCCTTCAGTTTCCAGGGCTGTCTTTCTCCAGCACTAAATCCATTATAGAGAAAATGTTATGGATTGCTTCTACTTCTCGTTCCTCATTTCAGCAAATACATTAACCTACATGTGTTCCTAGCACAAGGAAGAAAGAGCTGATTTCCCCCAGTTCTCTCTGCAGCGAGATGCTAGCTGGAGACCTGGTAGTATCGGTAGATTGGCCAACAAGGAAGAAATGATTGGCCAAGCAATGCGCGCCCAGCTCAATGGCATTTCTGTTTGCCTGTCTGTAACGTGATAACCTTTGAAAACCACCTCTGAGCAATTCCAAAGAGCCAGGGAATGTTTTGGGCACCAGTGGGCAGAACCCTACTGACTGTGCGGGAAATTAGAAATGCCTGATTTGCACTAAAATCACCATTTGGTGACTCAGGATGAAGGAGTGAGGTGTGACCTCCCAGAGGCCTACAGAAGGGAGGCAGAGTCGCCCCGGATAGTGGGGTGAGACAGTGACCTTAGGATTAGGGGTCCTGGTGAGGTTTAGGGCTAGTAGGCCCCTTGCCCCCCAGTCCAGCCCCCCAGCTGATCCCGTTGCCACCACTCTGGCTCCCACTGCCCCAGACCCACTACTCTACTTTGAACCCTACTGATTGTGGTGAAAATTGGAAAACTAGAAAAGCCTGATTTTATTGGCCATCAGACTGTTCCAGTTTTCTGATTCTCACCAAAGTCAATAAGGTTCTGACCAATGTAGGTGGACAAGGGGCCCAGCTGTGTGTCCAGCTTGGCCTATATAAGTAGCAAAGTGCATGAGCCTCTAATATCCTGGAAATTATGATGAGCTCACCAGTGTGATGCACAGTGATGACTGCTGTAGAGGAAACAAAATCATCAGATGAACTTCATTGAGTGGACTAGTGAGAGCAATAAATCTGATGGAAGGTTTGGAACTCATGGGCCTCAGCTGCTTTGACTCTGATGTCAATGGCAAGCAATGGAGCTACTCTGGTTTACACCTGCAGGAATCTGGTTCAGGATCTCTGAAGGAGGATGAAGAGGACCTCGGGGCAAGGTTAGTCCAGAAGAGAGGGAATGGAAATGGCTCTGCATTAGAAATTGACAATTTTTTAAACCAAAATGCTTTTTCCATGAGAAATGGCTCCTTCACCAAATGGAATTTTTGCATTTCTATTTTTTGGATTTTCTTCAACATTTTTCAGTGGCTGGCCATTGCAAACCCTCAAGTTAGCAGGTTTTGGATGAAAATTTTAAACAAAAATGAAAAATTTCCATTTTGGGCAGAAAATAAAGTACAGCTGTAATCTACATAGGGACAAAATGCTGTTACGAAAAAGGAGCAGGATCTGTTATTCCTATCATGCCAACAACAAGATGTTAGAACATAGAAATGGAAGTCTGGCTCATCAGTTGGTATAAATCAGTGTACTCTGTGGATTTCAGTGGGGCTCTGTTGTTTTACAGTATAGCTGAGGCTCTAGCCCTATGAACTAAGTGGATCAGCCAGTCATGCCTTTCTCATTCATTATAGTGACTTTAACTCAGCAGTTCTCAACCTGCGGCCCGGGGACCGCATGTGGTCCAATTACCACACAGTTGTATGCTAAAGGCCGCCGGGTCACGTGGTGTCCAGGGTGCCTGGCCCAGCTAGATCACCACCTGGCCCTGCAGAGTCTGGGCTCAGGGGCTGCCGCCTGACCCTACAGAGGCCAGGATCTGGGGCTGCCACCCGGCCCCGCACAACGGAATCCGCGGTCCCTGCCACATGGCTTCCCACCCAGGACTCCACTCCTGGCCCCACTCTGTGGACGGGTCTCTGGGTGGGAGGCACTGGGCATAGTGGTCTGGGGGGGCGCACTGTGGTTCTCAACCTGCGGCCCAGGTAACACATTGTGAGCCGCATTTGTGGCCCACAATGATAAATAGGTTAAGAACAACTGCTTTAACTAGATCAGAATAACAACAAGAAAATAAAATGAGAACAAAAATGATTCAAGCTAACACAGTGAGGAGACCCATCCAATTGCACTTCATCACGGGGTTCAGTTTCCAGCCAACTCCAGCTGAAAAGCACACTCAATTGCCAGAGCATCTACAGGACAGAGCTAGATATCACCCCTGAGCAGTGGGTGAAGGTTTTTGACTCCTCCCAAATGGCTGGAGACCCGCTGTACTCTGCAGGGACAGACTAAGGTCAGGCCATGTAGGATTTGTTCCTTAAAGAGATGTTACCAGATCTGCCCGTTACTTTGGGGTATGCACATTTATTCGGGTTATTCTTCTGGAGGGGAGTGGGTTTCTGTAATTCTGTCAATGTACTGCTTGTGTCACATGTTTTTTTCATATGGAGCTCTACTTCTACCTTATGCAAGTCGCCTCCCAATGTAGCTATCCTGCAGGACCTAGGTTCCCTAGGGCTGGGTTTCTCCAGCCCCAGACTGGGATGAACACACCCACACATACATTAACAGAACAAGTCTGAGCGGACTGGATCAATCAGCACTTTCAAGCTGACCCCTGATATGTCTCTGGAGTCAGTGGGCTGGATCGAGGAGCACTTTCAAGCTGCCACTCCTATGCATCCCAGATTCAGCACATCCCTATCCCCACTCTCACATCACAATTGTACTGGTAGTAACCTACTCGATGAACAAACCCCACAGTATTTTGGGCGCTGCAGGGATCTTTAGCTTAGGTAAAAGAAGCGTTGCTCTAGGGTAAATGGGGGAAGCTAAAAACACAAAAGTAAATTTCAGCAAGAGAGAGAGAAGCAACCAGCTTAACCATACAAGTTATGTATTGAATAATAGTGATAACTACACAAGGAGAGTCTAAACCAACATAGCATACATTATTAAAGGTTAATACCTAAGGTAGAAAGGAAAACAGAGAAACAAGGGGTTCTCAGCACTCCCTAAAGCTTGAACTGGTTGGGGTTCTGTCATAACTATAAAGGGAAGGGGAACAGCCCTCCTGTGTACAATACTATAAAATCCCTCCTGGCCAGAGACTCCAAAATCCTTTTACCTGTAAAGGGTTAAGAAGCTCAGGTAACCTGGCTGACACCTGACCCAAAGGACCAATAAGGGGACAAGATACTTTCAAATCTTCGTGGGGGGAAGGCTTTTGTTTATGCTCTTTTTTGGGGTGGGGGGGGAGTTCACTCTTGGAACTAAGAGGGACCAGACATCAATCCAGGCTCTCCAAATCTTTCTGAACAAGTCTCTCATATTTCAAACTTGTAAGTAAACAGCCAGGCAAGGCGTGTTAGTTTTATCTTTGTTTTCTCAACTTGTAAATGTACCTTTTACTAGGGTGTTTACCTCTGTTTGCTGTAACTTTGAACCTAAGGCTAGAGGGAGGTCCTCTGAGCTCTTTAAGTTTGATTACCTTGTAAAGTTATTTTCCATCCTGATTTTACAGAGATGATTTTTACCTTTTTCTTTAATTAAAAGCCTTCTTTTTAAGAACCTGATTGATTTTCCCTGTTTTTTAGATCCAAGGGGGTTGGATCTTGATCCACCAGGAATTGGTGGGAGAAAGGAGAGGGGATGGTTAATTTCTCCTTGTTTTAAGATCCAAGGGGTTTGGATCTGTATTCACCAGGGAATTGGTGAAGAGTCTCTCAAGGCTACCCAGGGAAGTGAATTAGCACATTGGGAGTGGTGGCAGCGGACCAGATCTAAGCTGGTAGTTAAGCTTAGAAGTTTTCATGCAGGCCCTCACATCTGTACGCTAAAGTTCAGAGTGGGGAAGGAGCCTTGACATGGTGGCAGAGCGGTGGGATCATTTTAAACCAAAAGCCAGTAAGATTTTTTTTTCTCCTTTCTAGCTGCTTGGAAAGCAGAGCTGAATTTAGATGCATATCTTATCTATCCTTGCCTAAATGCAGAGGTGTTAAGTTTTTTTAACAAGGGTCTTTGCTCACTGCTTGAACCCTTCTCTTAACAAACAGTTGGCAAAAGGAATTTACAAGCTGAATTGTTTTTTTTTTCTTTCTACCTCTCGGGGATAGCTAGTTAGAAAGTCTCTGTTACCTAAGCCAGCCCTGAGCTGAGTTCATCCCAGTTTCAGTGAACTTCAGAGGGGTGTGGCCCAGCACAAGAAAGCAGGAAAATGACTACCAGTGAAGCAGCTAATAAACTAGAACTGGCTAGACTGGAAGCAACAGAGAAAGAAAATGAACATAAGACACAAATGGAACTAAAACAATTAGAAATTAATGCAGAAAAAGCCAGGGAAGAAGCTGCCCATGAGAGAGCTATGGAGCAGAGAGAAAAAGAGATGGAGGAGAGAGAAAGAGAGAGGAAGCATGAACTGGAATTAGCAAGGGGTAGGCAGAAAAATCCAGCCAACCCTAGCAACCTCTCTCCAGGTACCGCTTCCCATCCCAGAAAATTCCCCACCTACAAGGCAGGCGATGATACTGAGGCCTTCTTAGAAAATTTTGAAAGGCTTGCCTTGGGTACAGCATCACTACAGACCAGTACATGGTAGAGCTGAGGCCGCAGCTCAGTGGACCCTTAGCAGAGGTGGCGGCTGAAATGCTTAAGGAACACATGGACAGTTATGAACTTTTTAAAAACAAGGCCAGAATCCGAATGGGGCTAACACCCGAGCATGCCCGTCGGCAGTTCAGAGCCCTAAGGTGGAAACCAGACATGTCATTTACCCGACATACCTACCACATTGGGAAAAATCGGGAGGCCCGGATATCAGGAGCAAATGTTAAATCTACAGAAGAGTTGCCCTTCCTAATGCAAATGGAACAGTTTTTAGAGGGTGTTCCTGAGGAAATAGAAAGGTACATCCTAGATGGGAAGCCCAAAACTGTAACCAAGGCGGGGGAGATTGGAGCCAAATGGGTGGAAGTGGCAGAAAAGAAAAAAACTAGTAGCAGTTGGAGCGAATATCAGAAGGGGCAACCCGAAACAAAACCTTACCACCGGGGACAACCCAAGGCCCCACCTACATCCCAAGGGAAATCCCAGATGCCTTCTCACCCCACCACACCAGTCTCCACCAACCAACATCGCCCTGGTGATACCTTAGCAGGGCGATGTTTTAAATGTAATGAACTGGGACATATAAAGGCCCACTGCCCCAAGAACTCCAACCGATTACAGTTCATTACACCCCAATCACACCAAAGATCCCCAGGCCCAGATGCTTCTCTCATACCCTCGGAGCGAAGGGAAACCTTGAGAGTAAGCGGAAAGAAGGTTATCGCGTGGAGGGACACTGGGGCACAAGTGTCGACTATCCACCAATCCCTAGTGGACCCCAAACTCATCAACCCGGAGGCTCTGGTGACAATTCAACACTTCATGTCACCTCTGTAACCTTGCCTACAGCCAAGTTGCATGTCCAGTACAAGGGCTGGTCAGGAATGTGGACTTTTGCAGTCTATGACAATAATCCCATCCCCATGCTGCTGGGGAAAGACTTGGCCAACCATGTGAAGCTAGCCAAGAGGGTGGGAATAGTCACCCGCAGCCAGGATAAGCAAGTTTTCACCCCCATCCCTGTTCCTGAGCCGTCCACCAGGGCCCCGTCTGTGTTAGCAGAGACCCAGACAAAGGTGGTGGAACCGGATCCCCTGCCAACGACTGCAACAGCCGTAGTGGATCCAATCCCAGAGACCCAGCCAAAGCCAGTCCCAGAACCGAAACTGGCAACACAACCAGCGCCAGAACCATTGCCAGCACTGAGTACAGCGTTTGCAAACCCGTCTACAACTCCAACACCACAGGGCACGAGCGAGCCTGAACTGGCAGAAGCAGCACATAACCCTACCCAAGAGGCTCAGCCAGAGCCTGAAATACAACATAGTGCACCAGCGGACAGCGGTTCACAGTCAATGGAAACAGCTCCAGCACCTGCATCGCTTCCAGAGGGACCAAGCCCAAGTCCGCAGTCCAAGGAGGAACTGATGTCTCCAGCATCAAGAGAACAGTTCCAGGCCGAGAAGGAAGCAGATGACAGCCTTCAGAAAGCTAGGGCGGCGGCACGGAGCACCCACCACCTCTCAGCTCTTCTAACCAATCCCGGTTTGTTGTAGAACAAGGACTTTTATACAAGGAGACTCTTTCTGGTGGCACCAGGAAGACTGGCATCCTCAAAGACAGTTGGCAGTTCCCACTAAGTATCGGGTAAAGCTCTTGAGCTTAGCCCATGATCATCCCAGTGGCCATTCTGGGGTGAACAGAACCAAAGACCGGTTGGGGAAGTCCTACCACTGGGAGAGAATGGGCAAGGACGTTGCTAATTATGTCCGGTCTTGTGAGGTGTGCCAATGAGTGGGAAAGCCCAAAGACCAGGTCAAAGCCCCTCTCCAGCCACTACCCATAATTGAGGTCCCATTTCAGCGAGTAGCTGTGGATATTCTGGGTCCTTTCCCAAAGAAGACACCCAGAGGAAAGCAGTACATACTGACTTTCATGGATTTTGCCACCCGATGGCCGGAAGCAGTAGCTCTAAGCAACACCAGGGCTAAAAGTGTGTGCCAGGCATTAGCAGACATTTTTGCCAGGGTAGGTTGGCCCTCCGACATCCTTACAGATTCGGGAACTAATTTCCTGGCAGGGACCATGAAAAACCTGTGGGAAGCTCATGGGGTGAATCACTTGGTTGCCACCCCTTACCACCATGAAACCAATGGCCTGGTGGAGAGGTTTAATGGAACTTTGGGGGCCACGATACGTAAATTCGTAAATGAACACTCCAATGATTGGGACCTAGTGTTGCAGCAGTTGCTTTTTGCTTACAGGGCTGTACCACATCCCAGTTTAGGGTTTTCACCATTTGAACTTGTGTATGGCCGCGAGGTTAAGGGGCCATTACAGTTGGTGAAGCAGCAATGGGAGGGGTTTACGCCTTCTCCAGGAACTAACATGCTAGACTTTGTGAGCAACGTACAAAGCACCCTCCGACATTCTTTAGCCCTTGCTAAAGAAAACCTAAAGGATGCTCAGGAAGAGCAAAATGCCTGGTATGATAAACATTCCAGAGAACGGTCCTTCAAAGTAGGAGACCAAGTCATGGTCTTAAAGGCGCTCCAGGCCCATAAAATGGAAGAGTCGTGGGAAGGACCATTCATGGTCCAGGAGCGCCTAGGAGCTGTTAACTATCTCATAGTGTCCCCCACCTTCAACATAAAGCCTAAGATATACCATGTTAATTCTCTTAAGCCCTTTTATTCCAGAGAATTAAAGGTTTTCCAGTTTACAGCCCAGGAAACAGATGACGCGGAGTGGCCTGAAGCTGTCTACTATGAAGGAAAAAGTGACGGTGGCATGGAAGAGGTGAACTTCTCCATGACCCTTGGATGTCTGCAGCGGCAGCAGATCAAGGAGCTGTGCACTAGCTTTGCGCCAATGTTCTTAGCCACTCCAGGACGGACCAAACGGGCATACCACTCCATTGACACAGGTAATGCTCACCCAATTAGAACCCCACCCTACCGGGAGTCACCTCATGCCCAAACTGCTATAAAAAGGGAGATCCAGGACATGCTACAGATGGGTATAATCCGCCCCTCTAATAGTGCATGGGCATCTCCAGTGGTTCTAGTTCCCAAACCAGATGGGGAAATATGCTTTTGCGTGGACTACCGTAAGCTAAATGCTGTAACTTGTCCTGACAACTATCCAATGCCATGCACAGATGAGCTATTGGAGAAACTGGGACATGCCCAATTCATCTCTATCTTAGACTTAACCAAGGGGTACTGGCAAGTACCACTAGATGAACACGCCAAGGAAAGGTCAGCTTTCGTCACCCAGGCAGGGGTGTATGAATTCAATGTACTCCCTTTCAGGCTGCGAAATGCACCCGCCACCTTCCAAAGACTTGTAGATGGACTTCTAGCGGGATTGGGAGAATCTGCAGTTGCCTACCTTGATGATGTGGCCATTTTTTCTGATTCATGGGCAGAACACCTAGAGCACCTAGAAAAAGTCTTCAAGCGCATCAGGCAGACAGGACTAACTGTTAAGGCTAAAAAGTGTCAAATAGGCCAAAACAGAATGACTTACCTGGGGCACCAGGTGGGTCGAGGAACTGTAAATCCCCTACAGGCCAAAGTGGATGCTATCCAAAAGTGGCCGGTTCCAAAGTCAAAGAAACAGGTCTAATCCTTCTTAGGCTTGGCCGGATATTATAGGCGATTTGTACCACACTACAGCCAAATCGCCACCCCACTGACAGACCTAACCAGAAAGAAACAGCCAAATGCAGTTCAGTGGACTGATGAGTGTCAAAAGGTCTTTAACCAGCTTAAGGCGACACTCATGTCTGACCCTGTGCTAAGGGCCCCAGACTTTGACAAATGGTTCCTAGTAACCACAGATGCGTCCGAGCAGGGTGTGGGAGCAGTTTTAATACAGTGAGGACCAGATCAAGAATTCCATCCTGTCATGTTTCTCAGCAAGAAACTGTCTGAGAGGGAAAGCCACTGGTCAAGCAGCGAAAAGGAATGCTACGCCATTGTGTACGCGCTGGAAAAGCTATGCCCATATGTTTGGGGATGGCGTTTCCAACTACAAACTGACCATGCTGCGCTAATGTGGCTTCATACCACCAAGGGGAATAACAAAAATCTTCTTCGGTGGAGTTTAGCTCTCCAAGATTTTGATTTTGAAATACAACACATTTCAGGAGCGTCTAACAAAGTGGCTGATGCACTCTCCTGGGAAAGTTTCCCAGAATCAACTGGTTAAAAATTGTTCTTGGAATGTGGGACATATTGTTAGTTTTTATATAATCAGTAGTATGTCTAAGGTGCATGTGTCTTATTAACTCTGTTTTCTCCTAAAGCTCCAGGAAGAAATCACAGCCAGTGTGGAACCGGATGTCCAACACTATCTGTGATTTGGGGGGGCGTGTCATAACTATAAAGGGAAGGGTAACAGCCCTCCTGTGTACAATACTATAAAATCCCTCCTGGCCAGAGACTCCAAAATCCTTTTACCTGTAAAGGGTTAAGAAGCTCAGGTAACCTGACTGACACCTGACCCAAAGGACCAATAAGGGGACAAGATACTTTCAAATCTTGGTGGGGGGAAGGCTTTTGTTTATGCTCTTTTTTGGGGGCGGAGTTCGCTCTTGGGACTAAGAGGGACCAGACATCAATCCAGCTCTCCAAATCTTTCTGAACAAGTCTCTCATATTTCAAACTTGTAAGTAAAAATCCAGGCAAGGCATGTTAGTTTTATCTTTGTTTTCTCAACTTGTAAATGTACCTGTTTGCTGTAACTTTGAACCTAAGGCTAGAGGGGGGTCCTCTGGGCTCTTTAAGTTTGATTACCCTGTAAAGTTATTTTCCATCCTGATTTTACAGAGATGATTTTTACCTTTTTCTTTAATTAAAAGCCTTCTTTTTAAGAACCTGATTGATTTTCCCTGTTTTTTAGATCCAAGGGGGTTGGATCTTGATCCACCAGGAGTTGGTGGGAGAAAGGAGGGGGGGATGGTTAATTTCTCCTTGTTTTAAGATCCAAGGGGTTTGGATCTGTATTCACCAGGGAATTGGTGAAGAGTCTCTCAAGGCTACCCAGGGAAGGGAATTAGCACATTGGGAGTGGTGGTAGCGGACCAGATCTAAGCTGGTAGTTAAGCTTAGAAGTTTTCATGCAGGCCCCCACATCTGTACCCTAAGGTTCAGAGTGGGGAAGGAGCCTTGACAGGTTCCCAGATGATGGTGGTAGCTCAGGGTCCTGAGGGCAGGAGACAGGCAGAGCCCCCAGCACAATCAGTCAGGAGATGTAGTCCTAGTGAAACTAATGCAGAGCTTGGGTCTATGCATCAGAACACTTACTTGAACATAGGTAGGGGTTTTTGTAGAGAAACATCAATGGTTCAAGGGAGAAAACTAGATTTGTTTATGGGTAAACTGATGACTCAAGGGTTATTTTTAGGCTAGACAATAGGAGCTGATCACTCTTGGCTATGGGTGGTGTTTTCTTCCAGGGAGCTCACAATGCAACTAGGCTGCTTCAGTATTTTGGATATCAATCAAGGAGCAGAGATTCCCAGGATGCAGTGCTTCCCTGCTTTTTCTGGTCCCAGAGTTCAGTGCGGTTCTCTGTTCTTCATTCTATATGCTAATCCTGTCCCATCTTTCATGCAGATGAAGCTAGGGGAGTTGTCTGTGCTCTCCATTCTGTATGCAAATAGGGAGGTCTTAATCTTGTCACCCTTGTCAGGAGGGGTCTAGGTGTGTTTCCCAACGCCGTTCACTGCTCTGTGCAAGCCTTTTCTCTGATCAGTCTTGGTTCAAGCAGAGACCGTGGGGGAGGAGGATGTCCCTCATGAATCAGACAGGCCAGACACTGCGCCCTGGTTCCCCCAAAACACAGAGCTGACTGGTATCAGAGAACAGCTTCAAAACTGAGATACACTGGGCTTGTATAACAACATCTCCATCTTGGTCCAGTGAAGGAATTGAACCTGCTATCTGATCATAGGACAGCATTAACCTTATGGCATGAGGTAAACAACTGGCTCTGTCAGCCTCCAGGCAGTAGTGCTTATAAACCTCAATGGCCACTAGCCAGCCACAGAAAGCCACACTGTGTTAGGGTGGGTTATCCTTCAGCCCCTCAGCTGCAGCTAAAGTGAATAGATGAGGAATTTCCCATACAGTGGGGCAATGTGCTCTCTGGGGGTAAGATTTCAAAAGTGCACTAACATGCTGCATGTGAATTGGTCTGTGTAGACCCTGCTAGTGTGCACTGAAGGATCCTTAGTGTGCTTTGACATAGGACTGTTTCTCTACTGCACTTCAGTGAAGTGCATTGAACTTGTAATGCACACCAGCAGGGTCTACACACACCAATTAATGAGCAGCATGTTAGTGAGCTTTAGAACTCCCACCCCTGGAGATCATATTGCCCTACCACATAGACAAGCCCTTAGTGTTCAGATTTACTCAACTCCCCCATCCCCTACCATTTCCATTGTTCTCTGTCTGAAGGACACTGGGGAACACACACAGCTTCTTCCCTGATCACCAATCTTCCAGTGATTGCAGCCACAGCCCCTCACATCAGCACCTGTAATCATTCTCTATTAATTGTAAATGTACATTCATTAACGTCAGGCCTTGGGTGTTTTTTCTTTCACCTCTTCCTTTGCTTTGGCAGGTTATATAATTACTCCCAGATTCGCTAATGTGGAGCTGCGGATGATTTATTAAGGGAAAGTTGACAGTTAATGACAAAATAAACTCTGCAGATGTATTCTTTCTTCCCTTTGTTAGTGGGGAAGATGAAAAAGCAACAGAAGGGAAGAGCAATAAACAAAGCTGCAATTACATGGCCAAAACCAATTAATTACATTAATGAGTTAATGTCATTGTTAAGATGTGGTTTAAGAGCTGAGCGTGGTTTGGTGGCAGACCAGAGCAGCCTCGTTGTTTTGACCACCAGCTGCTAGCAGATGTGTTTTGCTCCTTGATCTGTACAGACCCAAGCTCCTGTGAATCATAGAGAGAACTGCACTCTTAGAAAATGGTCATGGCAAAAGCATTGCATGGCTGGTGGGTCTTGCTCACATGCTCTGATTGTCAGACCTGGAGTCAGGAAAGAATTTTTTGCCTTCCTGTGCAGTATAGGGCATGGCTCAACCGCTGGGATTATCTGGGCATGCCCAGTGCTGGCCAGGCCATCCCTAGGGGAGTGCGGGGCGGAGTGGAAGTGACGTCACTTCCGGAACTCACCGCGCCAGGGGCGGGTAGGGGAGGTGGTGTCTCCCCAAACAGCCAGGTGTGGCCCTGCCCATACTCCGCCCCCCCCCCCCCCCCGGCCCCTGCTTTGGCAGGACCGCTGGACTCGAGGGTTGGGGCCATGCTGCCCGCCTTCCCGGGGCTGGGGAGAATGCAGCAGCCCTCCCGGCAGGGCTGGCCTTACCATGAGGCGAACTGAGGCAGCCACCTCAGGTGCCAGACTGTGGGGGGGCGGGGATGCCACTAGGACCCAGAGTATAGAAAATTGTGTCTGCTGCTGGTGCATATGTATTCTCTCTGTTCTAGATGCACAGAAATGGTGGAGTGCTGTGCTGGAGGAAGGAGGGCACAAAAGACATAACAGGCAGGCAGGAGAAAAGGTGAGAGGGAATAACAGAAAGCAGCAGGAGCTGCAGGGAGAGAGAGGAGGAGGAGCCTCTTATGTACCTCTCTAGCACCCCCAGGAGCCTGGACTGATTAACACCAGCTTCTCAGGGAGCTTCCTGTTTCCTGCTGCTTCCCTGAACCCACTTGAGGAGAACAAGCAGTCAACTGAAATAGTAGGAGCCAGTTAGGCCCTTAGACGCTGATATCTTCCCTCACTCAGGCCCTGCTACCAGCCTGCTTATTTATTCCCTTCAACTGAGTGTTGAAAGCCATTATAGCTGGCACAGAACAGCAGTCATGAGTGAAAGAAGAAAATGCCCCTCTGGGGCAGTATTCAGAAAAAGAAAGAAAACAAAGGAAGCTTTTCTATCAAAGCAGGAAGGAGCTCTCCTGAGATACACAGACACAAATGTTCACGGTGACCCTTCCAGCCCCAGTGAGGATGTGGGTGGTGAGGAGATGCCTGATCTTCCAGTTAGTCAGAGTGCAGGTGACCTGACAGCTACTGCAGCATCCATATCTCCATCTCAAATGTATGTAACCATGCACATTCCTGAAGAAAAGTGTAGATCAGAGAAGAGTGTGATGGAGGTGCAAGAAACAGCTGCTGCTGAGTTTAGTTCCTTAAGTCTAGGTGATCCAGGACTGTGGACCCACTTGAGCAGTAGCCCGAGGGACTTCCTTGTACTGCATGGGCCACAGCAAGTGAAAAACTTCATGTTCCCCAAAGACAATGAAAATAGAAGTTTCCATTCAACACATTACTGGTGTGAAATCCCCAATGGTGACAAAGTGGAGCGGCCTTGGCTTATGTACTAAAAAAAACAGAATGCTGCATGCTGTTTTTGTTGCAAACTCTTCCAGTCAAATGTTCCAGCCACATTGGGTTCTACAGGAACAAAGGACTGGAAAAATCTGGCTAGAAATCTGGCATGCCATGAGAAGGCAGCAAATCACCAGAGAGCATTCCATAGGTGGAAAGAGCTTGAGGTGAGACTAAAGTTAAAGGCCACCATAGATGATCAGCATCAAGAGAAGATGGCATCAGAGTCTCTTTACTGGCAAAATGTTCTGAAAAGGCTCATTACCATTGTGAGAATGCTTGCTACCCAAAACCTAGCACTGTGTGGCACTTCAGATCAGCTATATGTGCCAAACAATGGAAACTTCCTTAAAATTGTGGAGCTGATGGCTGAGTTTGATGCTGTACTCCAGGAGCATCTAGGACAGTGGTTCTCAAATTGGGGCCGCCACTTGTGTAGGGAAAGCCCCTGGCAGGCTCGGCTGGTTTGTTTACCTGCCCCGTCCACAGGACCAGCTGATCGCGGCTCCAACTGGCCATGGTTCACTGCTCCAGGCCAATGGGAGCTGCTGGAAGCGGCGCGGGCCGAGGGACATATTGGCCGCCGCTTCCAGCAGCTCCCATTGGCCTGGAGCAGCGAACCAAGGCCAGTGGGAGCCGCGATTGGCTGGACCTGCGGACGGGGCAGGTAAACAAACCGGCCCGGCCTGGCAGGGGCTTTCCCCACACAAGTGGCGGCCCCAGTTTGAGAACCACTGATCTAGGAAGAGTCATCACCACTGATCTAGGAAATGTACACACACCACTACCTTGGAAAAACAATTCAAAATGAGATCATACAGTTACTGGCAACAAAAGTCAAACAGAAGATTATGGCAGATCTGAAGTCAGCAAGACTCTGTTATTCTGGACTGCACACCTGACATCAGCCATACGGAACAAATGACTTCAATGGTGCATTTTGTAACAGCAACAGAACCTAGTGAAAATGTCCCTGCAATGGTGACTGTCAGGGAGCATTTTCTAGAATTTATTGACATTGATGATAATACAGGAGCTGGTATGACAAATGTGCTTCTTAAAAAGCTGGAAGATACAGGAATTGCGATATCTGACATGAGAGGTCAGGGCTATGATAATGGTGCCAACATGAGAAGAAAGAACAGAGGAGTGCAGACACGGATCTGAGAATTAAACCCTCGAGCTTTTTTTGTTCTGTGCAGTTCTCATTCATTGAACTTGGTGGTCAGTGATGCAGCATCAGCTTCTAGTGAGGCTGCTGAATTTTTTAATGTAATTCAAAGCATCTATGTATTTTTCTCTGCATCAACTCATCAATGGCAAATTTTGAAGCAACATCTGGGAACATCCTCTCTGACATGGAAACCATTGAGTGCCATATAATGGGAAAGTCGAGTGGAGGCGATAAAACCTATCAAACACCAAATTGGGAAGATAGATGATGCCATAGTTGCCATTACGGAGGATAATGCTATGACAGGAACTGTTCGTGGAAGAACAGTGGCAGAGGGAAATGGAATCACCAGAAACATACATAACTTCAAATTTCTGTGTGGCTTAGTGTTGTGGTATTACATACTGTTTGAAATAAATGTTGTAAGCAAGAGACTCCAAGGTGTTGACCTTGATATATCTGGAGCAATGGAACAACTGGACAAAGCAAAGTCATACCTACACAGTCTTACCCATCAGATGAGGGATTTCAAAATGTTCTGAAGAGTGCACAGAAGTTGGCAGAGAAACTTCATACTGAAACTATTTTCCCACCCATTCAAGAATACAAGAGTCACTGAAGAAGAAGACATTTTGATTACAAGGCACGGGATAATCCCATAAGAGATGCCAAACAACAATTCAAAGTTGAATTCTTTAACCTGGTGCTAGATTGTGTAATACAGTCAGTTGAAGAACCTTTCATGCAGCTCAAGGAACACAACAGTATATTTGGGATGTTGTATGATATTCCAAAACTCCTCACTATATCTGAAGAAGACCTACACCAGCAATGCAGGGCACTAGAGACAGTGTTGACACATGATGATATGTGCAATATTTATGCGATGATTTAAGTGATGAACTGAAAGCCCTTTCAAGATATATTTCAACAGGATCAACTCCAAAGGCTGTTCTGGAATATATGTGCACAAATAAAATTACCACCCTCTTTCCAAATGCTTTTGTTGCTCTGTGCATACTTCTAACACTTCCTGTAACAGTTGCCAGTGGAGAATGCAGCTTCTCCAAGCTGAAGTTAATAAAAACACATCTAGGCTCCATAATGACACAGGAGAGGCTGGTCGGCCTTGCAACCATCTCAATAGAGCATGAGCTGGCCCAGACTATGGACCTTCATCAGGAAGCAGTTCAAATCTTTGAAACCAAGAAGGCATGGAAAGCACCACTTTGATTATTCAGACAGATAAAAATGCCAGTGTTTACTATGCAGACAAGAAAAGTAAGATTTGCTGTTCAAGCATTTGAAAGTTAAGTGCTAATTAAAATTTTTGACCAAGGCATTTTAAGTTGTTAGTTCTCCTTTATTGGGGTAGGGAGCAGAGCAGAACCATGAGAGAAGTAGAACAGGAAGAAGGCAGAATTGAGACCTTTCAATGTTTTGGCCCAAGCGAGGGGGCATCATTTGAGCTCCTCACCTCAGGTGCCAAAATGTTGTGGGCCGGCCCTGCCTCCCAGCACTCCGGGACATGCGCTCTCCCTCAGGTGGAAGGGCCAGGGCTAGGGGCAGCCTCCCCCAGCTAGCAGGTGACCAAAGCGCGGGCCCAGAGAAGTCACCCCGATTCGCCGTCCCCTAGGGATAGCTCTGAGTGCTAGAGTCCTAAAGAAAGAAGTGCCAGAACTCCAGAGGTGGTGGAAGCTTGCTCTGAATGTGGGGGCTGAGGTGCATAATGGGGGGCAGTGGGAGGGAGCAGAAGTGAATAGGAGACAGTGGGGGGAGTTGGAAGAAAGATTGGGGATCTGGGGGAGGCCCAGGGGAGTAGAGCCTGGCTCACCTCCACCTCCCTGTTACCTGTGCCTGGTGGAAAGGGCAGGGAGGGGTGCATAGGGAGTGTGGGTCTTGGACAGACTTTGCTCCATCTCCTCAATGTGCTGCTGTGCTCACAGTCACAGAAGTGGGGGAAGCAATATGCACCAGGTATGAGATTAGCTTCAGGGGAGGAGGGGAAAGAAGACTGTTACTTGTCTGAGTCAGTCTGGTTCCTTTGCTCCCCTTAATTGGACCTTGTGACAAAGCTACTCACTGGGAAGTTCTGTAGATGTACATACCACTTAAAAGCAATGGTCCCTGCTTCGAAGAACTGCCTGTCTACAGGGAGTCATGCAAAGAAAGGCCACAGGACAACAGTTCCAAGGTCAGAGGTCATGGGGCAGCCATCCAGTTAATGAGTCTGTGGCAAACTAGTGGCTTTCTGTGGATTTTGCCCAAGCCTGATGAAACCAATGGCAAGACTATCATTGGCTTCAATGGACTTGGGCTCGAGTCCTAATAGTACAGCATGGAAAGAGCAGGTTCGGGTTTTGTAATTCTGTATTATTAGTGTATAAATTAACATCCTGAGTCAGCAAAGCACTTAACAGATCTTGAGCACTTGCTCACAGTTAAATGAATGCCTAACGGGTCTGCTGAATAGGGATGAATTTAAATAGGTGCTTGAAGTTAAGTCCCTACTTAGGTGCCATGTTGAACCGGGACACAACAGAGTTAAGGGGGCTTCATATTTGTAGACTGAGCTGCCCTGGGGAATTGGAGTCTATCCCTGCCTGTTCCACAAACTTCCAATGTGTTGCTGGGCAAGTCACTTACTGTCATATTCTGGGGTGCAATCCAGACTGGTAAGGGGTTGTGCCACCATCTACCCTGTAACCCTGAGTGCCTTAAATGCTGCTGGGGCTTCCAGCTGGACACCAACAGCCAGCAGACAAGCATGCAGTCCCCTGAGCCTCTGTGGTGCGTTGCAGTTCTGGTTCTGTGCTCTGACCCCAGCAGCCTGCCTACAGCTCACCAGCCCTGCTCAAGCCTCTATCACCCAGTTACCTGATGCATGAGTGATGCCAACACACTCCCAGTCCCAAATTTCCCCAGACCCACCTGCCCTTACGTGTCCAGCCCTCTCCTGGGATGCTTGTAGAAGTTATAAAATTTGTGGGTCCCTTTAAAGAAACAGTATACTAGCAGCTTGCCACCTTACTGGAGTTAACACACACTCTAGGGGATCAAAGCACTGGACTGGTTTATAGTAAAAAGTAAAACACTGTGATGGGGTGTTCACCCCACACTTGCCCTGAAAGGATTAATGACAACTAAGAAGGGGGGTAATTAACCCAATAGGCCACAGGTGAGGGGCAGGGCCGGCTCCAGGGTTTTTGCTGCCCCAAGCAGAAAAAAAAAAAAAAGAAAGAAAGAAAGCTGCGATCGCAATCTGCAGCACTTCATTTTTTGGCAACAATTCGGCAGCAGGTCCTTCGATCTGAGAGGGAGTGAGGGACCCGCCGCCGAAGAGCCGGACACGCCGCCCCTCTCTGTTGGCCACCTGCTTGCTGAGCTGGTACCTGGAGCCGGCCCTGGTGAGGGGAATCCAGTGGCGAAGTAAGCCCCTGACGGAGTGAGGGAGCCCAGCTGAGGAGGAACATACTGGGCTGGGATGATAAAGACAGGAAATTAGAAACCAAAGTGGTGGCTAGGAAAATCTGTGCAGTCACTCTCTGGGAGAAGGTAGGTGTGTTTGGGTTGGCAAACCAGGAGGGAGCCAGGAAGATGGGAAAGGCAGTGAGGGCTTGGCTGTTGGCTAGAGGGTCCCTGAGATGGAACCCGGAATAAAGGGCGGGCTGGGTTCCCCTTCTAGCTGCTGCGGGAGTGGCACTATGTGGCAGTGACTGGGAAGACTGCCTAGGGCTGCTGGCAAGGAAAGACATTAATACCCTGGAAGGGGGAAACACAGACAGTGACCTGGCTGGAGGGTTGAGTCATGAAGAGGCAGCAGCAGCTTATGGTGCCAGAGCAGGGCAGATGGGCTGAGACGGAATGACAGCGTGCAACTATAGGAAGGCGCATGGACCTGGAGAGCTAGTCCCCAGAGTGACCAGTAGGAGGCACCAGCCTAGCGGAGAGTGGATCACCCTGTCACAAACAAACTTACTAAACCAACATCATAGACTAAATGACACCAAGTAGGGAATATAGGGTAGAAATGGTTACAAACAAACTAAATACGCTTCTAAGACTAACCATTTCAGCCAGTTATAATCTTTGTCTAAGCAGGTTTGTCACTTATAATCAATTTCCAGAGACTTCAACCCGCTTGGCTGAAGGCCCCATCATTCTGTGATCCCGGGACCAATGGCCTCTTTAGTCCTGCAAGTGATGGATAACTTAGGAGTTCTCTGCCCCTCCCTTTACAGCCCAGTAATCCTTTGGAAAATGTCTCTCTCGAAGCTCAAGACCTACTTCAAGAGGCAGGAAGGCTGATAACTAGGCTGGCCAGACACAGGCCTGTGTGATCTGGTCTTGCTGACTCCCCACCTAACTGGTGAGCTTTGGTGACTCTGTTTTTTGCATTGGTAAATTGTGATCCCATTGTTGCTGGTCAGCCCTGCTGCCTTTGTATTCAAGAGCTGGGCTGACCAGTTCTCTACTTCCTTCCAACACAGACTTTAAATCATAAGGTCAGAGAACATCCATGACTCCACCTGCAGCGTTAATGCATACATTTCACAAGCCTATGAATCACCAGGGTGTCATTTGTTTTCCAATGATATATGACATAGCACCATTCAGATACAGATCATGAGACCCATGTGTTAGGGTACACTGGTCAAGCCGGCTGAAACTCACTGCTAGATGCCAGGGAGCCACCAGTCCTCTGACTTTGGGATGCTGTTAGGATTGTACTTACACCAAACTTTTCAAAGGTGGCCACTAAGTGTGTGTTCCTCATTTTCTGGGTGCCTGACCTTGGGGAATCCCTGGGCCTGATTTGCAGATGTGCTGAGAGCTCCCAACTGCAGCCGAAGTCAATGGGAGCTGGGCATTGAGCATATAACGTGCTATACAGTGCTGTGCCATCTGAAAAATCAGGCCCTCAGGCCTTTCAAATTGGGCACCTAGAATTAGCTGAGCGTTTCCAAATGCTATCGCATTTCTTCTTTCACCGCTGATTTTAAAGTGGGTACTAGTTGATCAGCTTTGAGCCAATGGTTTTGATGGGGAATATTGATTGGCAATGCAAACCTGACCTCCCAAATTTGTCCATTGCATCATTTTTGCTACAGGAAAATCTGCTAACTCTTGTGGGCCAGGAGTCAGCAGATGGATTCTGAATCCTCTTTGCACCTTCTTGCCCCCCAGTCACCCACAGATGGGTTATGCCCCAGATGTCCCTTGCTTGTTGCATGTTCATTGGCTTGCGTAGAGCTGTCATGAGGAACGGAGACAAAGTGGAGAGAGGGGACAGTTTCAATGGATGATAAAAAAGGGCAATTCTGGTGATTAAAGATGGTTGTGCTTCTTGTTTTCCACAATCACACAGCCCCAGCATATACAAATACTGTACATTGCATCAGGGTAATACCTTCCTTTGTCCCTCTGTGAAGATTTTGGCTGCAAAATCTGCCTCAGACCACAAGTGAAATGAGTTCCGTCAGCTCAGTTTAATCACTAATGAATACTTCTCCACATGACTATGCCACAGCATAGCTACTACTCTTGGCATAAATGACAGTCTGAGCAGAGGCCCAGAGGTTAGCATAATGGACGGGGAGGGCTGCAGGTCAGGATGGGGGTGCATTGGTAGGGCTGGTGGATCCAGGACTAGAATAGCAGAGAGTGCCACTGTGGCTTAGGAGTGAGCTGCATTGGTGGAGCTGTGGGAAGCTGTAGGACTGGACTCACAAGAGATCTACATGTCTGGATTGTGGCAAAGTTGTGGAAAGACAGTGGAGTGAAGAGCAGGGCTGGAATAGCAGGGATCACTACAGGTAAGGACTGAGGTATGTCAGATAAGACTGACGTGAATTGCTTAACCTTTCAGGGCAGGGCTGGAACAGCAGAGGGTTCTGTGGGTTAGGTGTGGGGTGCATTGGCAGAGGTGCAAGTGGATGCAGGTTTGGACTAGGAGTGGGTGCTACAGTATTGGAAAGGCTGTGTGTGAGGAGCTCAGGGCTGGAATAGCAGGGAAGGCCTGAAAGGCATGGGCAGAACTGACTGTTAGGCAAACCTGCAGGCTTCTCCTTTGTGCTAGCTCAGTCTAGTATATCCCTACAGGTCAGGGACACGTGAAGCCCCCATTTTAGCAAGGCACCATCCCTGCCAACCCTCTCACCCAGCACCAATGCTGAGCCAGCGCCAGGGCTGCTTGGCCACTGGTCAATTCTTTTTTCTTTTTCTTGTCACTGGGCTAAAGCTCATTGGATTCTATTAATGGAGGTTTTCACACTGAGCTTGGGATTTAAATTGGCAAACTCAGGTTTGATGCAGTGCATTGTCAGAGCCTCTTATGCCCATAATGAGACAGTGATGAATGGGCCTTTGTTACCCATTCTGCAGCAGCAGCCTCTGGAGCCAGCACATGCTAATGCTATTCACATGAAAGCTGAGGAGGTGGCTGGAGGAAGAGGAAACCCAAGTGCTGGCATGAGAGGCTGTTAGCCATGAAGGCTCCAGCCCAACATAATTACTGACTTAATTACTCATGAAAAACTACAGTAAAAGGACATGAGTAAGGCTGCGAAGTCAAGGAAATGCCAGGATTTAGGGTTTTTTTATAGAACTGGAAGGGACCCTAAAAAGGTCATCAAGTCCAGCCCCCTACCTTCACTAGCAGGACCAAGTACTGATTTTGTCTCAGATCCCTAAGTGGCCCCCCTCAAGGATTGAACTCATAAGCCTGGGTTTAATAGGGTAATGCTCAAACTGCTGAGCTATCCCTCCCCCAATCTCAGGAGGCACCCCTGTAGACATGCATTATGTTACTGTGATGGGAAGCAGCATAGCCTAGTGGGTAAGCCACTGGATTAAAACTCAGGAAACCTGTCCTCCATTCCTGGCTCTGCCGCTGGCCTCCTGGGTAGGCCATTTCCCCATCTGTAAAATGGGGCTAGCCACCTGGTTGATACAGCACTTTGCAATCTATGGGATGAAAGCTGCTATAAGAGCTAAGTAGTGTTATTTATCTTAGCTCCTCAGGTGGAGAAAATGAGTCAAATCAGATGCCAGGCAGTGCTGTGGCCTGCAGATGAGATGCAGGCTTGTGAAGAGCCAGACCGGGAGCAGGAGGACTCCTGGGAGAGCAGCCTGGTGAGTTAGTGATCTGTAGAGGGCAGGGAGAGACTGAGTAGAGGCTGTAAGACTCTTTAGGGACTGAAGACAGACCCTCAGGGCAGGGAGGCTGTGGCCAGTTGGAGATTGGGGCAAAGACTCTTTTTGTTTGGTGCCGTTTGACTTTGATACCCCAGAAAGGGCAAATTAGGCCTGGTCTACACTACGACTTTAATTCGGATTTATCAGCTTTAATTCGAATTAACCCTGCAACCGTCCACACAACGACGCTATTTATTTCGATGTAAAGGGCCCTTTAAATCAATTTCTGTACTCCACCCCGATGAGCGGAGTAGTGCCAAAATCGATTTTAGCAATTCGAATTAGGGTTAGTGTGGCCGCAATTCGATGGTATTGGCCTCCGGGAGCTATCCCACAGTGCATCATTGTGACCGCTCTGGACAGCAATCTAAACTCGGATGCACTGGCCAGGTAGACAGGAAAAGCCCCGCGAACATTTGAATTCCATTTCCTGTTTGCCCAGCGTGGAGAGCACAGGTGACCACAGATAGCTCATCAGCACAGGTAACCATGCAGGCTGATAATCGAAAAAGAGCACCAGCATGGACCGTGAGGGAGGTACTGGATCTGATCGCTGTATGGGGAGAGGATTCAGTGCTTGCAGAACTTCGTTCTAAAAGACGAAATGCAAAAACTTTTGAAAAAATCTCCAAGGGCATGATGGAGAGAGGCCACAATAGGGACTCAGATCAGTGCCGCGTGAAAGTCAAGAAGCTCAGACAAGCCTATCAAAAAACAAAGGAGGCAAACGGTCGCTCCGGGTCAGAGCCGCGGACATGCCGCTTCTACGCCGAGCTGCATGCAATTCTAGGGGGGGCTGCCACCACTACCCCACCTGTGTTCGTGGATTCTGGGTCGGGGATAGTCTCATCAGCGACGCCTGAGGATTCTGCCGATGGGGTAGAGGAGGAGGAGGAGGAGGAGGAGGATGAGCTTGCAGAGAGCACACAGCACTCCATTCTCCCCAACAGCCAGGATCTTTTTATCACCCTGACTGAAGTACCCTCCCAAGCCTCCCAAGCCAGTACCCAAGACTCTGACCCCATGGAAGGGACCTCAGGTGAGTTTACCTTTTAAAATATAAAACTTGTTTTAAAAGCAAACGGTTTTTAATGATTACTTTGCCTGACTTTGCATTCGCGGTCAGTTCAGCTACTGGAAAAGTCTGTAGCTACTGGAAAAGTCTGTTAACGTGTATGGGGATGGAGTGGAAATCCTCCAGGGACATCTCCATGAAGCTCTCCTGGAGGTACTCCGAAAGCCTTGCCAGAAGGTTTCTGGGCAGTGCATCTTTATTCCCTCCTCCATGGTAGGACACTTGACCACGCCATGCTTGCAGCAAGTAATCTGGTATCATTGCCTGACAAAGCCTGGCAGCGTATGGTCCCGGTGTTTGCTGGCATTCAAGCAACATCTGTTCTTTATCTTGTTGTGTAATCCTCAGGAGAGTGATATCACTCCTGGTAACCTGGTTGAAATACGGGAACTTAATTAAGGGGACAGAGGTGGCCGTTCCTACTGGAATGTTTGCCTGTGGCGGAAAATAAATCCTTCCCTGCAGTTAGCCAAGCGCAGATGGGAAATTGGCCCTGAGTTTTTCGCGTTTGGCTAGCAGGGATCTTCCCTGTTACCAGCCACGCGGTGGGGGGAGGGGTACTGTGATCATCCCAGAGAATTCATGGCGGGAGGGGGGCGGCGGCGGGGGGGGGTTAGTTTGGTGCCTGCAGGGATCTTCCCTGATACCAGCCACGCGGTGGGGGGGAGGGGTACAGCGATCATCCCAGAGAATTCATGGCGAGGGGGGGGGTGGTTAGTTTGTTTTCTGGTGCTGCTGAATGTTAACAGAAAAACCGCAGCACTCTACTTGCCTGAAGGGGCCCAGACAAGCCCCCCCACTCTGCTCCCCCCCCCCAACTGGCTGAGATTGGCCAGGCTTCTGCAGCACTCTACAGGCTATGCTTGGTATGTGGGAAAGGAGGGTGCAGAAGCTGTAAAACAATGGCTTACCATGGCCGCATGCAAGCCGAATTCTGTTGCCCAGACCTGTGATCTCTAGCAGCAAAGCCACAGGCACTCAGCATTAAGAGGCAAAATGCAACCTTGCACAGAAATCACATGTGCTATGTAATGTGAACAGTGTTGGTCACCGTGAAAGAGTATAAGCATTGTTCTGCAAAATGTAGCTTTTAAAACAATTCTCTCTTTTTTCCCCTCCCTACACCAGCTGCAAATTCCTCAAGCCTCCCTCCTCCATCCCGAAGGTTATCACAGATAAGGCGTCGTAAGAAGAGAACGCAAGAGGACATGTTTTCGGAAATTATGGAATCCAGCCGCAGTGACAGAGCTCATGTGAATGAGTGGAAGGAAACAGTTTCAAAGTATAGGAAAGAAGTCAGTGAACGTGAGGAGAGGAGGGACCAACGTGAGGAGAGGAGAGACGCTTGAGATGAGAGGTGGCGGCAGGAAGACCAGAGGATGAAGGATGCAACGCTGGGGCTGCTCCGGCATCTGGTGGAGGTTCAGGAACGGCTGCTGGAAAACAGACTGCCGCTTCAGCCCCTGTTCCACCCTCCCCCCTCCCCATGTTCCGTATCCTCCTCACCCAGACGTGTAAGAACGCGGGGGGGGAGGCTCCGTACACCTTCCCATTCCACCCCAGTAGACAGCCCAAGCAAAAGGCTGTCATTTTTTTAACCTTTTCTTTGTGGCTTTTTCCTTCCCAGCAATCCTCCTCCCAAATACCACCCGGGTTCCCTCCCTCTTTTTCTAATCTATTAATAAAGAATAAATGATTTTTAAATGATAGTGACTTTATTTGGTTTGAAAGAAAGATGGGGGAAGGGGCAGGGTGGGTTCCTTACAGAAAATCAGTCAGTAAAGGGGGAGGGTTTTCATGAAGGAGAAACAAACAGATATTTCACACGGTAGCCTGGCCAGCCATGAAACTGGTTTTTAAAGCTTCTCTGATGCACAGCGCTTCATGGTGTGATCTTCTAATCGCCCTGGTGTCTGGCTGCGTGTAATCAGCAGCCAGGCGATTTGCCTCAGCCTCCCACCCCGCCATAAAGGTCTCCCCCTTACTTTCACAGAGATTGTGGAGCACACAGCAAGCAGAAATAACAATGGGGAGATTTCTTTGGCTGAGGTCAGAGCGAGTCAATAATGATCTCCAGCGACCTTTTAAACGGCCAAATGCACATTCTACCACCATTCTGCACTTGCTTAGCCTGTAGTTAAACAGCTCCTGACTCCTGTCCAGGCTGCCTGTGTATGGCTTCATAAGCCATGGCATTAAGGGGTAGGCTGGGTCCCCAAGAATAACTATGGGCATTTCAACATCCCCAACGGTTATTTTCTGGTCCGGAAAGTAAGTCCCTTGCTGCAGCCCTTTAAACAGAGTAGTGTTCCTGAAGACGCGAGCGTCATGAACCCTTCCCGCCCAGCCCGCGTTGATGTTGGTGAAACGTCCCTTGTGATCCACAAGTGCTTGCAGCACCATTGAAAAGTACCCCTTGCGGTTTATGTACTTGGTGGCTTGGTGCTCCGGTGCCAAGATAGGGATATGGGTTCCGTCTATTGCCCCACCACAGTTAGGGAATCCCATTGCAGCAAAACCATCCACTATAGCCTGCACATTTCCCAGAGTCACAAACTTTCGTAGCAGCACCTGAGTGATTGCTTTGGCTACTTGCATCACAGCAGCCCCCACAGTAGATTTGCCCACTCCAAATTGATTCCCGACTGACCGGTAGCTGTCTGGCGTTGCAAGCTTCCACAGGGCTATCGCCACGCGCTTCTCAACTGTGAGGGCTGCTCTCATCTTGGTATTCTGGCGTTTCAGGGCAGGGGACAGCAAGTCACAAAGTTCCATGAAAGTGCCCTTACGCATGCGAAAGTTCCGCAGCCACTGGGAATCGTCCCAGACCTGCAACACTATGCGGTCCCACCAGTCTGTGCTTGTTTCCCTTGCCCAGAATCGGCGTTCCATGGATAGAATCTGCCCCATTAACAACATGATCTCCAAAGCACCGGGGCCTGTGGTTTCATTGAATTCTGTATCCGTGTCTGTGTCCATGTCCTCATCATGCTTGTCGCTGCGCTGCCGCCGCCGCTGCCTCCTCACCTCGTTTCTCTGGTCCTGGCTGAGCATAAACTCCACGAGAACGCGCGAGGTGTTTACAATATTCATGACTGCTGTCTTGAGCTCAGCGGGCTCCATGCTTGCCATGGTATGGAGTCTGCAGTGTTCACCCACCCAGGAAAAAAGGCGCGAAAATGGTTGTCTGCCGTCCGTTGCTTTCATGCAGGGAGGGAGGGAGGAGGGAGGGAGGAGGTGAGGCTGTACCCAGAACCACCTGCGACGATGTTTTTTGTCCCATCAGGCACTGGGATCTTAACCCACAATCCCAATGGGCGCGGGAGACTGCGGGAACTATGGGATAGCTATGGAATTGCTACCCACAGTGCAACGGTGCAGAAATCGACGCTAGCCCCGGTACTTAGACGCACACCACTGAAGTAATGTGCTTAGTGTGGCCGCATCCATTTCGACTTTATACAACCTGTTTTTCAAATACGAATGATCTAAATTCGGATTAATCCCGTCGTGTAGACATACCCTTAGTTCTTTTATGGCCAATGGGCCACATCACTGCAGCAACTAACCTAGGCAGAAGGACTAAACTCTGTGAAAGAGAAACTGAGGCAGCATCTAGCCCTGAACCAGACCAGGTTGGTGGTGGTGCTACAGCTGGCAATAAAGGATCAACCATGGGACACTCCACATGTGTCTGGGTATCGTTGAGATAACCCACCCCTAGTCTGGGAGGGGCTGTGAAGTGCTGTGCACTCACACACAGACGCACACATTAGCACAGCTATGCAGCATGGGAGGGATTTAGAAGGTCGGACTCTTTTTCAGGCCCTGATTCCACACCGAAGGCAGTGATCTCGCAGCTGATGCTAGCTCTGTTCCAACACTAGTGAAATAAGTTCCAACACCCAGCATAAGCTTTTCATCCAGCAATTGGCATCCGCAGCTGCCTTAATGCATTTGTTTCATCTCCCACAGATGCCTTTGTGTTCTTCTGAGAGAATAGGAAATCGGGGGACTTTTTAAGTTGTCTCCCTGCAGCTTAGTAAATTCTTATTTAAATGCTTTGAGTTCTAAGCCTGGCTTTCTCGGCAGGGACAGAGGGTCCCTGAAAACATTACCCTGATCTAGAGTGGACCCAACCAGAACCCAACATCCCTGAGGGCTGGGAAAGCACAAGTCCAGATCCTGACCCAAGAGTCTTGCGTGTGTGGCCCAGGGTGATGCTGACAATAGGCCACTGACTCGGCCAATGATTAGGCCAATAACAAGCCACCAACTTATCCAGAACCCTCAGCCTTCAGCTGCAAAAGCACAGGCCTCCCGCCCTGGAGGTGAAGGAGCTTGCCCACAGTCAGAGCTAGCAGTAAGTCCCTTGTCCTCACAGTGGGCTAGCCACTACCTTGCCCACAAAGCTGGCATACGACACCAGAAGAGACAGGTGCATTCACCTCTGGTTTCCTGGCTTCCATGGTGATCGATGCCAGAGGCTTCAGAAGATGGGAGACTCCCACACTGTTCCCAACCAGGTAGTACCACACTGTGAGAGGGAGTGGCCCCTCCCTGCCTGGAAATAAGCCTGTCTTCTGAAGCATGAGGGCTCCAGGATCCTAAGGACAGACCCCTGGGCCTAACCAAGCCGTGTTCAGCAAAAGTCTCGAGGGGATGCAAGAAAAGGTGACTTGGCACTCTAGGCCACCCTCCCACTCTGTAAGGCCTGGGCTCACCCCCAGCCCACAGGTGCTGTAAATTAAGCTGGTGCTGGTGGCCCTGTTGGAGACTGCTGGAGGGCGAGACCATGCCCCCCTCCCCCCTCCTCCAGCGGAGCAGGAGTTATATAGATTGGAAGGGGTTCCCTTACAAAGAGCTCTGGAAGGAATCTAAGCCCTGCTGCTATGGGGCAAGAACAAACCTCTATTGTGGGGCAAGGAGGGAACCTTCCCTGGCAGCAGGTTGGTCCCTAACTGCTTGCTGCAGGGGATCTTCCTCTGAAGTGGCTCATGCCAGCCATGGTCAGAGACAGGACAGGACAAGGCCAGATGGACCTTGAGGCTGAAAAGTCTGGCAATTCCCATGTAGCAGCCAGCCTTGGGACTGATAGGCCAGGTGCTCTAAGAGGCACATGTTGGCCTCCTGTGCCCCCACCCCACCCCCATAGTGCTGTGCATGGAGGCCACAGCAGAAGGGGGACAGAGGCGTTTTGCTTGATGACCCCATAGCTACACTTTGTCCATATGGAAATGAGCCTAATCAGCCCAGCTTTGTTAAGGGGAAAGCCCTGACAGCTGGAATATCAGTGACAGTCTCACCTTCCTGTGGAGTCGGTAAAAACCGCATGAGGCCTTTGGCTGAATCCAGCGTTCCCTGTAATCTGCTTGGATCCAGCACATGGTTGCTTATTATCCTTTATTGCTTTCCATGTCTAGGCACATGAGGCATTCTATGGCCACATACTGCCTGCCTCCAGGAACATGAAACCTAATTTGGATGGAAACAAGGACAATTAAAGGATAAGGTACAGGAAGGGCAGGAGAGGAAATGGGATGGGAGCAAAGGTGGGCTCTGAAAGGGAAGGAGAGAAAATCCAGGCATGTGTGGAAAGGGCACAGGCCTGAGAACTTTTTCACATTCTAATATATCTTTTTTGAGACCGAAACTGGAGCATTAAGGAGAGAGGGTGGAAGGGAGGGTCCCACGGAGGCTGCAGGAGGATTCAAGCAGGCACCTGAAGGTGGTCCTCACATCACAGGTTAGGGCCCTAACCACTGAGCTCTTCCATTCTCTGGCTTGTCATGAAAACTGTCAAAAGGGCTCCAGTACTCCTGATTCAGGAAAGGAAACATCATGAGCCGGGAAGACCTTTTCCCACCGAGTGTTAACACAGAGAAGGTGGAGGTTCTCCACAGAGCGGCCAGTGTCTCGCTTTACCACTGAAGCACAATATATTAACCTCAGGCCGACAGTGATGTCTGCAGTGTCTCAGGCTTCCAGGGGACAGGTCTCACAGCTGAACCTTTATCTGCAGCAGTACTTGTTGACTCAGGAATTTATCAACCCAAATTAGCCGTGTTAGTGCAAAGGCAGGAGTGGATACAGTGGTAGGGGAGGGATCTGAACTCAAATTAATCCGAACAGATGAAACTTGGCTAGGAATGGGAAGGGAAAAGTGGAAAGAAAACAGTCCACTGGAGAAGTCCTGCTAGAGATTTAGCTAATGCTGATAGGTTCCTTAACACTGGCGTCTCACTGCTACCTGCTATGGAGTCAGGCATGTATGGTCTGTGTTAATTGGGACTGGAATCCAAAGGATGCAGGGCTGGCTCTAAAAAGAGATGTTCACTGACAGCAGCTCAGTTGTAAGGGTTGGTCTCGGGAAGTGAAAGTTCAAACCCCTAGATAGATCTGCATTAGCAAAAGGCCCAAGGAACAAATCAATGAGTAACTTGCAGCGAGACATAAACTGGAGCACTAGCCCTGCAATCTCAGAAACAGGGATTTAAATTCTGCCTGCAAGAGCCACATTCCCCCAGCAATTTCAACTAGAAAATTTATTCTTCCTTTCTTCTCCTTAATAGTGCTGCTAGTGTGCAATAGCTGCCCTGCCTCACCCCAGAGGTGGCTGCATTTCTGTGTTGGACAAAACCATCCCTGCATATGAAAAGGGCAAATTCTGCTGCCATATGCAGCCCCTACTGCCATCACATTGAAGGCTGCTTGGGTGTAACAGGAAGAAGATTGCCCGGGGATGAGGTATGGGAAAGAGATGCTCCCTGCCTTCTCATCACCCCAAAGACAGGAAGGAGGCAGGGAAAGAAAGTGCTAGTACTGAGCCCCAGACAAGACATTGTGTTAAGGGTGAGAGCTCACACCCAGGGTCCAAATCCTTACAGGAGCATTCATAGAATCATAGAATATGAGGGTTGGAAGGAACCTCAGGAGGTCATCTAGTCCAACCCCCTGCTCAAAGCAGGACCAATTCCCAACTAAATGATCCCAGCCAGGGCTTTGTCAACCCTGACCTTAATAACCTCTAAGGAAGGAGATTCCACCACCTCCCTAGGTAACCCATTCCAGTGCTTCACCATGCTCCTAGTGAAATAGTGTTTCCTAATATCCAACCTAGACCTCCCACACTGCAACTTGAGACCATTACTCCTTGTTCTGTTGTCTGCTACCACTGAGAACAGTCTAGATCCATCCTCTTTGGAACCCCCTTTCAGGTAGTTGAAAGCAGTTATCAAATCCCCTCTCATTCTTCTCTTCTGCAGAATAAACAATCCCAGTTCCCTCAGCCTCTCCTCATAAGTCATGTGCTCCAGTCCCCTAATCATTTTTGTTCCCCTCCGTTGGACTCTTTCCAATTTTTCCACATCCTTCTTGTAGTGTGGGGCCCAAAGCTGGGCACAGTACTCCAGATGAGTCCTCACCAATGTCAAATAGAGGGAAGTGATCATTCCCCTCTATCTGCTGGCAAAGCCCCTACTTATACAACCCATAATGCCGTTAGCCTTCTTCGCAACAAGGACACACTGTTGACTCATATCCAGCTTCTCAACCACTGTAACCCCTAGGTCCTTTTCTGCAGAACTGCTGCCTAGCCATTTGGTCCCTAGTCTGTAACAGTGCATGGGATCCTTCCATCCTAAGTGCAGGACTCTGCACTTGTCCTTGTTGAACGTCATCAGATTTCTTTTGGCCCAATCCACTAATTTGTCTAGGGCCCTCTGTATCCTATCCCTACCCTCCAGCATATCTACCACTCCTCCCAGTTTAGTGTCATCTGCAAACTTGCTGAGAGTGCAGTCCACGCCATCCTCCAGATCATTAATGAAGATATTAACAAAACCGGCCCCAGGACCGACCCTTGGGGCAATCCGCTTGATACCGGCTGCCAACTAGACATGGAGCCATTGATCGCTACCCGTTGAGCCCGATGATCTAGCCAGCTTTCTATCCACCTTACAGTACATTCATCCAGCCCATACTTCTTTAACTTGCTGGCAAGAATACTGTGGGAGATCATATCAAAAGCTTTGCTAAAGTCAAGGAATAACACATCCACTGCTTTCCCCTCATCCACAGAGCCAGTTATCTCCTCATAGAAGGCAATTGGGTTAGTCAGGCATGACTTACCCTTGTTGAATCCATGCTGACTGTTTCTGATCACTTTCCTCTCCTCTAAGTGCTTCAGAATTGATTCCTTGAGGATCTGCTCCATGATTTTTCCAGGGATTGAGGTGAGGCTGACTGGCCTGTAGTTCCTTGGATCCTCCTTCATCCCTTTTTTTAAAGATGGGGACTACATTAGCCTTTTTCCAGTCATCTGGGACCTCCCCCGATGGCCATGAGTTTTCAAAGATAATGGCCAATGGCTCTGCAATCACATC
This sequence comes from Malaclemys terrapin pileata, assembly GCF_027887155.1. Lineage (NCBI taxonomy): Eukaryota > Metazoa > Chordata > Testudines > Emydidae > Malaclemys > Malaclemys terrapin. Next base: position 46,366,816 of record NC_071514.1, on the reverse strand, counting down.
CGTCAACTCCTTTAGCAACCTCGGATGCAGCGCATCCGGCCCCGTGGACTTGTGCTCGTCGAGTTTTTCTAAATAGTCCCGAACAACTTCTTTGGATACAAACTGGCCGGGGGGAAGTTTAGGCTTGAAATTAGACGAAGGTTTCTGACCGTCAGAGGGGTGAAATATTGGAACGGCCTTCCGAGGGAAACGGTGGGGGCGACGGACCTGTCTGGTTTTAAGATTAAGTTGGATAAGTTTATGGAGGGAATGGTTTAATGATAAAACATAGTAGCCAAGGAAAACCAAGCAATGGTACATGAACAGCATAATGGCCAACAAGGGTCAGGCTAGAGACTCTTGCCTATATGCTCGGGGTATTACTGATCGCGATATTTGGGGTCGGGAAGGAATTTTCCTCCAGGGTAGATTGGCTGAGCCTCTGGAGGTTTTTCGCCTTCCTCCGCAGCATGGGGCAGGGATCACTAGCAGGAGGGTCTCAGCCGATTGAAGTCACTAAAACACAGGATTGGGGACTTCAACGGTAGAGTCCAGGGAAGGGTCTTGCGGCCTGCAGCATGCAGGGGGTCAGACCAGATGATCATAATGGTCCCTTCTGACCTTAATGTCTATGAGTCTATGAGTCTATGAGTTTCTCCACAGAGAGCTGGTCCCTTCCTCCCCATCCTGTGCTGCCTAGTGCAGTAGTCTGGGAGCTGACCTTGTTTGTGAAGACAGAGGCAAAAAAAGCATTGAGTACATTAGCTTTTTCCACATCCTTTGTCACTAGGTTGCCTCCCTCATTCAGTAAGGGGCCCACACTTTCCTTGACTTTCTTCTTGTTGCTAACATACCTAAAGAAACCCTTCTTGTTACTCTTAACATCTCTTGCTAGCTGCAACTCCAAGTGTGATTTGGCCTTCCTGATTTCACTCCTGCCTGCCTGAGCAATATTTTTATACTCCTCCCTGGTCATTTGTCCAACCTTCCACTTCTTGTAAGCTTCTTTTTTGCGTTTAAGATCAGCAAGGATTTCACTGTTAAGCCAAGGTGGTCGCCTGCCATATTTACTATTTTCTACACATTGGGATGGTTTGTTCCTGCAACCTCAAGAAGGATTCTTTAAAATACAGCCAGCTATCCTGGACTCCTTTCCCCCTCATGTTATTCTCCCAGAGGATCCTGCCCATCAGTTCCCCGAGGGAGTCAAAGTCTGCTTTTCTGAAGTCCAGGGTCCGTATTCTGCTGCTCTCCTTTCTTCCTTGTGTCAGGATCTTGAACTCAACCATCTCATGGTCACTGTCTCCCAGGTTCCCATCCACTTTTGCTTCCCCTACTAATTCTTCTCGGTTTGTGAGCAGCAGGCCAAGAAGAGCTCTGCCCCTAGTTGGTTTCTCCAGCACTTGCACCAGGAAATCGTCCCCTATACTTTCCAAAAATTTCCTGGATTGTCTGTGCACCGCTGTATTGCTCTGCCAGCAGATATCGGGGTGATTAAAGTCTCCCATGAGAACCAGGACCTGCGATCTAGTAACTTCTACTAGTTGCCAGAAGAAAGCCTCGTCCACCTCATCCCCTTGGTCTGGTGGTCTATAGCAGACTCCCACCAAGACATGACCCTGGTTGCTCACAATTCTAAACTTAATCCAGAGACTCTCATGTTTTTCTGCGGTTTCATACCGGAGCTCTGAGCAGTCATACTCCTCTCTTGCATACAATGCAACTCCCACACCTTTTCTGCCCTGCCTGTCCTTCCTGAACAGTTTATATCCTTCCATGACAGTACTCCAGTCATGTGAGTTATCCCATCAAGTTTCTGTTATTCCAATCACATCATTGTGATAAGTAAAGAAGCAGTCATCCAGCTGCAGCAAAATCAGAGTTAAGATGAAACGTACAAGAAATGTGATGGTTTGAAAGTCGGAAAATTCAGCAGCACCCGAACTACCTTAACTCAGCTCAAGTAGCACTGCCCCAAGAATATCAGAAACTCAGCCTACTTTGTCCAACCGGAGCACACTGGAAAGTCTTAAAAGAAAAAAGCCTGACTCTTCATGGTCTGATGGCTGCTGCCAGTCCCTCTGTAGGTCATTAGCAGTCCAGAGAAATAAAATCACTTCCAAATTCCTGAGTCAACAACTAGCTTCCTCAGGGCAATCCTTCATCAGTCCTCAGTGAGGGCCCAATTCTGGATGGTGCTGCATATGCTCATTGCTTTGGAGGAGATTCTAAGCCACTCAGAGGCACAGAAGCTATGGGTCCCTTTGCCAGCCATCCATCCAAGCATCATTGGGCAGAGATCTTATGTAATCCAGTGCACGGCGTGCAATGTGTCCCTCTCTGTTCCAGCTTCCAGCTCTGGGACCTGGAGAGGCTCCTGCTTTCAGCCATGGAGATCCCTGGTTGTGAGCAATACAACAGATGTCACTCTGGCATGTCCATAGCCAAATCTGCTGGGCCTAGCCCATGAAATGATAGCACGTACATAGACAGAACAATGGTTACTGAGCCACAAAGGCAGTAAGGCTGATGTTTTTAAGTCTGGGCTCCATATTTGCACAGCTAATGAAAGCTTATGAAATAATCATAGAATCATAGAATCATAGAATATCAGAGTTGGAAGGGACCTCAAGAGGTCATCTAGTCCAACCCCCTGCTCAAAGCAGGACCAATTCCCAGCTAAATCATCCCATAGATGATTCCCAGCAACCATAGCTCCTGCTGAAGTCAGTGAAAGGTGGTTAAACCCCTGGCCCAGATTGTAGTGTAGATGGGACATAAACATGTTTTAAACAAGCTTCTTGATCTTATGTCATGGAATTCAGTGGGAACTGCGTTAGGCCCTAAGCCTTAGACTTCAAAATGAGCTATTTTGATTTTAAGTGCAATTATTTGTCCTTTTAAAGTTGACTCTGGTGTTTAGTTAGGGCCTGCTCCTGCTCTCACTGAACCCAGATTTTCCACTTCCCTGTGGCTTTCTTGGTCATTTGTGACAGTGCAAAGTGAGTGTATGATCCCACTCTTCTGATTTCGTAGTGTTTCACGCCCCCTTGGCATGAGAATAAGCAATGACCTAAGGTGCAGGTCAATGGAGAATTTGTCCTATTGGCTTCAATGGGACCAGGATCAGGCCCTTCAACAGCTTTTCTTTCTTGCAAGCATTCCAGCTCCCTTTCAGCTGACCTCCATTGCTCTGTGCTCAGTGAGAGCTTTGAGGACATCACAGTAATCATGAGAGCAGGCTCAAGTAGCTTCTGATGATCTCAGACTGCTGATGTCTGTGTGTGCTTATCTAGGATTAGTCAACACTGCTGTGTGTTGTAGATCTTAAGGCTGTAGTGGAAGTTGGCCATGAAAAATGTGTTCATTACAAACCACACAGCATCTCCCCATTCTGCCCTGCAGCTTGGCTTATTGTGATGGTCTGTCTACAAGAGATGCCCTAAGAAACAGCTTGGATTGAACAGATCAGCGCAGACATTCTGTTCCTTTTGTTCTTCGCTCACTTGGCAGATCTAGAAGAGCCTAACTAAGGATTCCTGATGATCCTTAAGAGCATCACTGGGGGATGATCATCCTTTTAGTCCCATTGGGTGGCTGATGATCTGTTTTTAGCTCATGGGGCTAAACCAGCCCCCTGTGGTTTTCAGGGCCTATGGGGAAGGCTTGAGTGGCTGTGAAAGAGCATCCTAAATTGTACAGTGGTGAAAGTTGAGGGCTTCTCCACAAACCTCCAAAGGTGGAGCTCTTCCCGTGTGAAATTTCTAAGATCAGCAAGAGAATGGTTCATCTCCCACAGGAGGTCTGCAGGACGGGAGTGGAATCCTGCCCTGATGTACAGATGCCCCTTGTTGCCCTATTCTTAAATAAATTAATGGAGATATATCTATCTCCTAGAACTGGAAGGGACCTTGAAAGGTCATTAAGTCCAGCCCCCTGCCTTCACTAGCAGGGCTAAGTACTGATTTTGCCCCAGATCCCTAAATGGCCCTCTCAAAGGTTGAGCTCACAACCCTGGGTTTAGTAGGCCAATGCTCAAACCACTGAGCTATCCCTTCCCCAATTTCAGTAGGCTCCCCTGTAGACATGCATTATGTTACTGTGATGGGAAGCAGCATAGCCTAGTGGGTAAGCCACTGGATTAAAACTCAGTACTCTCTTGGGGGGAGGGATAGCTCAGTGGTTTGAGCATTGGCCTGCTAAACCCAGCATTGTGAGTTCAATTCTTGAGGAGGCCATCTGGGGCAAAAATCTGTCTGGGAATTGGTCCTGCTTTGCATAGGGGGTTGGACTAGATGATCTCCTGAGCTCCCTTCCAACCTTGATATTCTATGATTCATTCTTCCCCATCTGCAGCCCTCATGTGATCCTCAAGAAAGGATTCCCTTTCCTGTGTGCTTTGTAAATTCTGCAGGAGTGGGGCTCATCTTCTTGCAGATGTCAGGGAGGAGGAAATACCTCCTTAGCTCTCACTCTCTAGTCCCACTTTAGGACCATTTAAAATAAAAACAAGCAAAGGAAATTCCCAAACAAAAACTTTGTGAAGGTGACATTAAAGTTGAGAATACATACCCAGGTAAAACTTCTGGCAAGAATGTTGGAGTTAGTTAAAAACAGCCAATAAAAATCCAATATATTTGGTGTTCAGGTTAAACTTACAACCAATAGTCACAATGGTGAAATGCCTGCAAACTGCATGAACACTATTTAAAAACACCATAATAGAGGTTCAAATTAAATGTATACCCCCAATAAAAGAGTAAGGGGACCAAGAAAACAGTATGGCTAAACAGCACAGTAAAAGAGGCAGAAAGCATCCTTTAAAAATTGGAGGTCAGATCTTACTGAGGAAAATAGAAAGGAACATACACTCTGGCAAGTCAGGTTTAAAAGAATAATAAGGCAGGCCAAGAATGATTTTGAAAAGCAACTAGAAAAAGACACAAAAAGTATCAGGAAAAACATTTTTAAATACACCTGAAGCAAGAAGTTTCCCAAACCATGAGTGGGGCCACTAGATATTTGAGGTGCTAAAGGAGCACTCAAGGAAGACATGGCCATTGTGGAGAAGTTAAATTAGTTCTTTGCATAGGTCTTCACTGCAGAGGATTTGGAGGAGATTCCCCACACCTGAGCCATTCTTTTTAGGTGACAAATCTGAGGAACTGCCCCAGATTGAGATATCAGTAGAGGAGGTTTGGAAACAAATTGATAAATTAAACAGTAATAAGTCACCAGGACCATATGGTATTCATCCAAGAGTTCTGAAGGAACTCAGAAATGAAACTGCAGAACTACTAACTTAACGCTTAAATCAGCCACTGTACGAGATGACTGGAGGGGAGCTACTGTAACACCTTTTTTTTTTTTTTTTAAGGCTCAAGAGGAGATCCTGGCAATTACAGGCTGGTAAGCCTAACTTCAGTAACAAGCAAACTGGTTGTAACTATAGTAAAGAACAGAATTATCAGACATATAGATGAACATGCTATGTTGAGGAAGAGTCAACATGGCTTCTGTACAGGAAAATCATGCTTCATCAATCTATTAAAATCCTTTGAGGGCATCAACAAGCATTTGCACAAGAGTAATCCAGCTGATATAGTGTACTTGGACCTTCAGAAAGCTTTTGAAAAGGTCCCTCACTGAAGGCTGTTAAGCAAAGTAAGCAGTCATGGGATAAGAGGGAAGGTCCTCTCATGGATCAGTAACTGATTAAAAGACAGGAAACAAAGGATAGGAATAAATAGTCAGTTTTCACAATGGACAGAGGTGACTTAGTGGTGTGGGGGTTCCTCCAGGGTTCTGTACTGGGACTAGATCTATTCAACAGATTATAAGGGCTCAGGGAGGAGCTGGGTCAGACACTCTCTCTCTCTCTCTCTCTCTCTCTCTCTCTCTCTGGAGAGAGAAGGACCTAGATGCCTGAAGGAGCAAGGGTACCTGGAGTGGAGCAGGGCTGAGGAAAGGCCAGAGGAGCTGGGGAGCTCCAGCCTGGCAACTCCCCGGGCTGAGGCCTTGGTAAAGGCCTATGCAGGTAATGGGGCTGAGAGGTGCAGCCCAGAGATAGGCAGATGCAGCTGGTCCAACCTCCTTGCTAATGGTGAGTAGCCATGACAGACAGCAGTTTGCCCCAGTGAGCAGGGGCTAGATCATGACTGACAGTAGCCACTGAGGCAAGGTGGGTGAGAGGGTTGGGGGTTCCCCTGGGTGGGGAGACCCAGAGCATGGGGGTACTGCTGGGGCAGAACCCTGAGGTAAAGGGCACCGGGGTCCGGGCGGGACACGGGGCCAGCGGCAGGTGAGATGCTGGCCTGCAGAGGGCGCTCCAGGCTGGATAAGAGCTAATTCCCAGGACGACCAGCAGGTGGCACCATGGCGGCAAGTCTTCGCTTCTCTACAATATTCATAAATGATCTGGAAAAAGGGGTAAACAATGGGGTGGCAAAGAGTGCAGATGATGCAAAATTACTCAAGACAGTTAAGTCCAAAGCTGGCTGTGAAGAGTTACAAGGAGATCTCAGTAAACTGGGTGACTGGGCAACAAAATGGTAGATAAGATTCAATGTTGATAAATGCAAAGTAATGCACATTGGAAAACATAATCCCAACTAAATGGTGGGGTCTAAATTAGCTGTTACCAATAGAGAAAGATCTTGGAGTCATTGTGGCTAGTTCTCTGAAAACATCTGCTCAGTGTGCAGCAGCAGTCTAAAAAGCTAACAGAACATTAGGAACCATTAGGGAAAGGATAGATAGTAAAATGGAAAATACCATAGTGCCACTATATAAATCCATGGTACACCCACACCTTGAATACCGTGTGCAGTTCTGGGTGCTCTGTCTCAAAAAAGATTTATTAGAATAGGAAAAAAGTACAGAGAAGATAAACAAAAATGATGAGAAGAGATTAAAAAAACGGGGACTGTTCATCTTAGAAAAGACATGACTGAGGAGGATATGACAGAGGTCTATAAAATAATGAATGGTATAGAGACAATGAATAGGGAAATGTTATTTATCCCTTCACATAACACAGGAATCAGGGGTCACCCAATGAAATTAATAGGCAGAGAGTTTAAAACAAACAACGTAAAGTACAACATACAGTCAACCTGTGGAACTCATTGCCAGGGGATGATGTGAAGGCAAAAAGTGAATTAGATTAATTCATGGAAGATAGGTTCATCAATGGCTATTAGTCAAGAAGGTCAGGGATCAGCTCCTTGCTCTGGGTGCCCCTAAACCTCTAACTGTCAGAATCTGGAAGTGGATGACTGGGGATAGCTCATTCAATAATTGCCCTGTTCTGTTCATTCCCTCTGAAGCACCAGGATACTGATTAGATGGACCACTGGGGTGACCCACTAGCTGTTCTGATGTTCTTAAAGTTAACCATTTGAAAGTATGGAATTTCACCCAAACTACCTAACCTCTGCCTCTGTAGACATGCCAGCCAGCCTGCATCTTCCTTTGTTTATGGAGCATTAAAGATGTGCACTACAGACAACTGGAATTGTGATTTGTCTCTGGCATGGCTGTCTCTGACATTAAGCATGGTGCAGCCACAGGGATAAGGATGAGGAGAAGCATTACCTGCTGCGTGGAGGGGGCTGGGTTAATTAGACAATATATGGAAAGTTCTAATAAGGAATGACATTAGTCTAAATGAGCATGAGCGTGCTTTTCCCATTGAGCCTGAGGGGCTGGAGAGAAGTGCACATTGTGAAGCTCTCAATAGCACTTCCCAGTGTCACTTTGCCCTCTAGAGCTGGGCCTAACACGTCTCTCTTATTAATTAAGCACTTCTGTCCCCGCCACCCTATTTTGCTTAAAAAATACATTTCCTGTTAGATGCAGATAAGTTTGTAGCTGAAAGTTAGAAATTGCTTCCGTTGCTCTGATATGAACGAAGGGCATAATTTACCAGATGCCTGCAAGGTTGTTAATTAAGCAGAGAAGCGAGAGCCTAGCAATTAGAGACAAATTTGCAGACACTTTAGATGGCAAAGCCCCTTCCACACTAGCTGCGCGGCCGGCATCTTACTTTGGTTATTTACTCCAATGTTGTGTGTTCTCACCATGTACTCCATTGAACACCCAGGATCCATCACACACCACAGAGCAAGGGCCCGGTCCTGCAGGCATTCACTCACAGGCCTAAATGCATCACATTGGCTTCCATGGAACGCTGCATGTGAGTGGAATTAGGCTTCCCCACTCAGCGGACCTGGAGGTACCCACTCTAGGAACGAGAACTGAGTTCAGTCCCTGTGATCCAGTCAGTGCTTGGCATCTCTGCAGCAGCTTCCCAACCAATGCCCTTTTTAACAGTGGGAGCAGAACTGAGACTCATTTCAGATGAGCCCTGAACAGCCATCAAATGGCAATGCCTTCCAGTCCTACCAACCCAGCCTGCTGTCGATATGAAAATGGCCAGGGGATGTACCGACCATCGCTTTTTCAGATTTCCAGCAGCAATCTTCTCCCAGAGAATGGTTATTAATAGTATTACGGTAGAACTTAGAGACTCCAGCGAGTTTGGAGCCCATTGTGCTAGGTGCTGTACAAACACTGTGAGAGAGAGCGTTCATCGTACAGCTGGGGAACTAAGGCACAGCAAGGCTAAGTAATTTGCCCAAGGTCACCCAGGAAGTCTGTGGCAGAGACAGAAATTGAATCCAGATCTGAGTTGCAGGCCAGTGCCTTAACCACAAGATCATCCCCCTCACTCAGTGATCTGTGCATCCCAAGTGGGATTTTCAACCATGCTCAGCCTTGGCCTACCTCTGCTCGCATTGACATCCATGGGACCAATTATGGTCCATGCTGGGAGAACTGATGACAACAGGAGCTGAGTGAAGCCAATGATTATGGCCCGTGAACATCCCTCCTGTGATTGAGTGTATCAACCCCACACTGATTAACCATGGGTTCCCAGGAGCCTGAGTCCCATCAGGCCACTGGCTAGCATCTGGAGGGATATTAGGTATAAATAATGATCAAACCCAGCTGGGGAGGAGCTGGGCCTTCATAAAAGAAGGAGCAGAGGGCAGTGGAAGGAAGGCCATGGAGGAGAGCTGGGAGAGCAATAGCTGGGAGTTTTCTCTCTTGGGCTAATGGCAGAGAGAAGCCTGGGAGACCATGCTCTGAAATAAGAGCCAGAAAATACTTTTCAGGTATCTGGCTGAGCCCCAGCAAGACGTGCTGTAGCAAGGAGGGCAGGGGTCCTGGGAAGGAAGGCAGGGGTCCTGGGAAGCTGAGGGTGTCAGTACCTCATTGTGCTAGGCACTATACAACCACAGCAAGAGACAGCCCATGCCCCAAAGAGCCTGCAATCTGAACAGATAAGACAGACAAGAGCTGAGTGGAAAGAGCGGCACAGAAAAGGACTTGCTCAAGGTCATTCAGGAGGTCAATGGCAGAGCTAGGAATAGATTCATATATTTTAAGGCCAGATGGGACCATTATGATCATGTAGTCTGACTTTCTGCATAACACAGGCCAGACCCCCTTACACATTCAGTCCTGCATCCAGCCCATAACCTCTGCTTGAGCTACAGCATCTCTTTTAGAAAGATCCTGTCCTGATTTAAAGACTTCCAGTAATGGCGTATCCACCACGTTCCCTAGGGAATTTGTTCCAAGGGTTAATTACACTCACTGTTGAAATGTGCCCCTTACTTCTAGCCTGAATTTGTCTATTTTCAGCATCCAGTCACTGGATCTCATTACGCCTTTTCTGCTAAAGAGCAGGTTAGTATCAGAAATCTCTTCCCTCTGTAGGTATCTGTAGACCGTGATCAAGTCACCTCTTAAACTTCTCTTGGATCAACTAAATAGACTGATCAAGTATCAGAGGGGTAGCCGTGTTAGTCTGGATCTGTAAAAAGCAACAAAGAGTCCTGTGGCACCTTAAAGACTAACAGATGTATTGGAGCATAAGCTTTCGTGGGTGAATACAGATATCATCTTCCTTTCCAAATGCAAGCGGGTGGACATCATACCAAATGGCCTGAAGGTGAAAAATCCATTGCTATCTACATACTGCACAGACCACAGTGAGAGATCATGTGTCTGACGAAGTGGGTATTCACCCACGAAAGCTTATGCTCCAATCCAACTATTAGTCTTTAAGGTGCCACAGGACTCTTTGTTGCTTTAAATAGACTGAGTTTCTTGAGTCTAACTATAAAGCAAGTTTTCCAGATCTCAAATCCAAAGTATCAACATCTTTTTCTGAAGTGTGGATATAAGACCTGGACATAGTCTTCTGTAATAGTCTCACCAATGCCATATACAGATATTCTTCTTTCTGCTTGTTCTTGCTGGTTCATCCAAAGATTGCACTCACCTTCTTAGCTACAGCATCTCACTAGGTTATCTACCATGACCTCTTAAGTCCTTTTCAAAGTCACTGCTTTCCAGTCTACATTAGCGCCCCCCCCATCTTGTAAGTGTGACCTATAACCTTGGTTCCTGCTGTATGACCTTTCATTTGGCTGTATTAAAATGCATGTTACGCAAATAAACCAACCTTACCACGCATGCCAGAGCAGTCTGTATAACAGACTTGTCCCCATCATTATTTACCATGCCAATTTTTCTGTTCTCTGCACATTTTGCCAATAATTATGTTATATTTCTTTACAGATCCTTGATAAAGATATTGAATTATATAGGCTCATGTAATAGCACAGTGAGGACCACAGCAGAAACACCCTGTCAAGGCTGTATCCCTACTTTGAACTTTAGGGTACAAATGTGGGGGCCTGCATGAAAACTTCTAAGCTTAACTACCAGCTTAGATCTGGTCCGCTGCCACCATCCCAAAGCTAATTCCCTTCCCTGGGAAGCCTTGAGAAACCTTTCACCAATTCCCTGGTGAATACAGATCCAAACCCCTTGGATCTTAAAACAAGGAGAAATTAACCATTCCCCTCCTTCCTCCCACCAACTCCTGGTGAATACAGATCCAACCCCCTTGGATCTAAAATCAAGGAAAAATTAACCATTCCCCTCCTTCCTCCCACCAACTCCTGGTGAATACAGATCCAACCCTCTTGGATCTAAAAACAAGGAAAAATCAATCAGGTTCTTAAAAAGAAGGCTTTTAATTAAAGAAAAAGGTAAAAATCATCTCTGTAAAATCAGTATGGAAAATAACTTTACAGGGTAATCAAACTTAAAGAGCTCAGAGGACCTCCCTCTAGCCTCAGGTTCAAAGTATAGCAAACAAAGATAAACACTCTAGTAAAAGGTACATTTACAGGTTGAGAAAATAAAGTAAAACTAAGACGCCTTGCCTGGCTTTTTACTTACAAGTTTGAAATAGGAGAGACTTGTTTAGAAAGATGGGGAGAACCTGGATTGATGTCTGGTCCCTCTCAGTCCCAAGAGCGAACGAACTCCCAAACAAAGAGCACAAACAAAAGCTTTCCCCCCCCTGAAGATTTGAAAGTATCTTGTCCCCTTATTGGTCATTTGGGTCAGGTGTCAGCCAGGTTACCCGAGCTTCTTAACCCTTTACAGATAAAAGGATTTTGGAGTCTCTGGCCAGGAGGGATTTTATAGTACTGTACACAGGAGAGCTGTTACCCTTCCCTTTATAGTTATGACACCTCCCCCCCACCCCCCCCCCCCACTGGATGACAAGCCCACATTTCCAGTTACTTTTTGATATCCATCAGTTAATCAGTTTTTAATTCCTTGGTGTGGGCTGCACTGAGTTTGTAAAGTGCTAAATTTTTATCAGGATGTCATGTGGGACAAAATCAGATGCCTTCCAGAAGCCTATGTGTGTTATGTCAACACAGTTGCCTTTATCAACCAAACTTGTGATCTTAAGAAAAAATGGTATCAAGTGTGTTTGACAAGTACAGAACTAGAGTTGGTTGGAAAAAGTTTACACAGAACATATTCTATCAGAAAATGCAGTTTGGCCAAAAATGAAATAATGGGAATGTGCCGACTTCTACACATTTTTGACGGAAACACATTGAATCAAATCATTTCCACACACTCATCTTGTTTTGATATTGTTGAAATGGTTGACTCCAATAAAGTTAAAACACATCATTATGATCAGGTAAAATGATTTGCTTCCATTTTATTGTTTCATTTCATTTTTATTTTATATATTTTAAATTATAATTAATGTAAATATTATATTACCATTTTAGATATATTATAAATGCTTCGTCCTTATTGCAATTAAACATTTCAATATCTCTCAACTGAATTTTTTCAGACTTTTTATTCAGGGAAACATTTTGAAGTGGTTACTTTTCCTTCTGATTCTGAATGAAAACACGTTTTCAAATGTCAGAATTTCCCACAAAACAGGAATTTCTGCCTAGGTCTAAATAAGCCCCATCTCTCTTGGGGCTCCCCTCCACTGCCCAAGCCACCAGTATACATTGCCTCTCATGCAATGAATGGACCACATCCTGAAGCACTTTGGAAAAAGAATAAGAAGCTGCTCCTATTAACTCAATGGAAGTTTTGCTTCATTGTGACCTAATGGTGAAATTCACCCTCAGAACAGACTTTGGGATTTGGCTCAATGTGAGAATGGATCAAGCTCTATGGCCCATTTGCCCTTTCCGAGGAGATGGAGAGTAAGGGTGAGAGGGATTCCATAGATTTCTATACGTTGCTTTGTGTCTGCAGCATAGTTTTAAGGATTGGGTTTACAGAAGGCACACGTTTCCTGGCTGGTGACCTCAAGCTAAAGTCACATTCTATTTGCCTCTCAAGGAAGAGGCAAGTCCAAGCAGGTGGCATTTATATTGGGCAGTGCTTTTGATTTATTTTTGGTTCTTTAATTGTGATCATGGATATTTGATCTTTAAATGGAAGGTTGTATGCCAGTCAGGTGCAGCCCACCTGGCTCCTAGGAGCTAACACGGTGATCCTTCTATGTTGCAAAGCTTGAGAGATGAGGAATTAAAAGTTTTAGTGTCAGCAACACTGTAAACTGGCCAAATAATTGTAATCCCCCCTTAGGTGGGTCAGCTGTAGGTCCTGATCCTGCAACCTCTAGAACTACAGCAAGGAGTACTGCCTCCTTAGCCGAAGGACTAGACCCCTTAGGTCAAGGGCAGTAATGGCCTCATAAATCTCTATATGTGATTCAGGCACTGGAAGGGGACAAAGAGTCCCACTGGTTTTAATGTGGGTTGCACAGTCATATTCTGACACCTCGCCTCAGCTGGCTTTGCAGGCAGAGATCCTTTCAGCCTCTCAGTTCTTCCTTTGGTATGTACAGCAGGTGTGACCTGAACTCTCAGCTTTCTCTGCACCACACCGGGTGTCCGATGAGTCTTGACAGGGCAAAACACATATTCCCAGAGGCTGCCCTGCCCTGTGGAAAACCCTGGCCCAGCAACGCCTTTGATTTTGGCAGTTGGTTCCTTTGATTTGTGGGATACACAGTGATAAAAGGGGGCTGGGGAGGGGAGAGGTAGGAAACAAAGAGAAAGAAAGAGTTTGGAAGGGAAAACTGCAAGAGGCACAACCGAGGCTACCGTCCACACACAGTATGCCAGCCCTTGAGAGAGGCTTTACACACCTGGTTGCACCTGGAAAGTGTCCCAGGCCCAATTTGAAATGAGTCCCAGCTGGGGAAGAAGCTGGGTGGTTAGTGGAAAGGCAGGGAACCCAGGGTAGGAGGAAAGTGGCAGTGAGAAAGGAGAGACATGAGGGTGCTGCAGTCCTTGTCTTGGGAGGAGAGTGTGGAACGCTGGGCAGGGTCAAGGCAGAAGCTTGGGTGGAGGATTTGCCTGAACAGAAAGCCTGGCAAGTGGTTGGGACATATGGGGCTCAGCTGCTAGGATGGAGCTGAGTCCAGTGGTGAGTGCTGATAAAAAGACAGACTCTGGACTGCCAAGGAGAGCTGGAGCTGTGGGAGGTGTCCAGCTAGAAATGGAGCACGGGAAATTTCAGAGGAATGGAAGGTGGAGCCTGTGGCGGACAGAAGCTGAGTTGGGGGTTTCCTGGGGATTCGAGGGGGAGTCCTGTGATTCCTGGCCCTGAAAGAGGGGTGACCTTAGAGAGGCTGTGGGAGAGCCCTGCTGGCAAGCTAGGGGAGGAAGGAATCTAAGGAGGCAGCAACGAAGAGCCTGATGGAGCAGCTCTTGGCTGCTGGTTGTAGGGTCTGTGGACTGGACCTCAGTGTAGTGCCCCTCACTGGGTAGGGTGGTGTGAGGCCCCTGACATAAGGGGATCAGGACAGTCTAAAGCCCTGAGAGGAGGGTGCGAGGACCTTGGGGCCCAGAGCTGGGGCCAAAGAGCAGACGTAAGGAAAGGGACTGCTGTTTGTGGGAATGTTATCCTGGATGGGGTGGGACCAAAGTGCGACCTGGCCAAAGGGATGCTTTATGAGAAGAGGCAGATTACCATGGGACTCGAATGACCATTGGCAAGGGGCACTAGAGAGGAACGAGCTGCTGCACCATGCCCAGCCAGCGGTGTATGCTGGGGTGCTAATGCTTTGCCACTCTAAGGACCACATGGGCAACATGCGACCTCCCACATGGTCACACCGGGATGACACATACTGCATTAGTCATGTACTGACACAGGACTGAAAAGGTTTGGGGGTGGGGGTGTCAGACAGTGGTTGTGCCTGTATCTCCTCTGAGGCTAGGTCTACACTACAGGGTGGGGTCGACCTAAGATACGCAACTTCAGCTACGTGAATAGCGTAGCTGAAGTGGCGTATTTTAGGTCGACTTACCTGGCTGTGAGGACGGCGGCGAGTCGACCACTGCCATGCCGCCGTCGACTCCGCTTCCGCCTCTTGCAGCAGTGGATTTCCGGAGTCGACGGAAGAGCCATTGGGGATTGATTTTATCGCGTCTTCACTAGACGCGATAAGTCGTTCCCCAATAGATCGATTGCTACCCGCCGATTCGGCGGGTAGTGAAGACGTGCCCTGAGATTTGCTTGAACTTGTATCTCCTCTGAGCAGTTGGGATATTTCTCCTCCCCTGCCCCCTTGTAAACAATGTATCAATCCAGCAGAACTGCTGCCTGCTCATCCCAGCTTGAAATGTGCAATCAGCTTTGTGTGTGTGTTGGGGGGAGGCTGAAGCATTGAGATTGGAGCAGGGGCTGAGAGTTCCTTCTCCCAACCCCGAGCTCTTTACCATCAGAGAAGGCAGTGGAGCCAGGAAGCTGCGCCTGCTGCAGCACCCAGTTCATGGGACAGATCTGCCCACGGGGAAGCCTGTTAGCATCAGACTCATATCCCAGGAATTATGGAGGGTTGAGAACGTAATAACGGCCAC
Source organism: Malaclemys terrapin pileata (assembly GCF_027887155.1). Taxonomy (NCBI): domain Eukaryota; kingdom Metazoa; phylum Chordata; order Testudines; family Emydidae; genus Malaclemys; species Malaclemys terrapin. Next base: position 46,351,544 of record NC_071514.1, on the reverse strand, counting down.
ACTGGATCAGACCAGTGATCCATCCAGCCCAGTATCCTGTTTTCCAACAGTGGCCAATTGCCAGGTGCTTCAGAGGGAATGAACAGAACAGGACAATTTATTGAATGATCCATCCCGTCATCCACTCCCAGCTTCTGGCAGTTGGAGATTTAGGGGCACCCAGAGCATAGAGCTGGTCCCTGACCTTCTTGGCTAATAGCCATTGATGGACCTATCCTCCATGAACATATCTAATTCTTTTTTTAACCCGGTTATACTTTTTGCCTTCACAACATCCCCTGTCAATGAGTTCCACAGGTTGACTGTGTGTTGTGTAAAGAAGTACTTCCTTTTGTTTGTTTTAAACCATCTGCCTATTAATTTAATTGGGTGACCTCTAGTTCTTGTGTTATGTGAAGGGGTAAATAACACTTCCTTATTTACTTTCTCCACACTATTCATGATTTTATAAACCACTATCATGCCCTGCCTTAGTTGCCTCTTTAAGATGAACAGTGCCAGTCTTTTTAATCTCTCTTGGAAGCTGTTCCATACCCCTATTCATTTTTTGTTGCCCTTCTCTGCACTTCCCCTCCTTCCCCTATTCTAATACCTTTTTGAAGCTGAGGGGTCCAGAACTGCACACAGTATTCAAGATGTGGGTACCATGGATTTATATAATGGAAGTATAATATTTTCTGTTTTACTATCTATCCCTTTCCTAATGGTTCCTAACATTCTGTTAGCTTTTTTGACTGCCACTGCACACTGAGTGGCTGTTTTCAGAGAACTATCCACAATGATGCCAAGATCTCTTTCTTGAGTGGTAACAGCTAATTTAGACCCCATCATTCTATATGTATAGTTGGGATTATGTTTTCCAATGCGCAATACTTTGCATTTATCAACATTGAATTTCAGCTGCCATTTTGTTGCCCAGTCACCCAGTTTTGTGAGATCCCTTTGTAACTTTTCACAGTCTGCTTTGGACTTAATTATGTTGAGTAATTTTGTATCATTTGCAATCTTTTTCACCTCACTGTTTACCCCTTTATCCAGATCATTTATGAATATGTCAAACACCACTGGTCCCAGTATAAATCCCTGGGGGACCCCGTTATTTACCTGTCTCAATTGTGAAAAATGACAATTTATTCCTACCCTTTATTTCTTGTCTTTTAACCAGTTACTGATCCATGACAGGACCTTCATTCTTATCCCATGACAGCTTACTTTGTTTAAGAGCCTTTGAGGACTTTGTCAAATGCTTTCTGAAAGTTCAAGTACACTGTATCTTCTGAATCACCCTTGTCCACATACTCATTGACACCTCAAAGAATTCTAGTATATTGGTGAGGCATGGTTTCCCTTTACAAAAGCTGTGTTGGCTCTTCCCCAACATATCATGTTAATCTATGTATCTGATACTACAGTAAAAAACAGAATTTGCAATCAGTTTGCCCAGTACTGAAGTTAGGCTTACTGGCCTGGAATTGCCAGCGTCACCTCTGGAGCCTTTTAAAAAAATTAGTGTTACATTAGCTACCCTTCAGTCATCTGGTACAGTGGCTGATTTAATCAATAGATTACATACTACAATTAGTAGTTCTGCAGTTTCACATTTGAGTTCCTTCAGAACTCTTTGATGAATCCCATCTGGTCCTGGTGACTTATTACTGTTTAGTTTATCATTTTTTTCTAAAACCACATCTAATGACACCTCACTCTGGGACAGTTGCTCAGATTTGTCACCTAAAAAGAATGTCTCAAATGTGGGAATCTCTCTCAGATTCTCTGCAGTGAAGAGTGATGCAAAGAATTCATTTAGCTTCTCTGCAATGGCCTTGTCTTCCTTGAGTGCTCCTGTAACACCTCGACTGTCCGATAATATTTCTGCATCCTGTCCTGACGTGACATATTGGACTCAATAGGTGGACAGTTGAAATCCTCCATTATTATTGGGTTTGCTGTTTCTGTAGCATCTCCAATCTCTCCCTGAGCATTTCACAATCAGTTGGTGAGATAAACAAGCAAATATTTGGTGACCCTTCAGATCCAGTGCCTCGCCTGGCTGATATGGCTCTTGGCCTGTCTTTCTCCTCCTGTTGTGCTCCTAATTCCAAGGGACCTCTCCACATCTGGGCACTGAACCTCCACAGGGAGACACAGTACTCACTCAGCTCCCAGATGCTGGTCCCAGGATGCAGTGGGTTCAGTGGGACACTGGAATGGAGGCAGCCCCTGCTTGGGGTGCTCCAAAGTCCATCTCAGTCCCCCTCTGGCTGCATGTTCAAATGGTGGAGATCCCTTTATGACCACATTCTGTTTAACTGTGCCAAGGGCCCACACCCTGCAAGCTCTCCCAAGGTAGCTGCTCTGCACTGAGCCTATCCAGCTGCTGTGCAGCTAAATTGGATCGTCATTAAATTACCACCTAGGCTAATTAATCAATCCCATTGTTGTGGAGATGAATGGCACTTCTGCAACACTCACAGCTTCCATAAAAACACTCACAGAGTGACTGGAAACTTTTTCCTGTGTCAGTGTTTGTTATTGCCTCTAATAGGAATCTCACCCTTTTATTTGCTGTGGACAGAAGGAGTCCAGCTCCTAGCTCTTGGGGTCTATGATTCCCAGCAACAGAGGAACCCTTGTACAACCAGCAGGGTGCCTGTGCTGATTATCGAGTCAGATATTCCTTCGACTGGAGGAGGGGAGACAGTTCCCTATGGCAAGACACTTAGAGGTGGGTCGGGCATGTTACCTAGCAGCTCTGTGTTCTTAGGGAACCAGGGCACAGTACCCAGCCTGTCTGACTCATGAAAGACCCGCACCCCCGCAGCCTCTGCTTGAACCAAATCTGCATCAGAAGAAAAACTTACAAAAAGCAATGAAAAGGCAGTGGGAGAAACACCTAAACCCCTGGGATAAGGATGACAGGATTAAGGAAACTCCCCTAGCCTCATTTGCATCGAAGATGGGACAAGGAGGCATCTCCATTAGCATACAGAATGGAGAACAGAGATTCCAAGGCAAGAACCGCACGGAACTCTGGGACCAGAAAAGCAGGGAAGCACTGCATGATGGGGGATCTCTGCTCCAGCTGTTAATGAATCCACGCCTGCACACACCCAGCTCAGTAGTTATCAGACCAATTCTAGTAATAAATCCTTCATTGGTATCCAAAATAGTGAAGCTCCTTTATTGCATTGTGAGCTCCCTCCAAGGAACACTGCCCAGAGCCAGGAATGATCATGTCTAGCCTGAACAAAACAACTTTGGTATTCTCCCTAGTTTACACATAAACAAATCTAGTGTTCTCCCTTGAACCATTGTTGTTTCTCTGCAAAAACCCCTACCCATGCTCAAGTAAGTGTTCTGATGCCTGGATCCAAAATCTGCATCAGTTCCACTGGGACTTCACCTTCTCCTAACTGACTGTGCTGGCAGCTCTGCCTGTCTCCAGCACTCTGGACCCTCAGCTACTACCACCTGGGACCCCTGATCGATTCAAGCTTCATGGAGTGGTGAGAACCCATCACTCTCTCTCTCTCTCTCAGTATAGCCTTCTGACCCTGACTTGTGTGATCAGTTATAGTTTTGTAAACCTGACTTTTATAATCAAATTTAAGTTAGATTTAATATTTTAACTGTTTTGTTTGTTTGGCTGCCCTATGGTTATTACCTGGCAATAAATAACTTTCATGATTAAACTGGTTGCTTCTCTCCACCTCCCTGTGGGTGTTTTTTGGTTTCCTCATTTACTCTGCAGCAACACTCCTCATACCTAAGCTAAAAGATCCTTGCAGTGCCCAAAAATACTGTGGGGTTTGCTCATCAAGTGGGTTATTACCAGAACAATTGTAACATGAAAATTGGGATAGAGATGTGCTGAACCTGGGACATATGAGGGTGGCAGCTTGGAAGGGCTGCTCGACCCTGCCTGCTCAGTCATGCTCTGTTTGTGTGTGTGTGTGTGTGTGTGTTTATCTGATTCTGGAGCTGGAAGAACCCAGCCCTGGGTAACCTAGGTCCTGCAGGATAGCTCCATTGGGAGGGAACTTGCAGCAGGGAGAAGTAGAGCTCCGTATGAGAACACAAGTGACACAAACAGTACATTGATAGAATTACAGACCCCCCCACATCCAGAAGAGTAACCCTAATAAATGAGCATACCAAAAGTAACGGGCAAAGCTGGTAACAGGAAGGAGAGGTTGGTCAATCCTGCTCAATGGACTCCGGGCACCTCTTGAAATAGACCCTAATAGTTTGCCCAGTTGCAGAAGGGTTGGTGTCTTGAATGGAGAATGAAGCTTGTCTACACTTGAAATGCTACAGCAGCACAGAATGTAGCTACTGCCTACACTCATGTTCTCCCATTGGTGTAGCTAATCCAACTCCAAGAGATGGTAGGTAGGTTGACAGAAGAACACTTTCGTCGACCTAGCACTGTCTACATCAGGGGTTAGGTCAGCTTAACTATGTTGCTCTGGGGCATGGCAACGTAGCTGGGTCGACCTAACTCTTTAGACTCCAAAGTTTAGAGCATTAACTTGGTAGCTGGGTCTAAGTCCTTCCTCTGAGCTTGACCAGATTACTGGGGCTGAGATCCTCAAAGGTATATAAGCACCTAACTCTCATTGAAATCAAGATGAGTAGGTGCATAAATGCCTTTTTGAGGGTCTGGGCCTTCGTCTCTCTGACTCGGTTTCCCCTTGTACAGTGGGGATACTAGCTCTGCCCTGCCGCTTGGGGTGTTGTGAAGACAGATGCATTGATGATTGGAGGGCCTCTACTTAGTAAGATGGGTGTATACCATGTTTCGGCCCTTTTAATGTTTGAAAACTGAAATAAAACAACAGTTTGATTCAAAACAAAGCTGCCCATTTTGGGTGGAGGGGGACCCCAAAAGTCCAGTTTCAAACCAAGTGAACCCTTCTTTTTGTTTTGTTTGAAATGTTCTCCTGGAAAATATTTACCATTTGTTTGACTGGCCCTAACTGGGTCCCACTGAGCAAAAGACAAGAGCAACATAGGCTATGTCAACACTGCAGACAGAGGGGTGATTGCAGCTGCAGGAGGCATACCCAGGCTAGTGTTACTCTAGCTAATACAGCTAAAAATGGCAGAGAGGTGCAGTGGCATGGACCTGGCTCAGGCTAGGAATGCAAATTCATGTATTCTGAGTCCCAGCTGGGTTTGTACAGCTCATGCTGCCGTGTCTTCACTGCTGTTTTTAGCTGCATTAGCTAAATTAAAGCTAGCACAGGTATAGGTATGTCTAGTTGGTAGCCGGTATCAAGTGGAGTGCCCCAGGGGTCGGTCCTGGGGCCGGTTTTGTTCAACATCTTTATTAATGATCTGGATGATGGGATGAATTGCACATTCAGCAAGTTCTCAGATGACACTAAGCTGGTGGGAGAGGTAGATACGCTGGAGGGTAGGGATAGGGTCCAGAGTGACCTAGACAAATTAGAGGATTGGGCCAAAAAAAACCTGATGAGGTTCAACAAGGACAAGTGCAGAGTCCTGCACTTAGGACAGAAGAATCCCATGCACAGCTACAGGCTGTGGACTGACTGGCTAAGCAGCAGTTCTGCAGAAAAGGACCTGGGGATTACAGTGGACGAGAAGCTGGATATGAGTCAGCAGTGTGCCCTTGTAAAAAGCAACAGAGAGTCTTGTGGCACCTTTAAGACTAACAGATGTATTGGAACATAAGCTTTTGTGGGTGAATGCCCACTTCGTCGGATGCAACGACGAAGTGGGCATTCACCCACGAAAGCTTATGCTCCAATACATCTGTTAGTCTTAAAGGTGCCACAAGACTCTCTGTTGCTTTTTACAGATCCAGACTAACACGGCTACCCCTCTGATACTTGACAGTGTGCCCTTGTTGCCAAGAAGGCTAACCGCATATTGGGCTACATTAGTAGGTGCCTTGCCAGCAAATCGAGGGAAGTGATTATTCCCCTCTATTCGGCACTGGTGAGGCCACATCTGGAGTATTGTGTCCAGTTTTGGGGGCTCCTCCTACAGAAAGGATGTGGACAAATTGGAGAGAGTCCAGTGGCGGGCAATGAAAATTATCAGGGGGCTGGAACACATGACTTACAAGGAGAGACTGAGGGAACTCTTGTTTAGTCTTCAGATGACAAGAGTAAGGGGGGATTTGATAGCAGCCTTCAACTACCTGAAGGGAGCTTCCAAAGAGGATGGAGCTCAGCTGTTCTCAGTGGTGGCAGATGACAGAACATGAAGCAATGGTCTCAAGTTGCAGTGGCGGGAGGTCTAGGTTGGATATTAGGAAACACTATTTCACTAGGAGTGTGGTGAAGCACAGGAATGAATTACCTAGGGAGGCGGTGGAATCTTCATCCTTAGAGATTTTTAAGGACCGGCTTGACAAAGCCCTGGCTGGGATGATTTAGTTGGGGTTGGTCCTGCTTTGAGCAGGGGCTTGGACTAGATGATCTCCTGAGGTCTCTTCCAACCCTGATCTTCTATGATTCAGTTGGTCAGTTTGACCGTGTGCTTGATTGCTTGCTTGTTTGTTTGAAAAGTGTGAATTGGGAGTGCTTTGTTCCAGCTGGGCCTTGAGTGGGCCTGACTGGTATATAAGGGCAGTCAGCAGCGAACCAGCTGAGCGGCGAACAGCAGAGGCTAACAGCGGGAGTTTGCCTGGGAGTTCGCGTGGGGAGAGCGCACTGAGGCTTTCATCTGCAGGTTTCTCCGAGTAGTTCCTGCAACAGTTGAGGAAGCTCCTAAGAGGACGGTGATATGGAAGGTGAGCGATCAGCTGTTGTAACCTGCACAGGTTGTGCCATGTTTGTCTTTCTTCCGCAGGACAGAAGCGACTTTGTCTGCACAAAATGCAAGCTGGTCTCCATATTGGAGGAGAAGGTTCGAGGGCTGGAGAAACAAGTATCAACTCTGCGTTGCATAAGGGAAAATGAAGATTTCCTGGACAGACGTCAGGAGATGCTTCTACGGCCACAATGTTCTGAAGATTCAGAGCAGGCGCAGCAGGGACAGAAGGATTGTGAGGAGGTTTGGCAGCATGTGACCTCCAGAAGAAGAAAGAGGAGCGTCCATGCACCAGCAATGGAGATACAGGTGAGGAATCGTTTCCATGTTCTCTCTACAGGTGCTAATGCGGAGAGTGGACTAGATGGCCCATCTGAGGGAAGGGAGCAGAAGGAGACTCCACCGATTGGAAGGCAAAAGATGCACTGTCCTAGGGATGGGGGTTCCACGACCACCACTCCCAAGAGGAGGAGGAGGGTGGTGGTGGTCGGGGACTCCCTCCTCAGGGGGACTGAGTCATCTATCTGCCGCCCTGACCGGGAAAACCGAGAGGTCTGCTGCTTGCCAGGAGCTAGGATACACGATGTGACGGAGAGACTGCCGAGACTCATCAAGCCCTCGGATCGCTACCCCTTCCTGCTTCTCCACGTGGGCACCAATGATACTGCCAAGAATGACCTTGAGCGGATCACTGCAGACTACGTGGCTCTGGGAAGAAGGATAAAGGAGTTTGAGGCGCAAGTGGTGTTCTCGTCCATCCTCCCTGTGCAAGGAAAAGGCCGGGGTAGAGACCGTCGAATCGTGGAAGTCAACGAGTGGCTACGCAGGTGGTGTCGGAGAGAAGGCTTTGGATTCTTCGACCATGGGATGGTCTTCCAAGAAGAAGGAGTGCTAGGCAGAGACGGGCTCCACCTAACGAAGAGAGGGAAGAGCATCTTCGCCAGCAGGCTGGCTAACCTAGTGAGGAGGGCTTTAAACTAGGTTCACCGGGGGAAGGAGACCAAAGCCCTGAGGTAAGTGGGGAAATGGGATCCTGGGAGGAAGCACAAGCAGGAGAGCGCAACAGGGGAGGACTCCTGTCTCATGCTGAGAAAGAGGGACGATCGTTGAGTTATCTTAAGTGCCTATACACAAATGCAAGAAGCCTGGGAAACAAGCAGGGAGAACTGGAAGTCCTGGCACAGTCAGGGAACTATGATGTGATTGGAATAACAGAGACTTGGTGGGATAACTCACATGACTGGAGTACTGTCATGGATGGATATAAACTGTTCAGGAAGGACAGGCAGGGCAGAAAAGGTGGGGGAGTTGCGTTGTATGTAAGAGAGGAGTGTGACTGCTCAGAGCTCCGGTATGATACTGCAGAAAAACCTGAGAGTCTCTGGATAAAGTTGAGAAGTGTGAGCAACAAGGGTGATGTCGTGGTCGGAGTCTGCTATAGACCACCAGACCAGGGGGACGAGGTGGACGAGGCTTTCTTCTGGCAACTAGCAGAAGTTGCTAGATCACAGGCCCTGGTTCTCATGGGAGACTTTAATCACCCTGATATCTGCTGGGAGAGCAATACAGCGGTGCACAGGCAATCCAGGAAATTTTTGGAAAGTGTAGGGGACAATTTCCTGGTGCAAGTGCTGGAGGAACCAACTAGGGGCAAAGCTTTTCTTGACCTGCTGCTCACAAACAGGGAAGAACTAGTAGGGGAAGCAAAAGTGGATGGGAACCTGGGAGGCAGTGACCATGAGATGGTCGAGTTCAGGATCCTGACACAAGGAAGAAAGGAGAGCAGCAGAATACGGACATTGGACTTCAGAAAAGCAGACTTTGACTCCCTCAGGGAACAGATGGGCAGGATCCCCTGGGAGAATAACATGAAGGGCAAAGGGGTCCAGGAGAGCTGGCTGTATTTTAAAGAATCCTTATTGAGGTTGCAGGAACAAACCATCCCGATGTGTAGAAAGAATAGTAAATATGGCAGGCGACCAGCTTGGCTAAACAGTGTAATCCTTGCTGATCTTAAACGCAAAAAAGAGGCTTATAAGGAGTGGAAGATTGGACAAATGACCAGGGAGGAGTATAAAAATATTGCTCAGGCGTGCAGGAGTGAAATCAGGAAGGCCAAATCACTCTTGGAGTTGCAGTTAGCAAGAGATGTTAAGAGTAACAAGAAGGGTTTCTTCAGGTATGTTAGCAACAAGAAGAAAATCAAGGAAAGTGTGGGCCCCTTACTGAATGAGGGAGGCAACCTAGTGACCGAGGATGTGGAAAAAGCTAATGTACTCAATGATTTTTTTGCCTCTGTCTTCACGCACAAGGTCAGCTCCCAGATTGCTGCACTGGGCAGTACAGCATGGGGAGAAGGTGGCCAACCCTCTGTGGAGAAAGAAGTGGTTCGGGACTATTTAGAAAAACTGGACGTGCACAAGTCCATGGGGCCGGATGCGCTGCATCCGAGGGTGCTAAAGGAGTTGGCGGGTGAGATTGCAGAGCCATTAGCCATTATTTTTGAAAACTCATGGCGATCGGGGGAGGTCCCAGATGACTGGAAAAAGGCTAATGTAGTGCCCATCTTTAAAAAAGGGAAGAAGGAGGATCCGGGGAACTACAGGCCAGTCAGCCTCACCTCAGTCCCTGGAAAAATCATGGAGCAGGTCCTCAAGGAATCAGTTATGAAACATTTAGAGGAGAGGAAAGTGATCAGGAACAGTCAGCATGGATTCACGAAGGGGAAGTTGTGCCTGACTAACCTAATTGCCTTCTATGATGAGATAACTGGCTCTGTGGATGAGGGGAAAGCAGTGGATGTGTTATTTCTTGACTTTAGCAAAGCTTTTGATACTGTCTCCCACAGTATTCTTGCCGCCAAGTTAAAGAAGTATGGGCTGGATGAATGGACTGTAAGGTGGATAGAAAGCTGGCTAGATCGTCGGGCTCAACGGGTAGTGATCAATGGCTCCATGTCTAGTTGGCAGCCGGTTTCAAGTGGAGTGCCCCAAGGGTCGGTCCTGGGGCCGGTTTTGTTTAATATCTTTATTAATGATCTGGAGGATGGTGTGGACTGCACTCTCAGCAAGTTTGCAGATGACACTAAACTAGGAGGCGTGGTAGATACACTAGAGGGTAGGGATCGGATACAGAGGGACCTAGACAAATTAGAGGATTGGGCAGAAAAAAACCTGATGAGGTTCAACAAGGACAAGTGCAGAGTCCTGCACTTAGGACGGAAGAATCCCATGCACTGCTACAGACTAGGGACCGAATGGCTAGGTAGCAGTTCTGCTGAAAAGGACCTAGGGGTCACAGTGGACGAGAAGCTGGATATGAGTCAACAGTGTGCTCTTGTTGCCAAGAAGGCTAACGGCATTTTGGGCTGTATAAGTAGGGGCATTGCCAGCAGATCGAGGAACGTGATCGTTCCCCTTTATTCGACATTGGTGAGGCCTCATCTGGAATACTGTGTCCAGTTTTGGTCCCCACACTACAAGAAGGATGTGGAAAAATTGGAAAGAGTCCAGCGGAGGGCAACAAAAATGATTAGGGGTCTGGAGCACATGACTTATGAGGAGAGGCTGAGAGAACTGGGATTGTTTAGTCTCCAGAAGAGAAGAATGAGGGGGGATTTGATAGCAGCCTTCAACTACCTGAAGGGGGGTTCCAAAGAGGATGGAGCTCGGCTGTTCTCAGTGGTGGCAGATGACAGAACAAGGAGCAATGGTCTCAAGCTGCAGTGGGGGAGGTCCAGGTTGGATATCAGGAAAAACTATTTCACTAGGAGGGTGGTGAAACACTGGAATGCGTTACCTAGGGAGGTGGTGGAGTCTCCTTCCTTGGAGGTTTTTAAGGCCCGGCTTGACAAAGCCCTGGCTGGGATGATTTAGCTGGGAATTGGTCCTGCTTTGAGCAGGGGGTTGGACTAGATGACCTCTTGAGGTCCCTTCCAACTCTGATATTCTATGATTCTATGATTCTATGTCTATCCAACCCCGATTGGGGTCAAATCTCCGATTGTTGTGTAGACATGTCAGCAGTATGCCTGCCTCTACCTGCGCCTGGGAGCAAGTGTCAGATGCGAAACACAGTGTTGCTGACTCACTGTGCCAGATGCAGTGTAGCCAACTACCACTAACTGCAATTTTTCTGAGGGGATGTTTTTGCTGTCAGGAAATGACACTTCCTTCAGGAATGTGTCAATTTCAATGATGTTTGGGGGGGCGGGGGAATGAAACCAAGCATTTCTATGAGATCCTTATTGGAACACTTTGATTTTTCATTTTGAAATTACCTTTCATTTCCCAATTTGTTTTGTTGTCTGTTTATATTCTAAACTAGAGTGAAAATTTTATAAATCAAAACCAGAAGAGAACACTTAGCTCTTTATCAAAATGGATTTTTCCAAAAAATTTATAGGGAATTTTAAAAACGTTCATTTTTGTTCTGATCTGGAACAAACATGTCTAAAATCAACATTTTTTCCCAAAATGAATTCTGAGTTTTAACCAGCTGTAATGGCAATATTTCATGTGGCTTTTTAAAGCCTCAGCTCCTCTAGTCATGTGATTACTTGGGACTCTCAGCTTTCTGTTAAACAGAGTAAGTTTCTAGCCCTCTTTGGGGGGGGGGGTAGGGGGAGGCTGGAAAATCTGAACCCTAAAATGTATTTGGCTTTAAAATCATCAGATTTATTTTTTAAACCTGATTTTGGGGTATGGTGCTGATGACTCTTATTTTAGTTTTTTTAAAACATGTGGGACTGACAATACTGGACATGCTGCTCACTATCAAATGGGAGCATCCCTTGGGGACTAGAAGAGAGCTAGGGAGCCAGTTTAGGCTGAGGTCTATGTTGTGTTGTTGATTTTCAGTGAGCAAATGCCCTGGAATGGAATGAGTTTGGATGCTAACTTGGGGGGGGGGTGCTCTGAGGACAGGGTAGGTGTAGGGGACTGTGCCTTTTACAGACCCAGCAGTGTTACATGCTAGACAGTGAGTGCTTTGGATCTATATGTCAGGCAGCCCTTGGGGAGGGTGTGATAAAAGTCTGTTGTCATGATGCAGAGGCATCTAATGCAGAGATGCAACCTGGGGAGCTCAAGCAGAGACTCAGCCCATTTAGGTGGGCTACAGACACTGGTTCATCAGCCAGCCTGCTGGCACAGGAAGTCCTTGGAAACCAGAACAGGATTTTCCCAGATCACATGAGTCACCCACAAAATGGCAGCTGGGTGCATTTGTCTTCCTGATGTTGGCTTCCTGTTTTTCCTTGGCACGTGAGGCAGCTGTGAGGTGTAAACACTTATGCCAAGTGAGGGACGGGGCAGCTGTCGAAAGTGTGAAGTTGAGTCTGCCAGGATTAGTTGGAGATCCAAAGATCCCAGGCTTTTAGGGCTGTCTGATCCCATGGGAGGGGGCAGGACCAAGAAACTGAAGCTAAGCTTGTAGAGTTTCCTGGTGGCCCTCTGCTCAGGTGGGCAGGGTTTTCTGGGACTATGAGTAGGAATCACAGCCTTAGCAGGCTGATCCACAGGGAAGACAGATCTCAGGGCCACGGAGGGTAGATCCCTCCACATTGATCCCCCTGCTGTGACACACATGCCCATGGGTGCCAGATAGGGTGACTAGGTGTCTGGTTTTCGACCGGGACACCAGGTCGAAAAGGGACCTAGCGGCTCCGGTCAGCACCGCCAACCGGGCAGTTAAAAGTCCGGTTGGCAGGGCTGCAGTGCTAAGGCAGAGTAGTCCCTACCTGGCCTGGGACACCGCGCTGTGCCCTGGAAGAAGCCAGCAGGTCTGGCTCCTAGGCAGGGGGACCACAGGGATCCATGTGCTGCCCCCGCCCCGAGCACCAGCTCAGCAGTCCCATTGGCAGTGCCTGTGGGCAAGAGCAGCACGCGGATCCTCCTGCCCCCACCCCCCGCCTACTAGCGCTGGACCTTCTGGCCACTTCTGGTGCGCGTGCAACGTGGTGTCAGGAGAGGCAGGCAGCCTGCCTTAGCCCCACCACTGTGTCGCTGATCGGGAGCCGTGCGAGGTAAGCCAGAGCCCCAACCCCCTGCCCCAGCCCTCAGCCCCCCAAACCTGGAACCCCCTCCTGCACCCCAAAGCCCTCATCCCTGGCCCCACCCCAGAGCCTGCCCCCCCAGCCCAGAACCCTCACACCCCCTGCACCCCACCCCCCTGCTGCAGTCCTGAGCCCCCCCAACCCAGAGCCCCATTCTGTACCCCAACCCCCTCATCCCTCATCCCACCCCAGAGCTCGCACCCGCAGCCCAGAGCCCTCACTCTCCCTGCACCCCAACCCTCTGCCGCAGCCCAGAGCCCCCTCCCACACCCTGACCCCTCATCCCCGGCCTCACCCACTCCTGCACCCCAACCTCCTGCCTCAGCCCGCAGCCCCCTCCCACACTCTGAATCCCTTAGCCCCACCCCCCAGCCTGGAGCACCCTCCTGCACCCCAAACCCCTCATCCCTGGCCCCACCCCAGAGCCCACAACCCCAGCCCAGAGCCCATACCCTCTCCCACACCCCAAGCCCCTGTCCCAGCCCGGTGAAAGTGAGTGAGGGTAGGGGAGAGCGAGTCACCGAGAGGGGGAATGTAGTGAGTGGGGGGGCCGGGGCCTCAGGAAAGGGGTAGGGGTAGGGTATTTGGTTTTGTGCAATTAGAAAGTTGGCAAGCCTAGTGCCAGCTGGCCAAGGGGCCACAGTTCTGTAACTCCTAACAAGCCTGAAAAACTCACTACACCTAGCACCCTGCTTTCACAGTATTTATCTCTGTTGATGATGTCATGTGAGGTCTCTAATAAAAGCTTATATCCTACTGATCCTCAAACCATTGCAAGCTGTATTCAGGGAGGGTATTTAAGTAGATGTATAGACAAGACATTTTGAAGCCTGTTTCCAAGGCAGAGCTGACAGGTGGGCTTTGGATCAGGCAAAGGACATTGATTCACCTGTTGGCCATGTACATTAAGCATTGTAAGCCACCCCAAGAGGACCCGCACTTATACAGAGGCATATTTGGTTAGATTTCTGTTGCATCTGTGTCCACACTTTACACACTCCTGCAGTCATCTTTGTACAAAGTACATCTTGTCAGATGTCCTATAAAAACTCAGAATTTGTTGATCAATAATACCATGGCAAAATACAGCATTATTGTGAAGTTACAAACATACACTAGGATCAGGACTAAAAGTATGTTTGCCAGAGAAGTCTGGGGAATGGCCAAACCAGTTCCTCAGAGACAAAGCCCAACCTGTGCCTCAGCCATGTGTAAACAAGGCTGATGGGCCGTTTACCTGCTAAGGAGAGGGGACAGGGCAAAAATCTATATCTTAACAAGGAAACGGTATGGAGCTTCCTTCCACACAGTCTGCCTGCAGCCTGCCTGTCACCATGCTCCCAGTTGGAAATGCTTCTCAAAGAGGGGACAGGACTATAAAAAGAAGGGGCATTCCCTCCTCCTCCCTCTCTCTCTGTCCACTGATTCACTTCGCAAGAAGGGACAAAGGCAACAGCCATTAACCAGAAGAAGGGGTCCTGGTCTAAGGAGTTTGGCCTGTAAGACTGTTGAGAGCATGTGGTGATAAATTTTGCTTTGAATTTAACATAGTTTGTTCAGTTAGACACTAGTTGCATTTTATCTTGTAGCCATTTCTGGCTTTTATGCCTTGTTACTTGTACTCACTTAAAATCTCTCTTTGTAGTTAATACACTTGCTTTATTGTTTTATCTAAACCAGTGTGTTTGTTAGGGAAACTCCATTTGGGGTAACAAGATATGTGTGTATCATTTCAATTAATAAAATGATGGACTGTATATGAGCTTGTATTGTCCAGGAGGGGGCTGGGCAGTACAAGATGTACATTGCTGGGGGCAAATCTAGGACTGGGAGAGTGTTGAGGTCACCCTGCAGTACAACTAAGGCTGGTGAGAGCCATAGTGTGGCTGGCTGACTGCAGCACATGCAGACATAGCTGGGAGTGACTTGCATGATGGAGGCTGTTTGTGAGCAGTCCAGACTGGAGGTTACAGCAACAAAGCAGTGTAAAGGGCACCCCAGGTTAGAGGGCAGGGATGATGCAGCTACTAACTAGTCTGGATTGTGCCCTGGATATGTCACAACAACACAGGGAAAAAATAAATTACCCAAGAGGGTTAGCCTGGCTGTGTGCAAAACAATCCCACAGGGCAGGGGGTTAAACAGAAGGCTCCTTCACTGAGGAAGCAAAAGGTGCCATGCTTTTTGTATTCATGACTGTGGGCTCCCTGGCCTTGTTGGGAGATAAACTACATAACATTAACAGGCTAACAACCTTGTCTGAAGTTGAGTCTCCAGGAAGCATGTTACACTTGATTTTATATGGAACCATTTCTGTCTCCATTATTGTCTTTACTCCTTAGCTCTGAAATCGTAGCCTCTGATAATAAACCTGTGCTTGTTTTTACTATACATACATCTCAGTGCTGTGATGTTGCATTGGCGCTGATCCTCAGCTGAAGCAAATGAGGTGTGTGCACTGTTCCTTTGGGGACTGCTTACCTGGTTATTTCTGTGAGTGTCCAGCGGTTCAGTACTGAACTCTGCAGGGGAAGGCTTCAGGAGAGCTCAGGGATTGGAATGCACCTATTGTTAACCTGCCAGGCAAAGTAAGGGCTGGCACAGCTCTGAACAGAGTTCACAGACTGGTGGGGTCAGGGAGCTCATACCCATTTAAGCACCAGCAAGTCTTCCTCTCACAGTCTTGTGATCCATTCTCAGGGTTCCCACCTGGCAGCATGGTCTCTTCAGGAGTGGTAGTTGTGTTCCCATTAACTAGGTCCCCTGGAGTTGTAGGACTGAAGTACAGGAGATAGTCCCTGGCTCCAGCCCTTCCTGCACCCATGCATGGAGGGAAATTCTCTCCCATCGCTATGGCACTACAGCAGAGGAGCTTCTGTGGGGTGCAGGGAAGGGGGAGCAATGTTGTGATATTGAGGCTTCCCTACCAGCTGGCTCTCAGGTGTCACCTCTCTCAAAGCAGAGGGTGTTCATAGACTTTAAGGTCAGACGGGACCATCGTGATCATCTAGTCTGATCTCTGGCACATCGCAGGCCACACAACCTCTCCCCCCCATACATACGCCTGTAATAGGACTAGAACCAATTAGTTACTGAAGTCTTCATATGATGACTTAATGACTTCAAGTTACAGAGAATCCACCATTTATACTTGTTTAAACCTGCAAGTGACCCATGCCACATGCTGCAGAGGAAGACAAAAAAACCACAAGGTCTCTGCCAATTTGACTTGGGGCAAAATTCCTCCAGACTCCAAATATGGTCCATTTGACCTTGAGCGGGTGGGTAAGATGCCCAGTCAGACACCTGGGAAAGAATTCACTTTAGTAACTCAGAACCCTTCCCATCTAGTGTGACATCTCTGACCATTTAGGGATATTTGCTACTGGCAGTCGCTGATGGGCCACATGCCATTGTAGGCAATCTAATCATACCATCCCCTCCATAACATTATCAAACTCAGTCTTGAAGACAGTGAGATTCTTTGCCCCCACTGCTCCCCTTGGCAGGATGTTCCAGAATTTTGTTTCACTGATGGTTAGAAACCTTCATGTAGTTTCAAGCCTAAACTTGTTGATGTCCAGTTTACATCCATTTGTTCTTGTGCCAACATTGGCGCTTAACTTAAATACAGGGACGGAGAGGAGTTATTTATCCCTGTGATGTATTTATAGAGAGCAATCAGAGCTCCCCTCAGCCTTTGTTTGGTTAGGCTAAACAAGCCAAATTCTTTGAGTCTTCTCTTGTAAGGCAGGTTCTTCATTCCTCTGATTATCCTCCTGGCCCTTCTCTGCCCTGTTCCCTGGTCTGAATTAATCTTTTTTAAACATGCAATATCAGAACTGTATGAGGTCTCACCTGTGCCTTGTATAATAGCAATAACACTTCCCTGTCTCTGCTGGAAATACCTCGCCTGATGCATCCTAGGATTGCATTAGCCTTTCCCATGGCTACATCTCATTGGCATCTCATAGCCATCCCATGATCAACCAATATACTCAGGTCTTTCTCCTCCGCTGTCACTTCCAACTGGTAAGGCCCCAGCTTATAGCAAAAAATCTTATTTTATTCCCTAAATGCATGACTTTGCACTATTAACTCTCATCCCATTTCTATGACTCCAGTTTTCAAAGTCATTCAGATCTTTTTGTATGATATCCCAGTCCTCCTCCATTTTGGCCTACCTCCCAACTCTGTCATCAGCAGATTTTATTAGCACACTCCTACTTTTTGTGCAAAGGTCATGAATGAAAATGTTAAATAAAATTGGTCCCAAGACCAATCCCTGAGGAACACCACTAGTAACCTCCCTCCAGCCTGACTGTTCACCTTTTACAGTGTGACCTGTTGTAGTCTCCCCTTTAAGTAGTTCTTTATCCACCTTTCAGCTCTCAGATTAATTGCCATATTTTCCAACTTAACTAATAATTTCCCACATGGAACTGTATCAAATGCCTTCCTGAAATCCAGGTAGATTATATCTACTGCATATCCTTTGTCTAACAAATCAGTTATCCTCTCAAAGAAAGAGTTCAGGTTGGTCTGACACAATCGACCCTTTGTAAAACCGTGTTGTATTTTATCCCAATTACTGTTTACCTTTATGTCCTTAACTACTTTATCTTCCAACATTTTTTCCACTAAGCAATTCTCTGACCATTAGTTAATACAAGGGATTATGTCTGCTCGTCTCTGGGCCCAGCCAGAAGAGGGTGACATCACATACAGATGAGCAGTTCATATTCCATCCAGTAGAGGGCAGTAGCATGCAGACATAGCCGGCAGGCAGTACAGGTGTCATTGGAAAAATGGATTTTGAGGGGGAAATGGCCTTTTTCCCCAAGGGGACATTTCTCCAGAAAACATTCAATTTTTTTAACCAAAAACCAACATGTTCTACCCCACACACACATACACACACACACACAACCACTTTCTCTCCATTTTTCCTCCCACCCTTTTCCAGTAGCAAACTACAAAGAAGGGGGGAGGGGGGAACACACCAGGAGAAATGGAGAAAAAGGACAAGAAAAATAAAAAATAGGAAATTTCCACCAAAACTTAAAAAAAAATTCCTAAACTCCCCCTGCCTCCTCCCCACACCCGGAAACTACCTTACCATTTCTTGCAGCCACTGTGCCTTTGTAAAGAACACCACCTGTGGTGCTTTTCTGGGGAGGGGGGCATGTCAGCCCAGCTCTGTAACTAACATTCCACCAACAGAGAGATTCACAAGCCACCCTTTTTTCAGCCACTGTCTTACACTCTGGACAGACACAGGTCATTTTAACTCTTGTAAAAGATGTTCCATGCATCAGGATGGAGAGGCATGACTAGGAACCATGCTCCATTGGTACCTAGACAGGGGAAGGAGAGAGAATGAGCAGCAGGCATTTAGGTTGGGCTTTATTATGACGATTACAGTAGCATAGCAGGACCCCACTGTGCTGGGTGTTGCACATAGACCCATAGATTGTAATGTCAGAAGGGCCCATCATGATCATCTACTCTGACCTCATGCCCTTTGCAGGCCACAGAACCTCACCCACCCACTCCTGTAACAGACCCCTAACCTCTGGCTGAGGTACTGAAGTCCTCAGATTAGAGAGATTTCAGTCCCTGCCCTGAAGAGCTCAGAATCTCAGTAGACAAGGCAGAGCATGGTCGGGAGGAACCTGAGGAGAATTGACTTGGCTGAGGTCACACAGCTGGTTGGTGGCAGATAGAGAGCTTGGGCATTGGGGGTCATAGTTCTGGGCCCTGCGCACTATATCACACTGCCTCCTGCAGGAGCCATACAGGTGAAGGCCTTGCCATTGGTAGTCCCCAGGTGATCCTCACTCTTGTACTGGAAGGTGATGCCAGGTGAGTGCTAGGCACAGACCTCTGTGCAGTGGAGGCATCCTGGGCACCTTACACACCCCTGTCCACGTGTGCAAGTTAAATAAACCACCAGCAGCACATGTGTGTTCAAGGAGAGACACCAACGTACGAGCCTCACCTCCTAGGCACAAGTCCTTCCCTACCCCTGGGCCTCGGTCTCCAAACACATCAACCCCTTGTAGGGTCCTCTGAGAGCTGCTCTTCCTGTCTTCTACTGCTTGGCTATCCAGCCTCTCCCAGGCGCTAGAAGGTAATGCTGCCTTGGCACATGCCCTAGGCCAGTATACTGCACCCCTCTCATTCCCCTAGTCAGTGCTTAGTGTTATCCTCCCAAACTAACTGAAAAACACTGGGCAGTGGCAATCAATCTCCTTCTCACTCACGCCTACCCTTCCTCCTCCCTTTTCATTGAATCATAGAAGATTAGGGTTGGAAGAGACCTCAGGAGGTCATCTAGTCCAATCCCCTGCTCTCCCCAAGCTGCTGCATATCCATCCAGGATCTGCTAACGCTTAACAGGCTGCAGCACCCTTCCCTTGTCACACCCTACAAAAGGAATCTTGCACTGGCTGGATCTGTGGCTTTGGGACACTAAAGCTACCCTGATGGAGTGGAGAATCTGCCTCCCTCCACCTGTCCCCAGTGAACACATCTGCGTTTTTACCCTCTCACTAGTGCTTTCAGACAATGCATTAGCTGCGTTCAGCTGGCTTCCACATGTCCTTTCTCTGGCATGGCCATTCAAATTCAGAATGAATTTTGCAGAAGCTAGCATAAAATCCGATCTGTGCCAGCGCAATTACAGAATGCGCCAGAACCTAGTGTTCTGTGGCTGGGAGGCTGACAAGGATGAGTCTGTGGGGAAAGAAAATAATTGAAAGAATACAATTAGACTTAACATTTACCCCACCCACGCACCCGTGACCCAGTGGGATTTATATGAGGAAAGCTAGTGAGGAGATCAGTGATTTCCCTACACCCACCCTGAATTTTCCCAACACCTCCCCTCCCCCCAGTTTTGTGAACTAGTTACATGCCAATTTAGTGACTGTCTGGAAATTTGAATTGAAATTGAACCATTAATACACACTTTAAAAGCATATACAGTGTATGATAAAATACATGTATCTGAAAAAGTATAATAGATTTGAAAATTATGAACATAGACTAGCTTCCTTATACAGCTGTTGTTTTTTATGACAATGTCAGTGCATTCATTTCGGTGATGGCCAACCTAATAATTTCAAATGATGATTTGTAAGTGAAGTCTCAGGCCTTGGCTACACTGGCGCTGTACAGTGCTGCAACTTGCTGCACTCAGAGGTGTGGAAACGCACCCCCCCCCCGCCCCGAGCGCAGCGAGTGCAGCGCTGTAAAGTGCTGGTGTAATCAGAGCCTGCAGCACTGCACGCTCGCTCGCAGCACTGCAAGCTATTCCCCTCGGAGAGGTGGAGTACATACAGCGCTGCGAGAGAGCTCTCGCAGCGCTGGCGGCGCGACTACACTCGCGCTTCACAGCGCTGCTGTGGCAGCACTGGGAAGTCCCGAGTATAGCCAAGGCCTCAATGAGCTCTCCCTGACAGCTAGTGATGAGCTGGGGCTGGAGGGAAAGGCTTCAGAACCAGATTGTATTTACATTCATACCTAATCTACCTAGGTATCCAGCAAACAGAGCTGTGTTGCCCAAGTGATAGATTTTTTAAATTAAATTAAATTAAATTAATGGAGATATCCCATCTCCTAGAACTGGAAGGGACCTTGAAAGGTCATGGAGCCAGCCCCCTGCCTTCACTAGCAGGACCAAGTACTGATTTTGCCCCAGATCCCTAAGTGGCCCCCTCAAGGACTGAACTCACAACCCTGGGTTTAGCAGGCCAATGCTCAAACCACTGTCCGTGTACTTTACTTTTTCAGATGGCTTAACAAGCACTTCTTGTCTTCTTCATTTAGGGAGTTAATATAAGTGCCCTAATTAGTCCGCTTCTGAACTGAAGTCTTTGCTTCTTCCAGTACGTTTTCAATGGCAATCTCTCTGATTAAACCAAGTGTAGCGTCCAGTGCTGGACAGAGATCTACTACTGTTGTAGCAGATGCCTGGATGGCATTGTATAATGACCCAAGTTGTTTCAACAGTAGACTTACAAGAGAGAATGGCGATGGTGTTCTCTGAACTTAGTAGCAAAAGTAATCCACCAGCCTCACTACTTACATCCATCCCATCTTAGTAGATACTTTCCAAAGCTAATAATAATGTTGCAGTAATTTTAAGACAACAGCCAAGGATCATTCATGAGAAAGCCAGTGGATTTTCCCAGGTTGGGCTAATTTGAACTTCTGTCCCAATGTATCGTCTATATTTTCCAAGACGTTCAGTCCTTTTGGACTCTTGCTGAAAAAGAGCATAATGAAGACATTAAATGTATAGCTTTTTTTAAGCTACCCTTTTGAAGATTCTGCAACTTGTACTAGTGCTAGTTGGAGTAGATGGCCTCTGCAGTGTGTATTGGAGAGATTAGAGTTACACTTTTCTCTGAGCAAAGCTTGTACTCCACTATGTCTTCCCTAGAAGTTTGCAGCTCCATCAAATGCACAAGCAGCCATCTGCTAACTCTTCTAAGATGTGGGTTGTCAGAGATGCAGCCGATGTGTCTTCTATAACCTGAACACCTAGAAATTCATCTACTGACTTATCACTGATATCAAGATAACATAGGCAGTGACTTACTACTTGATACCCATTTTCATCCATGCATTTATCAGCCATGTATGCACATTTTCTGAATGCAGTGAGAGAGTTCTTCACTTTTTCAAGTGCTGAGTCTTTCTCTGTTATACTGCATGCTTCTAACCAGTCAGTTGAGTTTCTTGCAGAAAGATAGCGAGCATTTTCTGGTTTTGATCAGAACCAGTGTCCAACTTCCAGATTAACAATAGACAACGCACTTAATATTGGCCTCCAGTTTGTGGTGTATGGTATCTCTTGGTTAAAGAGAAAGTATATTGTGACAGCCATGTTTGTCCGCATAAAATGTGTTGTGTCTTAGCCTCTGGAAGTGGAGCGGGCAGGCAGGAAGCCACCTTAACCCCATTGCACTACCAGTGGTGGAAGCGGGGGCCCCAGGCCCTTTTAAATTGCCCAGGTGTGGCAGGCGGGACCAGGGGGGATGCTCCGGGGGAGGCACGGGGGGCAGCAGGCGGGGCCAGGGGAGAGACCCGGCCCCAAACTTTGGTAGAGCTGGGCCCCCATGCTCTCATATTGGTGGAGCACGGGCACCACGGGCCCATACAACTTGCTGCCCCTGAGGACATACTGCCTCCCTGACTATTGTCTTGACAGAATAATTAAGATTGCTCCAAACTCTGGTTTTAATATGGCCATATGTTTCTGAAATATTCATCCTTTTAAGTGGAATTTTTCCATCCTTGGTTCTTTCTTGCAGTTGACTGTTTCTGGCAATGTTCAACAAATTCCTTTGGCCATTATTTCTGAGTTATGGGAAGGTGAAAGCAATACACTTTTCCCAACTAGAAAACCTCCTAGCCTGAGCAGAACCCAGGGTAGCTGACGTCTGGTGGGCGAAATGTTGTATGTGCAGGGGCCTCCCTGAGGAATAGCATTTTGGCGTGGTTTGGAAAATACTGGTTTGATTTAATACAGGTGGTAGATTTGGAGCTTGTGTGCAGGGCATGAGCAGTGGATGTTTTTTAAGGAGAGGCATACATATATAGACATGATCCACAAACAGTGCATGGCAGATGCATCCACCAGAATTGCTAGCAAAGATGAAACACAAGGGCATTAGCACTAGAAGAACATGGATGCTTCCCCACTTGACCTGAAGGAGTAATTCTGTTAGCAGTAATAGCAGGTTGTTGTAGGTGCTGAACCAACCACTAGAGGGAGACACAACCACACCTAACAGGCCATTGTGTACTGTAAGGGACAGTTGGTGGGCCTCTGCAACTGTCCGCTACATCAGAGAAGCCAAGTATGGAATAGACATTATTTATTCCAATAGGGCTCATGATAGCCAAATGTGATCAGGGCCCCATTGTCTCTGTTCAGCACCCAGCACATAGAATGAGACATTATAAGCTCTGGGGCAGTAAAAGGCATTATCCTGGCTGGAGAATTTCACTATTTTGAAATTTTGGTTTTGCTGATTGATTCAGAATGAAAATGAAAAAAAATATTAAATTCTCCACGCAGCAGAACTTGAGCTCGGGCCCCAGGCCAGTCTGCCTGGCAAGCTGCCCAGAGCTTTGGACCCTAAAAGCCCTGGCCTTGCAGAAGAGCTGAAGCCTTCATTGAGGCCTCTATGCACTACTAGAATACAAATAACAATGATGATCCAGGTTTCTTCTTCTCTAGTAAGCATTTTCTGAGGGAGGTCACATTACTGGCTCTGTCTATGGGAGGGAACAAGTCATAGAATCATAGAAGATTAGGGTTGGAAGAGACCTCAGGAGGTCATCTAGTCGAAGCCCCTGCTCAAAGCAGGACCAACCCCAACTAAATCATCCCAGCCAGGGCTTTGTTAAGCTGGGTCTTAAAAATCTCTAAGGATGGAGATTCCACCACCTCCCTAGGTAACCCATTCCAGTGCTTCACCACCCTCATAGTGAAATAGTGTTTCCTAATATCCAACCTAGACCTCCCCCACTGCAACTTGAGACAATTGCTTCTTGTTCTGTCATCTGCTACCACTGAGAACAGTCTAGCTCCATCCTCTTTGGAACCCCCCTTCAGGTATTGAAGGCTGCTATCAAATCCACCTCACTCTTCTCTTCTTCAATAACCCCAGTTCCCTCATAAATCATGTGCCCCAGTCCCCTAATCATTTTCGTTGCCCTCCGCTGAACTCTCTCCAATTTGTCCACATCCTTTCTATAGTGGGGGGACCAAAACTGGATGCAATACTCCAGATTTGGCCTCACCAGTGTTGAATACAGGGGAATAATCACTTCCCTTGATCTGCTGGCAATACTCCTACTAATGCTGCCCAATATGCCATTAGCCTTCCTGTCAACAAGGGCACACTGCTGACTCATATCCAGCTTCTTGTCCACTGTAATCCCCAGGTCCTTTTCTGCAGAACTGCTGTTTAGCCAATTGGTTCCCAGCCTGTAGCAGTGCATGGGATTCTTCCATCCTACGTGCAGGACTCTGCACTTGTCCCTGTTGAACCTCATCAGATTTCTTTTGGTCCAATCCTCCTATTTGTCTAGGTCACTCTGGACCCTATCCCTACCCTCCAACGTATCTACCTCTCCCTCCAGCTTAGTGTCATCTGCGAACTTGCTGAGGGTGCAATCCATCCCATCATCCAGATCATTAATGAAGATGTTGAACAAAACCGGCCCCAGGACCGACCCCTGGAGCACTCCGCTTGATACCGGCTGCCAATTAGACATCGAGCCGTTGACTACTACCTATTGAGCCAATGACCTAGCCAACTTTCTATCATCCAATCCATACTTCTTTAATTTGCTGGTGAGACTACTGTGGGAGACCATATCAAAAGCTTTGCTAAAGTCAAGGTATATCACATCCACCACTTTCCCTATATCCACAGAGGCAGTTATCTCATCATAGAAGGCAATTAGGTTGGTCAGGCATGACTTGAGGTTGGTAAATCCATGTTGACTGTTCCTGATCATCTTCCTCTCCACCAAGTGCTTCAGAAGTCTTGAGCTGACACCCCAGCTTCGTCTTACTGGGTTATGCAGTTGTGTCATTTTCCGGATGAGATGAAAACTGAAACAATGGGAATTTGTCATGATCTCACTGGACTATTTTTCTGTCGTGGTTTTTGCTCGGGTGTCCTGGCTGGATTTTAACATAGGTGCGTTTTTCCCACTTACCTAATATAACTTCCCTCTTTGTTTTCGAGGGGATATGATTTTTTTTTAATTTCCTGTCCTAAAATATTGTGAAGCATTGCTGTGTGCTGTTAAACACCTTCCACAGTCCACTTGGGAAGTGAGCCCTATATCAGTAATTTGTACTTGGCTTAGAGAGACAAGGGGTGGGGGGGGAAGAGAGGGAGGTGATATCTTTTATTAGACCAGCTTCTGTTGGTGAGACAGACAAGCTTTCGAGCCACACAGAGCTCTTCTTCAAGTCTGGGAAACTAACTCAGAGCATCTCACCCACCTTGGGTCTCTAATGTCCTGGCACCAACTCGGCTACAACAACACTGCACACTTGACTTAGGGCTTATCTATACAGCACGGCAATGTGCACTAGAGGGGCCTCAAACCATCATCCAAAGCCCAAGATTTGGTGGTGATGGGGGACTTCAACTATCCGGATATATGTTGGGAAAATAACACAGCGGGGCACAGACTATCCAACAAATTCTTGGACTGCATTGGAGACAACTTTTTATTTCAGAAGGTTGAAAAAGCTACTGGGGGGAAGCTGTTCTAGACTTGATTTTAACAAATAGGGAGGAACTCGTTGAGAATGTGAAAGTAGAAGGCAGCCTGGGTGAAAGTGATCATGAAATCATAGAGTTTGCAATTCTAAGGAAGGGTAGAAGGGAGAACAGCAAAATAGAGACAATGGATTTCAGGAAGGCAGATTTTGGGAAGCTCAGAGAGCTGATAGGTAAGGTCCCATGGGAATCAAGACTGAGGGGAAAAACAACTGAGGAGAGTTGGCAGTTTTTCAAAGGGACACTATTAAGGGCCCAAAAGCAAGCTATTCCGCTGGTTAGGAAAGATAGAAAATGTGGCAAAAGACCACCTTGGCTTAACCACGAGATCTTGCACGATCTAAAAAATAAAAAGGAGTCATATAAAAAATGGAAACTAGGACAGATTACAAAGGATGAATATAGGCAAACAACACAGGAATGCAGGGGCAAGATTAGAAAGGCAAAGGCACAAAATGAGCTCAAACTAGCTACGGGAATAAAAGGAAACAAGAAGACTTTTTATCAATACATTAGAAGCAAGAGGAAGACCAAAGACAGGGTAGGCCCACTGCTTAGTGAAGAGGGAGAAACAGTAACAGGAAACTTGGAAATGGCGGAGATGCTTAATGACTTCTTTGTTTCGGTCTTCACCGAGAAGTCTGAAGGAATGCCTAACATAGTGAATACTAATGGGAAGGGGGTAGGTTTAGCGGATAAAATAAAAAAAGAACAAGTTAAAAATCACTTAGAAAAGTTAGATGCCTGCAAGTCACCCGGGCCTGATGAAATGCATCCTAGAATACTCAAGGAGCTAATAGAGGAGGTATCTGAGCCTCTAGCTATTATCTTTGGAAAGTCATGGGAGACGGGAGAGATTCCAGAAGATTGGAAAAGGGCAAATATAGTGCCCATCTATAAAAAGGGAAATAAAAACAACCCAGGAAACTACAGACCAGTTAGTTTAACTTCTGTGCCAGGGAAGATAATGGAGCAAGTAATTAAGGAAATCATCTGCAAACACTTGGAAGGTGGTAAGGTGATAGGGAACAGCCAGTATGGATTTGTGAAGAACAAATCATGTCAAACCAATCTGATAGCTTTCTTTGATAGGATAACGAGCCTTGTGGATAAGGGTGAAGCTGTGGATGTGGTATACCTAGACTTTAGTAAGGCATTTGATACAGTCTCGCATGATATTCTTATCGATAAACTAGGCAAATACAATTTAGATGGGGCTACTATAAGGTGGGTGCATAACTGGCTGGATAACTGTACTCAGAGAGTTGTTATTAATGGTTCCCAATCCTGCTGGAAAGGCGTAACGAGTGGGGTACCGCAGGGGTCTGTTTTGGGACCGGCTCTGTTCAATATCTTCATCAACGACTTAGATATTGGCATACAAAGTACGCTTATTAAGTTTGCGGATGATACCAAACTGGGAGGGATTGCAACTACTTTGGAGGACAGGGTCATAATTCAGAATGATCTGGACAAATTGGAGAAATGGTCTGAGTTAAACAGGATGAAGTTTAACAAAGACAAATGCAAAGTGCTCCACTTAGGAAGGAAAAATCAATTTCACACATACAGAATGGGAAAAGACTGTCTAGGAAGGAGTACGGCAGAAAGGGATCTAGGGGTTATAGTGGACCACAAGCTAAATATGAGTCAACAGTGTGATGCTGTTGCAAAAAAAGCAAACATGATTCTGGGATGCATTAACAGGTGTGTTGTGAGCAAGACACGAGAAGTCATTCTTCCGCTCTACTCTGCTCTGGTTAGGCCTCAGCTGGAGTATTGTGTCCAGTTCTGGGCGCTGCATTTTAAAAAAGATGTGGAGAAATTGGAAAGGGTCCAAAGAAGAGCAACAAGAATGATTAAAGGTCTTGAGAACATGACCTATGAAGGAAGGCTGAAAGAATTGGGTTTGTTTAGTTTGGAAAAGAGAAGACTGAGAGGGGACATGATAGCAGTTTTCAGGTATCTAAAAGGGTGTCATAAGGAGGAGGGAGAGAACTTGTTCACCTTAGCCTCTAAGGATAGAACCAGAAACAATGGGTTTAAACTGCAGCAAGGGAGGTCTAGGTTGGACATTAGGAAAAAGTTCCTAACTGTCAGGGTGGTTAAACACTGGAACAAATTGCCTAGGGAGGTTGTGGAATCTCCGTCTCTGGAGATATTTAAGAGTAGGTTAGATAAATGTCTATCAGGGATGGTCTAGACAGTATTTGGTCCTGCCATGCGGGCAGGGGACTGGACTCGATGACCTCTCGAGGTCCCTTCCAGTCCTAGAATCTATGAATCTATGAATCTATGAATCTAAGTTCTAAAGTGCACCAACGTGTTAATGCTCACTAAAGAACCTTTAGTTCACACCAGCACGGACTGCACAGGCCAGTTAGTGTGCAACATGTTGATGTGCTTTAGAAATCACATCCCTCTGGGGTTCATTGCCGCACTGTGTAGACAAGCCTTTAGATTATTTAGGAACCAGTTGTCTGAAAGTCTCTATAGAAACAGAAGATAATGTTCCTTTATTTTGCTCTCAAAAGAATGGCAAGGAAACCCAGCATCTCCCCTCTAAGTATAAACCTAGATCCTCCTGTATGTAGTGGAGTGTTGTTAAGGATACTTGAAAGCCACCAAGATATGACTAATGGTTCTTGGGGGAAAATGCAGTTGAATAAAACACTGAGTTAGAACGCTAGTGCTTTGTAAGTAGCTCCAGCAGGGAGAATTTATTTCCTGACCAGACAGGAATTCTCTGGGGACACAGAAGGGGGAAAAAAACCCACAACAACCCAGCAGTCATACAACCTTTTGAATAAACGAAGAGCAACTGCATCTGCAGCTTCTAGCTTCCTAATAAACATTACATCTGTGCCTCTTTTTTTTTTTACCCTTTCCTGTGACGTAATTAACGAGGATGAATTGTTGTTACAATAAAATGGATTGCACTGCAATTACTTTACATAATAAACTGGAGCTTCATAACTTCCTACTGACGGGCTGTGCGGCTCCAACTTGTTGAGCAGTTGATATGATGGTGAGGCTGTGTTACCCGGGGAACCTTTTCTTGTAACATCTTGACAATAACAAGCGAGAGGTGGCGGCCCCCAAGCAGCCATGGCACCCTGTTTCCTGGGCACCATCCACAGCATGCTGGCTATACCACAGCAACAAGCAGTGTCAGGTGTTGAAAGATGCTGTATTTACTGTGCTAGGGAATACAGGCCTCCACTCAGAGAGTGGGTACAAGCGTCCTTCATACAGTATGACCAATATGTCCCATCACCATTCACAGTCTGAGTGATGCTGTATAAAGATGGTTCACTATTAAACAAAAGCTAGAATACATAATGTGCATGATATGCAGCAATATTATATAACATACCTTCAGCCATTTAATAATTAACATTATAGCTATACATAATAGTATCCATATGATTGATTTATATATAATATAGAAATGTAGGACCGGAAGGGACCTTGAGAGGTCATCTAGTCCGGCCCCCTGTAGCCCAGTGGGCTACCTTGCCTCTGTTATATTTACTGCTTTGCATTATATTCAGCAGTAATGCAAGAAACCCATCAGCCTGTATCCTGTAAGACATTAACTTCAGCA